>NW_008336062.1:818346-831098 GCF_000622305.1 Nannospalax galili | reverse complement strand
CTGAGCAGGGGCCAAGGGAGCAAGCCAGTAAGCAGCATTCCTCCATGGCCTGTGCTCCAGTTCCTGCCTCCAGGTTCCTGCCCTGAGTTCCTACCTTGGGCTCCCTGATGAACTACAACCTGGGAGTTGTAAGCTAAATAAACCCTTTCCTCCCAAAGTTGGTAGTGGTCAGAGTGTTTTGTCACAGCAATGAAGAAACAAACTAAGACAACATATATATTCATTCTACCGGTTCTGTTTCTTTTGAGAACGCTGACTAATACAGCACCTTTAAACAAAGTCAGAGAAAGACTCCCCTGACTTTTGCACTAGTTTAGTTAATTTAGAATCACTATGCACTGGCATCCTCTGAAAGGCATGCAGTGCACAGAGTCGAACCTGCTCAAAATAGCAAGGAGGTCCCTATGCCTGAGCCTGAGGAGTCTCATAATTGCCTCGCCCTACCAGGGCATCAAAACCTATGGTTTGAAGATGAGCGCATCTGTTGAAGTCTGCCTGTTGTTCACATTCATCCTGATAAGTGGCCTTCCATAAGAGGAAGTCACCCCCTTGCAAGCATGTGCAGGCAATATGCTGCCAATCATAGGGGGTATTGGCTGCATGACTGATTGTATCCAGAAGTTGACCAAACCAGGGAAAATGGATACCATCATCAAGTGCCACCTTGCACAGCTTTTTTAAGGTGTCATGGGAATAAGGATTCCAAACATTTGGATTTTGTTGGCCCTGAACAATGGTAACAGGAAAAAACTATGGGATATCCCCTCTAATTCCAGACAAAAGGGAGGTTGGTGTAAGACTTTTCCAGACTTCCTCCCCAAGGGGGGGGTGGTAAAGGGGAGGGGTTCCCTCGCAGGCACCATATGATGGCGGTGTATGGCCATCACCCTGTAATGGGCAGGCAATTTCCTGTGTTTTACTAAGAGTGTCATCAAGACACTGTTTTTGCTCTTTTCAGTCTTTGGCACTAAATACTTCCTTTTTGTCAGAGCGAGGCTCTGGTAGTTACACTTTTGTCGAGAACGTGGGGCAAGCCATCCTCAGGGTCCTGTTGTTGAATTTGTTTATCTATCTCCTTTAAAATAAGATTGTCTTGCTCAGAGGAGTCAGGAGGGACTCCCTGAAGAGAGGCCAGAATGGCAATTACAATAGGATAGAATGATCCAGACTGTGAGTGTTCCTCTCTGACCTCCCTTTTTCTTGCTAAAACAGTACACTAGCCCATTGGTCAGGATCCCAGCAACAGGATTCTGTAGACCAAGAGACAAGTGCTAATACTTCATCTAGCACCTTAGCTACATCCTTTTCTGTTATCTTAATTTGCCTGCTCCTGAGGAGAGAAACCAATGCTGCGGCATGGGGGCCGGCAGCAGCTGGATGACTATTCCCCATTCTGGAGGTCACTCACCCTGCAAGACATACCCAGAGGGACTCAGGAGCCACTTAAGGGGACAATTGGTGGATACAGGAGTGACACGCCAAACCGAAGACTGCAAGCCAAAAGAGCAGGAATGCAAGGATGAGGGGAATGATCACCCACAGTAAAAAAAAAGGGTGAGAAAGAGAGCATTCCATCCTCAAACCCAAGCCCCACATTTGGGCACCAGCTGTGGCCATCCGTCCAGTCTGCCTTCATGGTCATTGCGCCACTGCCTGATCCCAGACCCCAGGGCTGGTGAAGGGACTGTGTCAGCAGAGCCACATTCAGACACAGGAGACCAGGTTCAGTGATGCAGCTCTATTTTATTGAGGAATTTACAAGCTTATATAGGGTCCCTGGACCAATCAGATAAGGATGCAATGACTATGCCATATATAGGCAGCCCTGGTTCCAGGACCAATCAGACAGGGATACAATGACTATGCCATATATGGGCAGCCCAGGTTCCAGTAAATCATGTGACCATGGCTGTTGTTATGCCCACATGCTGCAAGCTGTGATAAACCACAACCTGGAATTTCAGGGGGTGGCAACTAGGGAGTGGCAAGCCTTAAGCATCAGCCCTGTGACTTGCCAAATGGAGCAATAATCACAAGGCGTTCCTCGTGGTTCCAGTGGTTGGGCCATTGCCTCAGGCCTGCTGTATGGCTGTCATTAGGACTTCCACTCTAGGCTCAAGCCTGTCTCCCACAATGATCCATCTGTCTTTTGCACAGACCAAATAGGGGGGCTAAAGGGGAAGAGGATGAGAACCAACACCCCTGCATCTTTCCAGTCCTTGATGGTGGCAATAATTTCTATTATCCCTCTGGGGATGCAACAGTGCTTTTGGTTCACTATTTTCTCTTGTAGAGGCAGCTCTAGTGGCTTCCACCTGGCATTTCCAACCATAATATTCTTCTTTCCACAAGTCAGGGAACTACTTGGTGATTCTGCCAACTTCTAAGTATATTTATCCCAATCACACATTCTATAACAAAGGAAATAACCATGAGATGAATTCAGGGACCCACTGAATTTACCATGATCAAACTTTAGCTAAAACTCCATCAATCACCTGACCTCCATAAGCCCCTACTTTAACTGAAGGCCCATAATACTGTTTCAACTTTCTCAAAACCAGGGTCAACTCAGAGCTAATGTCTAATAGGCACTGAAAAGTGTAACTATTTTCTTTTTCCCAGTGTACAGTGACCCTAGTAAAAGTCATAAGTCCCTTTGGAAAAGTATGGGACAAAGATTAATAGTAAAACTTTTCAAGGTCCTGACCTCCCCTTCAGTTGAGGGGTTCTGTATCTATAACCTGGCTCAAGTATAGAAATTGATTAAGGGGTTGTGATTTTCTGCTACTATGATTCAAAGTAGTTTTCATTCATTTCATTCATATGAAATGTTTCTGCTTACAGATCAAGCAGGAACTTCCTACCTATTTCACTTCTGAGACCATTATGATTAATTATCCAGTGCCAAAGGACTACCCAAGTCAGATCATTATGAACATTGCTTTGCCTATGCTGTCCTTTATAGTAAGTGTGCTCACCTTGGCTTTCGAGATTAAGTGCTGCTACTTGACCCATGCTACTCAAGGATCTAGTTGGACTCACTACATTTAAGTCATCCAGTTGAGCAGCCTCATCTCCCATTGTAAGGTCTTGAATACAAAATGAAACAACAGACCCCTTCAAATATGCTCGTAGTAGTCTAACAAATCTTTTTCTTATAGACTTTATATATTTCCCATTAGCGAAGGGAAAGTCTTCTGGACTCCCCTACTGCAGAGGATTAGGTTTCAAATGGGAAATCCACTCTAGCAATTCAGTTTCCCTAGGCCCTTTGAATCCCTTCAACACTAAGCAAAGGAATATCATGCTCTCCAACTCATTCACAGTAGGCCATCTTTTGACCCATACTTCAGCCAATGAATCAAATTAACTGTTGGCATCATTTTAAACTGTATGAATTGCAATGTTAAATCCAGAATCTCTGCTCAGTGGGCTCATCTCAATAAACTCAGTCTGACCTAGTTTTATATTCTTTCCTCCATTATCCCACTCTCTCCCTTCAAATCCATTCCCACACATATTCCCCAGACTTCTCTTTGTATGTGTTAGAAAACTCACTAAGTTCTTTAAAGGTACAGTATGGCTTCTCATGGATCACACTTTCTATCTCACCTCTAGTGGCATGCTTAGCCTTGAGTCTGGTTCTAGGTCTAGAGGAAAAGACAGATGGGCACTAGGGGCATCAGCATTGTTTTGCTTAGCATCTCCTTTAGGTAAGGTCATTGTCAGTTCCATAGACAATGCATTGTTAATTCCCCCAGTCAGGGGCAGAGAGGGTAATACTTCAGGTGGTCCTCTGGAGATGCACCCTGTATTAAGGGGTGGGGAGGGAGACAATTTCCTCAGATGAAATACTCTAATTCAATCCCCTCAATCTCATTAAGGTCCTCCCACACATCTCTATCCCAAGATAGAAGATCCCACTCTTTTCCAATCAGTACCCTCTCTGTAAATGCTGACACCCTTCAAGGCTGGGATTTAATATGAGTTGCAAGTCAGGCAATTGTGTGATGAAGGCTTGAGTTTGGTTTTTGGCAACTTGAGCTGTATAGCTACTAGAGAGAAAATTTTCTTCCAGGGCACATTTAGACACTTTAGATTGTTTATATACACCTGAAGCTGGGACATTTTTTTTATATCTGAGCTCATTCTTTTCCTTTTGTTACTTGATCCAGAGATGCTAGAAACAACCAGTCAGGATGTTTATATTCCTTACTTCTCCACAAATGTTCAACAGCCATATATATATATATATATCAAATTACGTTATAGGATTCCCAAGATTAATCTTTGATACAATTTCACATGAACTATGGCAGCACATTTTCCTACATCGTACTCCTGTGCCTTATTGCCTTTCTTGAGTTTCTGATTGATGTCAGTCAAGTTTCAAATTTTACTAAAAGATTTTTGACACTCTTTACCTTCATATCAATGTGGGATCTGATATCAGGTTAGGTACATTTTCCGTCCAATGTTTTGATGCCTTTTTAATGTCTTGCTCTGTTGTTCAGGATAGCCTTAAATCCCTGGGTCCCAGGGAACCTGTAGCACCAGTATTTAAATGGACTGAGTCTGAAAGCATGTATTACTACTGTACCTGGCTAAATTATCTGCTGTACATGGTGTCTTATCTGGATGAGGTCACTATTGTAAAAGGAGACTTGAATTCTGCTTTAAAGTTTTCTGTGCTCATTACTGTCATGGGGTTCCTCCCTCATAAGAGTTTTCAGATGTCAAGTAATAGTACTTTATGATAGAAAATGTTTCTGTATTCTTGGGCTGGAGAGATGGCTCAGTGGTCAAGTACACTAATTGCTCTTACAGAGAACCTGGGTTCAATTCTCAGCACCCACATGGCAGCTAACAACTGTCCTTAACTCTAGTTCCAGGGGAATTCGATGCCTTCTTCTGACCTCCCTGGGCTTTGGACAACATGCAGGCAATACACTCATACACATAAAACAAAAACAAATAATAAATAATTTTTTGTCATTTTGAGACAGGGTCTCCCTGTAGCCCCAACTATTCTAGAACTCACTATGTAGACCAGGCTGGCCTCGAACTCACAAAGATCCACCTGCCTCTGCCTCCCAAGTGCTGGGATTAAAGGCGTGCACCACCACACCCAGCAATAAAATATTTTTTAAAAAGAAAAAATGTTTCTGCATTCTTTGTATTCACAGGGTAGCTGACCGACATGATGTCTGATGTCAACTGAGGTTTAATATTCAAAGCCTTCCTACATTTCTTAAATTTTCAATCATCTCTTCATTCAATATATTACTGGTGGTGATTCCAACTTATCACAATGTCTCTCTTGATTTTCCAGGGCACTCAATTTATGAGCTTCTGGAAAGCACCAGATTGAGGCTTCTATTATACGCCATGGCCCAATTCCATGTACCCACTTGATTGACTCAAGTTTGGTTATGTAGTGCTCCAAGAACATTGAACTGTTGCAGTTCTCCAGCACCATCATCCACATAAAAGGTCCTCTGAGCAGCAACCAGGTCCTGCCATTACTGCCAGGTGAAGTCCACAGCTATGCCTTTAGACGATATCAACTGCAGCATTTCTAAACCAGATTGCAGTGATGCTTAATGAAGAAACAACCTGACTCAGCATTCATAAAGTGAACTGTGCTCCCCAGCAAGGGAATCACTCATTCTTTATTGAAACAGTGTCTCCAACATGATGTGGGAAAGTCGAAGCAAGGACCCACCCTTGACTTCCAGAAAATCCAGGTAACCTGTGATCCTCAGGACCCACACGGTAGAGGGAGAGAACTGACTCTTCTGGTTGTCTTCTCTGGGTGGTGCTCAGGACGCTCTGCTGTAGCCTTTGTCACCCTGTGATGAACTGATGTAGAAATGACCACAGGGAGAACACTGAATGCCCGAGAAGCTACAAATGAGATTGGTTGTAGAATTTAGCCTTACAATATGGACATAATCTGGAGTAATCTGCCAACAGAAGGTTGTCACACTTGGTGGGAAGCACCTTTAACCACTGAGCTGTCTTGTGTGCTCCAACTCAGCACTTTATATGATAAAGTTTTTAGGCAAAGTAAGGATATCATAACACCCTAAGTATAAACACTTAAGCATACACCACAAAAAGCAGAACAAAATTTTTTCTTTGTAGCCAAAGTAAGATTATCTCACTGAATAATAGCTTGAACTTCTATCACCTAATGTTTTGACCACATTCAAATATTCTCCCAATTGTCCCCAAAATGTCTTTGATAGATGTTTTCCCAAACTTGGATCTAAGTCAGAAAAAAAGACTTCTAAATTGTCATACAAAAACATTAAAATAACATATTATCTTTAAAATAAGACTCTTCCTTATGATTGAATGTCTTTATGCATTAACTAAAAAGGAATATTTTGAGGAACTTCCTCACTGATTTCTATAGTGGATGCACCAGTTTCACTCCCGCCAACAATGAATAAGTGTTCCCCTTTCCCCACACCCATGCTAGCATTTGCTGTCATGTTTCATGGCTTTTTATCTTAGTCATTCTGACTGGAGTAAGATGAAATTTCAAAGTAGTTTTAACTGTCACTTACCTGATTGCTAAGGATACTGAACACTTAAAAAATATTTCTCAGCCATTTACATTTCTTCTTTTGGAAAATTCTCTGGTTTCATGTTCCAGTTCTTAACTGGGTTATTTATTTTCTTTTTTGCCTTTTTAATTTTTTATTGATTTTTTTGTGTATTTCATACAGAAAATCATCTTTATACCCCCCTTCCCCTTTGGCACCCTCCCTTAGCTGCTACCCCACCCCACCCCCACTGGAATTCATACATTCTGTCGTTTGTGTTAAGGCTTACCATGTCAAGTTAGCATCCCCAGATGTCCATCAGTGCAGGTTCATGCACTGGGATTTAGTCGATTTATCTAGAGTTCCTCCCTTTAAGAAGACCAGCTCTTCCTCACCCAGCAGCAATCAGCTGCCAATAATTCTTCAACTAAGATTGGGACTTGTTCATTTCCACAGTCTGCGCTGGATTTTTGTCTGCTTAAGTTTGCATGGGTCTTGTGCATGCTGACACCTTGCTGTAGGTTCATATGAGAAGTCCCAGGTGCCTGGAGGACTATTTCCAAACGGTCATGCACCTCCTCTCTGACTCTTAAAGTTTTTCTCCCTGCTCTTCCACAATGGTCTCTAAGCCCTGGGTGGGTGGATTTTAATATAGGAATCCTGTTCAAGGACCCACACTCTGCAGACTCTTATTCTCTGTGTTTTGACCACTTGTAACCTTTTATGTTCCTGCCCCTCTGTTGCATGAGGGAACTTCATTAATGAGAGTTAACAGTTGCATTAATGTTCTCTTCATCCCTTGTTCTATGGTCCTTGAGCCTTAGGTGTAGAGGTTGCATCCCAGATGTACCACTTAGGCTTGGGAAATTCACAGAGAATCTCTGTGTGTAACCATTTGTGGAACTGTGTAATTATCTCTGAAGCTTCTTTGTTGGGTGGTGACTGGGATACTTGTCTATAAACTTAAGGATCCATGTTTTGCACTTAGTAGAAATTACATTTTCTAGGGATGTGAGAGCCTTGGGATTTCCTCTAAAATCTATGATCTCTTCAGGTCAGTTCCAGCTCCATTGCTCTGAATCCTGTGTCCAAAGTATGTCCTGTCTTCAGCAATAGGGTCTTAATATCAAGTTCTGGGAGGCAATCAAGGACTGTGGCTATAACCTATGTAATTTGGGGAGTCTCTGGAACTACCTTGGCCAACAATTCAAAAGAAGATTTCTCCTGTCTGGCACTGTTTCTTGTGATGTAGTCTTTAGCTATACTCAAGGACTTATGTAGAGATATTGTACGTGTCATTTTTCAATAGGTTTTTTGGGCTAATAAAATTCCCTCTGGTTTTTTATACTAGTTAGGCACTATTTGTGTCTCCTCTTTCTCTCCCTGTCTTATCCTCCCTCTCTGCCCTCCCCATTTAAAGTGTTCCCATTTCCCCCATTTCTCCCTTGATAATTTCTGTCTGCTATGGTCCCACGTCTCTTGAGCTCCTTCTTACCCTTTATTCCCATAGTTCTTTGTATAGTCCTCCTTCTTCCTTGCCCACGTAACTACACTGTTTTCACACATTTCTCCCTTAGTAACACTTGTCTCCCACTATTCTTCTCTCTCAGGTTCCTTCTTTCCCTTTACCTCCTTGGTTCCCTATGATTTTCTTGGTTCCTGCAATTGCATCAGGATATGCACTAACTTATAAGGATTTGGTGCTAGGATCCACAAATAAGAGAGAACACACATCTTTTGTTTTTCTGAGTCTATGTTACTTCACTTAGTATAACAGTTTCTATATCCATTTATTTACCTTCAAATTTCATTATTTCATTGTCCTAGTTTGTTTCTCCATTGCTGTGACAAAACACTCTGACAACTACAACTTGGGGAAAAAAGGGTTTACTCAGCTTACATCTCCCAGGTCACAGCTCATCAGGGAGGCCAAGGTAGGGACTCAGCAGGAACCTGGAGGCAGGAGCTGGAGCACAGGCCATGGAGGATCACTGCTTACTGGCTTGCTACCCTGGCCCCTGCTCAGCCTGCTTTCTTGTGTAACACAGGCCCACCTGCCCAGGGGTGGCACCACCCACAGTGGGCTGGGCCCTCCCACATTACTCATCAAGAAGATGCCCCTCAGACATGGCCACAGACCAGTCCAATAGAGGAAATTCCCCAATTGAGGCTCCCTCAACCCAGGTATGTCAAGTTGACACTAAAGCTATCCAGCACATTCATCTTTACTGCTGAGTAGAACACCATTGTGTAAATGTTCCACATTTGGGTTAACCATTCCTCAGTTGAGGGGCATTTAGGTTGCTTCTATCTCCTAGCTATTGTGAAAAGAGCAGCAACAAACATGGTTGTACAAGTGTGTCTGCAATAGGATGAGTTCTTTTGGTATATGACAAGGAGTGGTCTAACTGGGTCATCTGATAGGTTCATTTTTAGTTTTTTAGGAGTTCTTCACACTGTTTCTCATAGAGGTTGCATGAGTTTACAATCCCACCAGCATTGAATGAGCATTCCCCTTTCTCTACATCCTCACCAGCATTTGGTATCAATGGTTCACTTTATCTTAGCCAGTCTGATTGGGGTAAGGTGAAGTCTTAAGGTAGTTTTAATTTGCATTTCCCTAATTACTAACAATGTTGAATCGTTTTTAAAGTGTTTCTTAGCCATCTTTATTTCTTCCTTTGAGAACTCTCTGTTTAGATCTTTAGCACATCTTTTAATTGGGTTATTTGTTTTCTTGATTCTTTGTTTTTTGAGTTCTTTATATATTCTGGATGTTAAATCTCTGTCAGAAGTCTCACTGGTGAAGATTTTTTTCCATTCTGTGGGTTTTCTCTTCACTTTCTTGATTGTTTCTTTTGGTGCACAGAAGCTTTTTAGTTTAATGAGGTCCCACTTGTTGATTGTTTACCTTAATTACTGAGCAATTGGTGTCCAATTTAGAAAGTCCTTTCTTACATCTATATCTAGTAGGATACTGCCAATGTTTTCTTCTAACAGTTTCAGAGTTTTGAGTTTCACATTGAGGTCTTTGATCCATTTGGAGTTGACATTTGTGCAAGGTGAAAGATAAGGCTCTAGTTTCATTCTTCTACAGGTAGAGATCAGTTTTGCCAGCACCATTTGTTGAAGATGCTGCCTTTCCTCCATTGTGTGGTCTTGGCACCTTTGTCAAATATCAGGTGGCTGAAATTGCATGTACTCAGATTTGGGTCTTCATTGATGTTCCATTGATCTCTATGTCTATTTTTTTGCCAGTACCATGCTGTTTTTATAACTATAGCTCTGTAGTGTAGTTTGAGATCTGATATAGTAATCCGCCAGCATTGCTCTTTGTGCTCAGGGTTGCTTTGGGTATCTGGGTCTTTTCTGCTTCCACACAAATTTAAGGATTTTTTTTCTAATTCTGTGAATTATGTCATGGGGATTTTGATTGGGGTTGTATTGAATGTATGTATTCCTTTTGGTAGGATGGTCATTTTCACAATATTAATTCTTCCAATCCATGAGCATAGGATCCTTCCATAGTCTGAGTGTCCTCTTCAATCTCTTTCTTTAAAGATGTAAAATTTTCAGGAATGGAGAGATGGCTCACCAGTTAACAGCACTGGCTGTTCTTGCAGAGGACTTGCGTTTGAATACCACATGGCAGGTGACAATCGTCCGTAACTCCAGTTCCAGGGGATCCAATACCTTCTTCTGACCTCTACAGGCATTGCATGACACGGGTGCACCTACCTACATGCAGACATTACATTCGAACACATAAAATAAAAATTAAAAATAAAATAATTTCATTGTAGAGATCTTTGATGTTTTTGGTCAGGATTATTCCAAGATTCTTTTTCTGAGGCTATGGTGAATGGGAGGATTTTCCTGTATTTTTTCTTGGATTGCTTGTTATCAGTATGTAGAAAGGCTACTGATTTTTGTAGATTAATTTTGTATCCTACCACTTTACTGGATTAATCATTTCTAGGAGTTTTGTGGTGGAATTTTTGGGATCTCTTGGGTATAGTATCATATCATCTACAAAAAGGGATAATTTGACCCCTTTTTTTCCAATTAGTACTCCTTTACTCTCTTTCTCTTGTCTTATAATGCTCTAGCAAGAGTTTCAACTCTGTTGAAAAGGAGTGGAGATAGTGGACAGCCTTGTCTGGATCCTGATTTTAATGGGAATACTAGTTCTTCTCCATTTAGAATGATGTTGGCTGTGGGTTTGTTGTCTATAGCTTTAATTATGTTGAGGTATGTTCCCTCTAGTCCAATTCCCTTTGGCACTTTTATCATGAATGCATGCTGAATTTTGTCAAAGGCCTTTTCTGCATCTACTGAGATGACCATGATTTTTGTCTTTGAGTCCATTTACATGACTTGTGAAATTTATTGACATGTGTATATTGAACTGTCCCTGCATCTCTGGAATAAAGCCTACTAGATCATGGTACATTATCATTTTGATGCATGTCTGTATGCGGTCTGCAAGCATTTTGTTGAGAATTTTTGTATCTCTGTTCATTAAGGATATGGGTATATAGTTTTCTTTTTTGATTATGTCTTTACCTGGTTTTAGTATTAGAATGATACTGGCTTCAAAGAAGGAATTTGGGAGTTCTCCCTCTCTTTCTGTCATTTTGAATAATTTAAGGAATGTTGGTTGGAGGTCTTCTTTAAATGTCAGATAGAATTCTGCTGTAAATCCATCTGGGCCTGGGCTTTTTTTAGTTGGGAGGTTTTTGCTTCAATTTCCTTATACGTTATGGCTCGTTTAAGCTGTTGATCTCTTCTTGGTTTAGCTGTGGTGGTTCCCATGGTTTTAGATATCCATCCATTTCTCTTAGGTTTTCATTTTAATAGAATATAGATATTTAGAGTATTCCCTTATAATTTTCTGGATCTTTTTGGAGTTTGTTGTGATATTTCCCCTTTCATCTCTGATTTTGTTGATTTGGATTTGCTCTTTCTTCCTTTTGGCTAACTGGGCTAAGGGTCTACCTTTTTTTAATATTTTACTTATTTATTTATTTTTATTTTAGGTGTATGTGTGTATTGCCTGCATGTAGGTAAGTGCACCCATGTCATGCAATGCCTGCAGAGGACAGAAGAGGCTGTTGGATCCCCTGGAACTGGAGTTACGGACAGTTGTTAACTGTCACGTGGGTGCTGGGATTCGAACCCAGGTCTTCTGTAAGAACAACCAGTGTTCTTGACCACTGAGCCATCTCTCCAGCCCTGGGTCTGTTTATCTTTATCTTTTCAAAGAACCCACTCTAAGATTCCTTGATTCTTTGTAATGTTTTCTTTGTTTCTGTTTCATTAATTTCTCCTCTGATTTTTGTTATATCTTCTTGTCGTCTTGGTTTGGGTCTCATTTGTTGTTGCCTTTCAAGTATCTTTTTTTTCTTCTTTATTTACTTATTTATTTTTATATTTTATTTTTATTTTTTTATGTGTATGCACATATTGCCTGCATGTAGGTAAGTGTACCTGTGTAGTGCAGTGTCTGCAGAGGACAGAAGAGGCTGTCGGATCCCCTGGAACTGGAGTTAAGGACAGTTGTTAGCTGCCATGTGGGTGCTAGGATTCAAACCCGGGTTTCTGCAAGAACAGCCAGTGTTCTTAACCGCGGAGCCATCTCTCTAGGCCCGATTTATTTATTTTTTTATGGGGCTTTTGGCTACTCTAACATTTCCCTCTCTGAAGAGGTAACCCTAAAATCTTTTAAGGATTAGAAAAAAGCTCCCAAATATTTTCGATGTTTTTGGCCTTTGGAACAGAGAATGTTGCTAAGAGGCCCAAGGACATTGTTTCAGCCAAGAAACTGGCTACTTTTCTTTGGGGTCTTTTTATCTTAACTGTCTTGTCAGTTCCTACCTCCTATTCTTATCACACCATCCTCTGAAGAGGTTACCCAACTGGTGGGTAGGGAATCGAGACGCAGACCGCTCTGGCTTTTTCCATGCTGAACAGGGACGCAGGGTGAGGTAATTGGAGAACTCCTTCAGTGGGTATATCTAAAACACTCCCAAATCCCATAACTCTTAACTCTAGGGGAAAAAGAAAGTCCTTGAATTGTGACTAGGAGCTGTGAAGGAGAAGTAAAGGCAAGAGTAAATTAGCATTACAAATTCTAGACAGGGAACTAGAAAAAAGTCAGAACAGGGCAATTTTCAAATGTTCATATGAGAGTCC
>NW_008336062.1:808970-817939 GCF_000622305.1 Nannospalax galili | reverse complement strand
ATACTTCCCTTTTGGGTGTTTAAGGACATACAATTGGACCAGATAAACTGATTTGCTTTTACACTTAAGGTCATTTGAGGATCTATTCCTCAGGGGTCACATGGGCTTGGGAGGAGCCCCTGGCTCCTTTACCAGTTCCATCTATGTGAAGATAAGTCAAAGGTCCTGCTTGACCATGTCTGACTTCACTTGGAAGCATGAATGAGTTGGTTCCTCTGAGTTGACCCTCTTTGTAGACCGGACAGTGGTTCAAGTCCATCTCATGGAGTCTCCATGTCCTCCTTGAACAAGAGGAAAGGTGATTCACCATAGTTACAGGACATTTTGAGAGATGTTCTATAGTCCCCTGGAACTTAGTTGACCTTGGAGAACAAGGGGCAAAAACTGTCCTTTAAGCCCTTCTGACTAGATTAGTATAGGCCTCAAACTATGGCTGTAAAACATCTAATAAGGTTAGTTCCATCAATCTGGTACTTTTAGTTATCATGTGCTATGTAGATAAGTCTTGGGTAAAAAACCAAATATTCTCAGATAAACCTTGACTAGATATATATTTTGTTCCTTAAACTAGTTGACTAAACTATGACCATAGAAATTTTAAGATTATGTGTAAATTATTTTTGTCTCATCCTTCATATAGCATAACAAACCTACACAGACCTTCATCACTTGCTTAGGCTTTCTCATTTTTTCTGTCTATTTCAGAAAACATCTCTAGTTCCATATCCTATTAACATCTTTTCCATTCTCATTTTCTTTTTTTTAATAATTATGAGACATAATAGCATTAACAAATAAATTTTCCATCTGTTGTGAGACTTCTTTTCCTGGGGATGCTAAGCAATGCTTATTCCCTTTCTAGGTTCTAGTGTCAAGCCAATGTTTGATTAAAGTTTTACTTGGGAACCAATGAATTCATTGAGCTTACTTACCGAGATAACTGAGAGGTTGCTGAGGTGTATGTATGACCTAAGGGTATGCACACTGGAAAGCCTTTACCCAGCATGGGTCATGCCTTCTCTTCCTAGTCTTCCCCAGATTGTATACTTTAGCCCTCCCCAAATCCAGGAGGCTATGTGTGATATGGGCCAAAATTACATACAGTTGGCTGGAAAGAGTGGCTGGATAATGTGGTAAGGGTCCAATGACCCTCCTTGGCTCTCCTTTAATGAATGAGCACACTGTCAAGAAGTCCAATAATTTCCTTTCTTCTTAGTTTATTCTTTGAGCCATTCATTGTTTAAGAGTGTGTTGTTTAATCTCCATGTCGTTACTGGGGCTTCTTCCAGTGTTGATTTTAAGCTTTATTTCATTGTGGTCTATATTATGCATGGAATTATTTCAAATTTTTGGATTTGTTGAGGTTTGTTTTGTGCCCTAGTATGTACTCAGTTTTTGAGAATGTTCCATGGGGTGCTGAACAGAAAGTGTCTTCTTTGGTGCTTAGGTGAAATATTCGGTAGATGTCTGTTAGGTCCATTTGATGTATGGTATAATTTAATTCAGATCTCTCTTTATTCTTTGTCCAGTTGACTTGTCTAGTGAAGACAGTGTGGTGTTGAAGTCCCCTACTATTACTAAGTTGGGATTAATCTGTGTCTTCAAGTCCTGTAATGCTGTTTTTATGAATTTGGATGCACCAGAGTTTGGTGCATATATATATGTTAAGGATTGTAATATTTTCTTGGTTAATTGTTCTTTTGATCAGAATGAGGTAACCTTCTTTATTTCTTCTGATTAGTTTTAGATTGAAGTCTATTTTGTTGGATATTAGAATTGCAACCCCTAGCTAGGCATTGTGGTGCATGCCTTTAGTCCCAACCTTTGGGAGGCAGAAGCAGGTGGAGCTCTGTGAATTCAAGGCCAGCCTGGTCTCATTAGTGAATCCTGACCAGCTGTGACTACAGGGAGACCCTGTCTCAAAAAAGACAAAAGAAAAAGAAAAGGAATTGTGGTCCCTGCTTCTTTCTTAGTGCCATTTATATGGAATATTCTTTTCCACCCTTTCACCTTAAGGTAACACCTGACATTGAAGGGGAGATGTGTTTATTGCAGACAGCAAAATAATGAATTTTTTTTCTTTTTTTTTGGTCATTTTCATCTGTCTCTTTGTAGCCCCAGCTGGCCTAGAACTCATTCACTATGTTGACCGGGCTAGCCTTGAACTCACAGAGATCTGCCTGCCTCTGCCTCCCTAGTGCTGGGATTAAAGGTATGTGCCACCACACCTGGAAGATTTTGTTTCTTAATCCATTCAACTAGCCTGTGTCTTTTGACTGGGGAATACATTCCATCGATATTTAAAGTTATTATTGAAAAATGTGTATTGGTTGCCATCATTTTGATTACTTTTTGCATTCTTTGTCTAATTTTGTGTTTCCACAATTATACCTTCATTTAGTTTCTTTCTGTTGCCCCTGGGGTATAGTTGTTCCTTTCTCTATTCTTTGTATTTCTTCAAGTATTCTTTGAAGGGCTGGTTTTGTAAACATGTATTCTTACATCCTATTCATGTCATGGAAGATTTTTCTTTCCCCTTCAACTATAATAGACATTTTGGTTGGGTAAAGTATTCTGGGTTGGCATCTATGGTCATTTAGAACTGGAAATACCTTGGTGCAGGCTCTTCTGGCTTTTGTGTTCTGCATTGATAAGTCAGCTGTAATTCTAATGAGTTTTCTTTATATGTGAGTTGTTTTTCTTTTGCAGCTTTCAGTCTTCTCTCTTTGTGTACATTTAGTGTTTTTACTATGATATGCTGAGGGGGGGAGTTTCTTTTCTGGTCCTGTCTATTTGGTGTTCTATGTGCTTCTTGTATTTATATGGGGATGTCATGTATTTATATGGGCATGTCTTTCCCTAATTTTTGGTCCCACTTACCAATGTTTTATCTTAATGCCTAAACTAATGAGATCTTCTTCTAAAAGTCTTTTCTATGTCTATAAATTGAATAACCTTCCCTACTTTCTCCTCTAACAGATTCAAGGTATTGGATCTTATGTTGAGATCCTTGATCCATTTGGAGTTGAGTTTTCTGCAGTGTGATAGATAAGGATTTCTAGCATTGAAATTCCAATTCAGCCAGGGATACTGACACATACCTTTAATCCAAGCACTCAAGAGGCAGAGGCAGGCATAGCTCTGTGATTTTGAGGTAAGCCTGGTCTATGTAGTGAGTTCCAGGCTAGCCAGGGCAGAAGCAGCTCAGATGATGCAGAAGGCATCACCTCAGAGAAGAAAGAGCAAACCTGAATGGACAGGCTTAAACAAGACATCAGAGATAGGAGAGGCAACGCCTTTAATTTTCTAGTCAAGAGGCATAAAGCTGAAAGCTAACAGAATCTCTTCTCTTTCTATAATTGCACTTTCAACTTTCCCTTTCTTCATTCAGGGATTATTCATTGTTGAAATAAAAGAATAGGTATTTGGTTTTCAGCCACTCCAGAAATGCAAATTAGCATTTCTGCAAAATACAATAGATGCAAGACATGAAATCATACATCATTCATCACTTTGCACTCAATTGTATCTTTGATTCCCTATTTGATGCTTCTGTTTCAGTTCATTAAAAAAAAAAATTTAGACAGGGTCTCAAGCTGGCCTTGAACTCAAAATCCTCTTGCTTCAGTCTCCCGAGTGCTGGGATACCACCATATTTAGCTCTAAAAGTCATATTTTAATTTAGACTTTTTACTAAATCCTAGGTATTGTACTATTTGAAAGAAGCAAGGAAAACTGCTCAGAATTTTTCTTTTTTGTTTGTGTTTTTTTTTTATTGTTGTTGTTTTTGGTCTTTTTGAGACAGGGTCTCCCTGTAGCCCCAGCTGGCCTGGAACTCACTATGTAGACCAGGCTGGCCTTGAACTCACAGAGATCCGCCTGCCTCTGCCTCCCTAGTGCAGGGACTAAAGGCGTGTGTCACCATGCCAGGCAATTTCTTTTCTTTTTTGGTTTGAATACTATTTTCTTAATCAGTAATCCAAAATATATCATAACCACACTTTTCTACTACTGTCATAAAACACTCTGAGCAAAACCAGCTTGGGGAGGAAAGGGTTTATTTCATTTACATGTCACAACCATAGTTCATCTTTGAGGGAAGCCAGGGCAAGATCCTGAAGACAGGAACTGAAGCAGAGACCATGGAGGAATGCTGCTTACTGGTTTGCTCCTCTGGCCTATACTCAGCCTGCTTTCATATACAACCCAAGGCTCTCTGTCCAGAGGGGCACTATCCCCAGTGGGCTGGGCCTGCCCACAGCACTCAACAATTTAAAAAAAAAAAAAAAAAAGCCTCATGGACATGGCCACAGGCCAATCCAATAGGGGAAATTCCCTAGCTGAGGTTTCCAATTATGCATAAGCATAAGATAGTAAATAGGGGAGTTTCCCTAAGAGATTGCCAGAGGGCAGTTTTGCCTGATAGCACATGCATCCAAAACTAATTCAGACTGGATCAGCCCTTCATACTCAGAAACTTCGGGAATACTCTTTCTAAATCTGATTGTTACCAGAGGTGAAGAAACTTGTGCTATTATTCAGAGATGGGAGTGTGTGTCCCCATGCAGGTAGGAGCCAAGAGGATTCTGTGGTTGCTAGGTGCACTGTTTAGAGAGGGGTGTGGGTGCATAGTATGTGCACATGAAGGAACTAGGCTGCCAAGTGCATTATTACAAAAGGGTGCTGTGCACACCCCACATCAAATGGGAGTCCTAGGGTACTAAGTTTTCTCCTGTGCTCGCCTACCTCACAACTTGGTGAACCAATGAGTTTATTGGCATTAATTACCAGAACATGGTACGAACATGGTGCGAACATGGTACGAACACGCTTGACATCGCCTGAATTCTGCACCAATGGAGGTCTACCACCAGAGGTCCCTGTACAACTTTGAGGCAACTCCCTGGCTGAAAAGTTTCCTCTTTTCCACCAATTCTTAGCAATTGTTTACTGCTTATATTATAACCAGGAGAGGGGCCTGGTAAGTCTTGTAACTTTCTTGTGAGTTCAGTGAGCATCCCCTCTCCTTCCTCAAAGGAATTTTTAAATTTTAATTATTCTTATTTTATGTGTATGAGTGTTTTGCCTGCATGTAAGTGCATTCCTGTGGTGCAAAGCTCATGGAGGACAGAAGAGGGTGTCAGATCCCCTGGAACTGGAGTTACAACTGGTTTTTAGCCACCGTGTGGGTGCTGGGAACTGAACCCAGATCCTCTAGAAGAGCAGCCAGTGCTCTTACTAAGTCATCTCTCCAGCCCCCTCAAAGGAATATTTCAATCCAGAGGAAACAGTCGCACAACATAGGCATTGATCATTTTGATAATTTATTCTTTTCTCTGATTATAAACATTTGTTGAAACTTTGAAAACTCCAGAAAAACAAAACAAAACTTTAAATACAAAGCAGCTGTTTACCTATTATGCTGTCCAAGAGCTGGCCAGCATTACCATTTTTGCCTTAGTAAATTTCAGGTCGTGCACTTGCTACCCAGCTGTCATCTGGAATCTCCTTATCCCCAAAGATTGAAGCAAATTTGTCTCAAATTTGTTTCCTCCCTGTGAACAGTCCTGAACCTCCTAAACTTCTCTGAAAATTCCTCTAGGCCTGAGGGCAGGTGGGAATGAGGGGAATTTGGGGAGAGCTATCAATTCCTATTCTCTGCTGAGGCGGCCCTTTGTGGGTTATATACACATACTAAATGAGGTGACTGGGCCTTTATGCCTTGCTTCTGTCCCTGTCACTCATGGTTTTGAAAACCATGACCTTGGGCCAAACAGTTGAGACAAAGCCTGAAGGAACTGATAGTTGGAGGGATGGAAGTAGCTAAGCAGAAAGTCCTTTAAAACCAAATTGGCAGTCCATCTCCATGTCTACTGTAAGCACCATCTTCTGCCTGTTTCTTCATCTGAAAAATAGAAATAATTGTGTATGCCTACTAGTACTATTTTGAGAGTTGAATGGGTATGGTATAAAATGATTAGAGCAGTAAGTGCTCAGGGAGTTCTTATTAGCTATTCCACCAGATCAAGTGTCACATCCTCAGCTGTTAGCTGCCTGATCCTGAAATTCTTGATCTTAGGTCTCCTTTGTCAAGCCATTAAACTAGTGTTCATCATCACTTCAGTCTAATTGTAATCTACAGCTTTCACTGTTTGGTATGATTGAAGGTGGTTTCTTTTCTTCTTTCTTTTGTGGTGCTGAGGGATGGAGACTTGCACAAGCACTCCACCACTGAGCCTCAAATACTGTTTTTTTTCGTTACCAGGGGCAGGAGGATCTCCCAAATCTCTTCACACGGTCTGGTTTTTTGCTGAGTTTGAAGTCTCCTCACCTCCTATGTTCTCCCATTTCTATTAATAGACAATGAGAAAGATTAAGTGAGGAGCAAAGTGATACAAACATTAAGAGCAGATGGAAGACTTTTTTTAGTTAAAAGTAGCTTCTAAATACACACACACACACACATTTAAGCACGAGAATTTGGAAGCAAAGGAGAAAAGTATAAATGGCAGAGTGACTACAAACCATTTTTAGCCTGAGTAACTTCTGTGATTATGAAACTGACGAAATAAGTCATTCTTATCCTGACTTCCCTTTTCTCTAAAATAGACAATGATTCATAATTCCATTGGGTGACAACTGTCTTGCTTTTTACTCCATTTTGAAGAAGATAAAGTTACTAAAATAATGTGAATCTCTTTATGAGCAATAGCAGGAAACAGTGTTAGGTAAAAATTTGGAGTTTGACTTTGTCAGTAAGCAAATATTTCCCTGCCCCAAGAGCTAGACCCAAATTACTTTTTATAGTAGCTCTTGGGTTTCATTTACTCAGGAGGGAAGTATGATGTAGCAAGTTCCACACCCTCTTTTCCTGGATGATATCCTTCTGTGTCATCTGAACAGATGCTACTTAGAACATGAAGGTGTGATCTTTACTCCCTCATCTCATCACCTGAGCAAAATCACGTGTATAACCCAAGCAAAAAGACAAAATTAAACACCATTTTAAAATACCTAGATCTTAGGGCTGGAGAGATGGCTCAGCAGTTAAGAGCACTGACTCCTCTTGCAAAGGACCCAGGTTCAATTCCCAGCACCTACATGGCAGCTAACAACCACCTGTAACTCCAGTTCCAGGGGATCCGATGCCCTCTTCTGACCTCCAAGGGCATTGCACGACACGGGTGCACTTACACACATGCAGATAATACACTTGTACACATAAAAATAAATAAATAAAATATTAAGAAATAATAATAATAAATAAAAATAAAACACCTAGATCTTTTTCAACTTGCTTTTCTGTTGAATTCCAAGCATTATCTGCTAGGTTCCCTTGCCTGAACTGTTGGCACACAGGTGCAATTTTATCCTCAAAGTAAGGTGTTCCTTGGGCACTGAACCAACATGGTTGGTTCATTCACTTCACTGCTGTGTTGCTTCAGGCTTTCTGTATGTCAGAAGCCAATTATGCAATGATATAGGAGGTGGATGCAAATACAGTTCCTTCTCTATCGTTGGCTGCTCATTTCTCTCTTACCAAAACTGATTTACTTCACTAAGGAAGCAACTGAGTTGCCTTCATCTCAGTTCCTTTATAATTTCGTAATTACCATGGTAGAAGTCTAAAGTAGGAAGAAGGACTTCCTATTCCTTCTGTGGGGGAAAGCAACAAGGGCTTTCCCTTTATCTTATATTTTCTTTTTGAGGCAGGGTTTCAGGTAGCCCAGTCTGGCCTAGAGTTTTTTCCTATCTGTGCTTTCTGAGTGCAAAATTAAAGGCGTGTGCATCATTATGTGTGGTTTATGAAGTGCTGGGGCTAGAACCCAGGGCTTCATGAATGTTAGAAAAGCATACTAACAACTGAGCCACAACCACAGCCCCTGGCTGGGACTTTTATAGTGTCCATAGTAGCATCTGGGTGGCATTCCTTCTCTGCTTGTCTGATTTCTACTACCTGGACTGCTAAGTTTCTTTTGTGCAGGTGGCCCAATTAAGCTCTGCCCTAAGGACAAGCACAGGTGTCTGTTTCTTCCAGGAGGTACGAATCACTGCACCCTTTTGAACCTGCCTATTTGGGGTTTTTTTCCCCCCCTCAAGAACCACAGGACATATTTCCTTTTCTAAAATGTTATGAATTGAGGCACCTGACCCAGGTTATGAATGCCCACTCTGCATCTCTTTCCAAGAATCTTACAGATGACCTTGATCTCAGGTCTCAGCCAACATGAACCATTCCCAGGGGGTCCCAATGGCCATATTTTTTTAAGGTCATGATAGACACTGAGGTAAACTTGCCTGTCCTATAGGCATCTCCACTGAGGCTCAGAGTTCTGATTTCAATAGTCATGAATCAAATGGGACAGTACTGGAAACTTACAGGCAGAATTGTGATAGAAAATGGTCTATGCAGAAAGCCTGCCAGAGAGCTAAGAGAAGAACATCTGAGAGCTGCTGGTTCTGTCCTCCTTTCAGTCATGGGATTTAAAGATCCTCTTACTAACTGGATGGGGACTTGGCTCAAGTTTCTCATTTAAGGATGTGCAACAGATAAAATAACTGGCCTGGTATCTGAGCTAATAATGCACTCACTCTTTTATAGTTAGACAGACTTAAGAAACTGTTAGTCCTTGGACTAGAGAGATGGCTCAGTGGTTAAGAGCACTGGCTGCTCTTGCAAGGACCCAGGTTCAATTCCCAGCACCGACACAGTAGCTAACAACCATCCATAACTCCAGTTCCAGGGGAATCCAATGCCCTCTACTGACCTCCACACGCATTGCACTGACACAAGTGCACTTACACACATGCAAGCAATACATGCATACACATAAAATACAAATAATAAAGTATTTTTTAAAAAGAAACTGTTGGCTCCTCTCCTGACCTCAGGCCTCTCTTGGGGTAAGTCTATCGCGCAGCCCTCCGTGCCTTGACTCCCCCAGCCGCGTTCACCCTTCCATCTCCCC
>NW_008336062.1:805457-806888 GCF_000622305.1 Nannospalax galili | reverse complement strand
AAACTCATCTCACTTTCAAGGATAGGAGCTACCTTAAGGTGAAAAGATGGAAAAAAATATACCAAGCAAATGGTACTAAGAACAAAATCAGGTGTTGCAATTCTAGTATCTGATAAAATGGACTTTAAACTAAAACTAATCAGAAGAGATAAAGAGGTCCACTTCATTCTGATCAAATGAACAATAAACCAAGAAGATATTACAGTCATGAACATATATTCACCAAACTCTGGTGCACCCAACTTCATAAAAACACTACTACAGGACGTTAAGACCCAGATTAGTCCCAACTCATTAATAGTAGGGGACTGCAATACCCCATTGTCTCCATTAAATAGGTCAACAGAACAGAGAATTAACAGAGAAACATCTGAATTAAACAATACCATATATCAAATGGACCTAATGGACAACTACCAAATATTCCACCCAAGCACCAAAGAATATACTTTCTATTCAGTGCCCCATGGAACCTTCTCCAAAATCTACCATGTACTGGGGCTCAAAACAAACCTCAACAAATACAAAAAGATTGAAATAATTCTATGCATTCTATCAGACCACAATGCAATAAAGCTTACAATCAATACTTGAAGAAGCCCTAATCACCACATGAACACATGGAGATTAAACAACACACTCCTGAATGATGGCTGGGTCAAAAGAGAAATTAAGAAATAAAAGTATTCCTGGAATTAAATGAAAAGGACAATACAACACAACAAAACCTCTGTGACATGCTGAAAGCAGTCCTTAGAGGGAAGTTTCAGAAAGAACACAAATAAATGACTTAACTTTGCAACTCAACACACTTGAAAAGCAACAGCAAACAAAACCCAAACCCTGCAGACAAGAAGAAATAACAAAAATCAGGGCAGAAAACAATGAAACTGAAACAAAGAACACAATACAAAGATTCAACAATTCCAAGAGCTGGTTCTTCGAAAAGATAAACAAGATTGATAGACCACTAGCCCAATTAACCAAAAGAAAGAAAGAGCACCTCCAAATCAACAAAATCAGAGATGAAAAGGGAAATATCACAACAGACACCAGAAAGATACAGAACATTATAAGGGAATATTTTAAAAACCTATATGCTACTAAATCTGAAAAATCTAAAAGAAATGGATGGATATATGAAATCATGGGAACCACCAAAGTTAAACCAAGAAGAGATTAATGGTTTAAACAGACCCATAACATATAAGGAAATTGAAACAGTAATACAAAGCTTCCCAACTAAAAAAGCCCAGGCCCAGATGGATTTACAGCAGAATTCTACCAGATATTTAAAGAAGACATTCAACTAATACCACTTAAATTATTCAAAATGATAGAAACAGAGGGAGAACTCCCAAATCCCTTCTATGGAGCCAGCATCACTCTAATACCCAAACTGGGTAAAGACACCACCAAAAAAAAAAAAAA
>NW_008336062.1:794334-802213 GCF_000622305.1 Nannospalax galili | reverse complement strand
ATCTTTTTTAAACGTTGGAACCTCATTTAATTTTATGTCTTATAGAGTTTATAATGAGTAAAAGATTATATAAGGGTAATAATTCATCTGTAAACCTAGAAATGTACAGCCAGTTTTGAAAGAGATGTACCCTAGCTCAGAAAAATGTTATTGAATAGGTTAATGCTGTTGTAATGAAATGCTTCTTCTAATTAAAAAAAAAAGAAAGAAACTGTTAGTCCTATACATTTTGCACTCTATCCTTCCACTCTGCTAACAAAAACATGAAAAATGAAAGACAAAGCACAAAATAAGGAAATCCTTCTGCGTACCCACACTCAAATTATATTTTTTGCACTTTACCCCAAATCACATTACCTCAGAACTACGTAAGTTATAATTAATGCATGTTTAAGGTTTCAAATTTATCATACATGTATCATGACACTATTCATATCCCACAAAAAGAATTGGACAAAATTGAGTCTTTTTCCTTACTCTCTCCTTTCTCTTCACTCCTTGTCCTCATTCATTTCTTTATGGCTGTGATAAACACTGACCAAAAGCAACTTGGGGAAGAAAGGGTTTACTTCACCTTACAGCTTATAGTCATCATGGAGAGGAACCAGGACAGGGGCTTAGGACAGGAACATGGGGTCAGGAACTGAAGTACCTGTGCAGAGGAGTGTTGCTTACTGGCTTGCTCCTCCTGGCTTGCTCAACTATTTCTCTCATACAACCCAGGTCCTCCTGCACAGGGATGGCACCACCCGCAGTAGGCCCAGCCCTCCTACAGCATTCAGCAACTGAGAAAATGCCTCACAGACATGGCCACAGGCCAGTCTGTTGTTAGCAATTCCTCAACTGAGATTCCCTTTTCCCAGGTATTTCAAGTTGACAACTGATGCTTAACCAGGACACTCCCTATTTGCAGAGTAATCATTGTAACAATAACCTGATGGTCTAGTTCATATACATAAAAACATGTTGCTTAGTTATACATAGTTAGGTGTTTCAAACTGCTATCTGTAGATATCACACTGGGTATTTTGTAGACCTAGTTGTTAGAAATGTAAGAGGGGTAGACACTGTATCACAATGTTGGAAGTAAGCACTGACTTTACTCTGTCAAACTATCCCCTACATATATCCCAAATCACACGTCTCTACATCTCCTGCTCTCTCTTTTCATGTAACTTATCTTCCTACTGCATCCTCAAAAGAGCTTTCCTTTCTGCTCTAGAATTCAACTAGCAATAAGAGAGGTAACTAAGATCCTGAGATACTTTTCAACCCCAAAATCGCCTCAGAACACATCTTTGGCCTGAAGTCAAAGTTAAAATGCTTATACATCTCTTGGAATGTTTCTTCCTGTAAATCTTTTTGAGCCAATTTGGCAGTTTATGAAATCTCTCCCTCAGAACATTCCTGGATATCTCTGTCATATTCACTAGTGATTCTTTCCTTGGCCTTTGGTGAACTTTGAAAGCTGCAGGAGTTCACTATATATGAGCAAACTGTGTTTCCCAAAGGACTCATAACATAGATCCAAAGAGCAACGGAAATCTTGTCCTTATAGAATTCGGAGGCATTTTTGTATCATTTTTCTAGAGAAAGACATTTGAATGTTATTTGCAGAGCTCAATCTGTGGGCATGATATTGCTTTATGATCGTTTATGAGCCATAAACCAGAATTGTTAAAATAACTACGGGTGGACAGATGCCAAATGGCAAAACAGGGTGGAACGTAATGGTAAGAAGGGATTTTTTTTACTGCTCCTTTTACTCACAGAAAAATTCCACCTCATAATTTCTGCAAAGCAAGACAATATACTGAATCCTCTGTTGATCTCTAAAACCTGGGGCTTCTGAGTGAGAGTGAGTAAAATATCCTGACTAAAGTCATTAAAATAAACACCAGTGCTAGTGCCCAGGGAAAACTGACAATATCTGCTGAGAAATTTCTTAACTGTTCATGTTCCTAAGGCTCTGTGCTTATGGTGACATTCTGAATCCACTTGTCAATACCTCCTATATTCTGTTAATAGACAAACACCCTGGGGCAGAGGGAAAAGAGGTGACTAGGCTGTGTCAGAACAAATTTCATAGGACAAACAAACAGTTTTAGGCCAAACTGTGGAGGGAAGCCATTGATAGACCAGAAAATGAAGACTGTCTCCTTTAAGGAATCTTCCTAATCACATCATAAACTGCCAGCCACATGCTGTAACCTGACACCACAGAGCTGCAGCTAAGAGTCCAGTGACCCTAACCTTTGGCCAGGGTTGAACTTTGAGCTACTGCTGACTCCCCTTATTTGCATGACTCTGATTTGCATGGCCCCTACTTACATGGCAGAGATTTCACAACTGGAAATTACATGTGCACAGTGGCTCAGAATAACCTCCCAGAACTGTATACCAGCTAATCTGGACTGTCTTCCTTCACAAGGCTGAACTAACACAGAGAACTAAACACAAAGAAACTCACCCTAACACTGTTGAAAAGCACTTCTCCTAAATGGGGGATTCCGCCATCTTCTTCATTGCTAATAATCTTAAATTACAGATTTTATCTTAGTTGTTACCCAGGCTTCTGTCATGTTGCAATAAACTTAGCAAACTATTCCAACTCTGACCAAGTAGTAAAACAAGTATGTGAACAGAACAGTTGAAGAGTAAAAGTAAAGTTCCCACCATAAGGCTTGAATGTTGACCTGGTACATCATGAGCTGATCTGCATGAGGTAAATGAGGAAAGTCTGTGTATTGGAAAAAGAGTCAAGAAATAGGAAGGCTAGGCAGCATCCTAGCTGCTCCTTTAGCTCAGCTCCATGTCTGAAATACTGAAGAGAGAAGGGCTTTATGCTGTTGTTTTATAGGGGAAACATTTAAGATGAGCAGAGCTTGTCTGTGGTACTCTGGGTCCACGGGTGACATAGAGTGAAAGCATTGAGAGGCAGCACATATTTGTCATGGGTATCAGTCTCCTCATGCTTGGCACTGACCTAGGCACTGAACCAACACCTGTAAATGTCTTCTTAGGCCACAGTCAATAAAATGAAAGGCTACTAGTGAAAACATATGGGATAACCCTGGTGATTCTAGGAGAGACTTGTATTATGCAGGTTAGGATGAGAACCAGTAAAATTTAGGTTTTGCCATTAATATCCTGCTTATTTTATTAAATATTAATGTGTGTGTACATGCAGGTGTGTGCACAGGGGCATGTTTACTGCATGTGTTAAAGAGGTCAGAGTTGGTTCTCTCCTACCACTATGGGTTCTAGGGATCAAACTCAGGTCACCAAGCTTTTGTGGCAAGTGCTTTTACCTGAGGAGTCATCTCAATGGTCTTAATATGATCCTATTTATATCAACAAGCTGATGGATATGCTGAACAAGAAACATAAATCTGAATCCTTCAACCTAACATGAAATAATGAAAATAAGCCTATTATTCCAACCTTTATTCTTCTTGTTGTTAGAGGTAATAGAATCTATTCTTGCTAGTTTCAAAATAAAATGACTAGGGGCCAGAGAGATGGTTCAGCAGTTAAGAGCACTGACTGCTCTTGCAGAGGACCTGGGTTTGAATCCCAGCACACATGGCAGTTAACGACTGTTCAGTCAGTTAACAACTGTATGTAACTCCAATTCCAGGGATTCAACACCTTCTTCTGTCCTCCTCAGTCATCGTACGCACGGGTGCACTTACACACATGCAGGCATAATACTCATACACATAAAAAAATTAAAAATAAATAAATAGAAAAATAAAATGACTGTAAAGCCTTCTTTGTTGTTTTGTTTGTTTGAGACAAAGTCTCCCTACAACCCCAGCTGGCCTGGACAACTCACTATGTAGACCAGGTTGGCTTCAATTTCATGGAGTTCCACCTGCATCTGCTTCAGAAGTGCTGCAATTAAAGGTATCTGTTACCACACCCAGGTGTAAAGCCTAATATACTCAATAATTTTACTATTATTTTATACTTTAGAAGGACAAATAGAATTTTTTTCAAAAACCTACATTAGTCTAAAAAGATTTGTATAGAAACAGTACCTGAGATTTTCTTGGGTGATTCAACCTTGGTCCTATGGAGATTCTACTGCATCTAAAAGAACAGGAAACTAGAGGTGTTACTTACTGGCAAAGAGTTTTCCTAGCATGCATGAGGCCCTGGGTTTGATTCCCAGAACCATAGAAAAAAAAAGTAAATGATAACATACAATGGACTGTGAGAAATTAGATTCAATCCTTTCTTAGAAACTTTATATGGGAATACTTCAAAGTCCTGATGTATGTTCCCAGGTGGCAGCTATAAACCACAGTACAATCTGTTTTACTAGGCCAAATATTCTTGGAGAAAGACCCAAAATGAGGCTGACTCCCATCTGAAATTCTGAGAACTACTTGTTTTGAAAGCCTAGTCTGCAAAGTGTGGATAACTAGTGGGAAGAAGCAAAAAGGTTCTTATCTTTGAGATAAGATTTCAGTGTCTAAAACCATCATAAGAATGGTCAGTCTTTCCATCTGCCATATATTAAAATATGTGTATGTGCATATATGTATATGTATTCCAGTTTTCAGGGTTTTTGTTTGTTTGTTTTGTTATGTTGTTTGCTTTGGGGGAACAGCATCTCATTATGTACCCCTGGCTGTCCTATAATTGACAATTGGATTATACATATGCATCATCATGCCCTGATGGTCTGGTGTACTTAGATGAGATTAGATGAGGTTTCTTTTTCTATATGCCCCCCCCTTCCCCTTCAGAGCACAGTATTGAACTCAGGGTCCTGTGTATACTAGCCAAGCAATGTGCCACTGAGCTACAATGTAGAGCCATCTGACTGTCATTGATCTTGCATCAATTGTGCCTCGGTCTCCTAAGGGCTGGAATTTCAGGTACGAGTCACCATGCACAGCTTTCATATGAATTGTGAAGTATCTCAAGAAGAAGTATATGTATGGTGTGAAATTCCACCTAGCTGAAATAAAAAGATGGTTAGTTGGAAGGCAGAGATTATGATGTGGTTACAATAAGCCAATGTAGAAGATATAGTTGCTGGACATTATAGGACCAGGGTAAGTGACACACACATCTTTCTCCAGCTCTCCCATTCCACTCTACCCTCTGAGGTAAATCACATTTCCATTTATCTCTAGGGTCTGTCTGCTATATCTTTTTGTCTCTCTTTGTAGATTCTCCTTACTCATGGTTTCTCGGTTTCTGCTCCCTCTGATGATCATAAGCTTTGGCCTGCTGTGACAAGCCAGCTGGGCATGACCTTGCAGTTTGGCTCCTCGAAACAAAATGATACACTCAGCCTCTGTATCTATTCCAAATTCCTAGGAGAAAATCTGATCAAACCAACTTAGATCACATGTTCATTCTTGGGTAAGAGGCTGAGACTGGTAGGGCACAGTAACATGATACAAAAAGCCGTCCCTCCCAGAGTTGTAAATTAGATTCTCCAAGGTGGAAGATGGGAAGGAAGGAAGGGCGGGAGGGAGGGAAGGAGGGAGGGAATGTTTGACTTCGAATCTCTGAGGAAGATGAGGGGCTGAAGGCTGAAAAAGACTTGCCTACCTGTGATGGAGGAGGAGGGGGAGGAGGAGGAGAAGGGGTTTATTAGAGAATAAAAAAAAAAAAAAGAAAGAAAACCCGGCCATTTCTTAGTGATGAAACTGTAGAAAACATTTCTAATCTCTCAAAGACTCCTCATATGTAGCACAGTGATTTGGGAGGTTTCATATGAAGAATCTTTAAAAAAAAAAAAAAAACTCTATAAATATTTTTGGAAGGCTATTTACAGGAGTTATCAATGCTCAAGTCCCCAGTAAGGCATTCAGCAAATGTTCCTTGCTTAGGGGGAAATTCTAAAAGGAGAGGAAAACAAACCTTGTAGTCAGAGACTTTGCCTGTCTATAAGTTAGAGATTTTAAAAAGTAATGTAGTAAATTAATGCTTCATTTCTAGCAGAAAATCCACTTAGTTCTTATGTCACTCCCAAATCATTCATTATTGATAAACTGCCTGCTGAAAATGAAGACAAAAGACTTGTATTGAAGTGACTTTCTGTCTGTTTCAAATTAATACAGCTAACCTACAATATATGAAAGAGATATTCCTGTAAATTTGCCTACACAGCAACATTAACTTCTCCTCACTGAAGGCCATTTTGGCGTTAAACACTTAGCATGTTCCTATCAAGAAAAGAAGCATCTGGGGGCTGGAGAGCCATCAGTTAAGAACACTGACTGTTCTTGCAGAAGACCCAGGTTTGAATCCCAGAACCACATGGGAGTTAACACCTGTCCATAACTCCAATTCCAGGAGATCCGGCAGCCTCTTCTGTCCTCCGCCGGCATTGCATGACACGGGTGTACTTACCTACATGCAGGCAATACACACATACACATGAAATAAAAATAATAAATAAAATATTTTTTAAAAAAGAAAAGAAGCATCCAAAGAGAAATATACTTTTAAAATTATTCTTGTGAAAATTCCACTTACCCAACCTATTCAGGTTCCTCCTAAAATAAACCTTAAGTATTCACACAAACTTATGGCTGAGTGTGTTTCTGGAAATAACCTAGGCCACCTCCGGTTTTCAGGTTCACCTCCAATTCTTTCTATATCCAATCCTTCACCATTCAGCTATATACCTGAACTCTCTCATTCACCTGTTCCCCTTTTCACGTGTAAATACAAACATGTATTATTTATGGGCTTGAGCTAAGAATTCAGCTGAAGTTGTTTCACTCATCTATAGAGGAAGGGAAGGCGTTTTGGTTGTGGGTAAGCCACATTCTCCAAATTCTAGGGTACTAATGTACCCTGTGAGGCTGTGAAGGACCTGGCCTTTCCAGTGTTACTCTAGAGAATTCCTCCTAACAACCCAAGCCTTGGGAAAGGCAGTTTTCGCTGCCACTTCCTATGTCTGTGTACCACTGGGGAAACAGGAGTTTTTGCTGTTATTGTTATTGGTGGCGATAGTTTAGTTTGTTTTTAAGACTGTAGTTTATATATTATGTCTAGTATACAGTGTACACTTCGTATTAAAAAATGAGGTTGTCCTGTCCATTTTTCCCTGGTTTGCTGGTTTTTGTTTGTTTGTCTCTGGGGCTTTCATATGCATCTTAATACATAATGACCCAGCTTATCCTTTGTGATTCCTGTGAAGTTTTTTGTTTTGTTTTGTTTTGTTTTGCTTGTTTATTTGGTTGGATTTTGTTTTTGTTTTCATTTTTTTGAGGTAGGGTTTCCCTGTAGCCACAGCTGGCCTGGAACTTGCTATGTAGCCCAGGCTGGCCTTGCTCTCACAGAGATTCACCTGTCTCTGCCTCCCAAGTGCTGGAATTAAAGACATGGACCACCATGCCCAGCTACGTTTTTGAAGTCTTAACAGGCCTGGTCATATTTTGGTTGTTTCGTTAGAATAAATTCTGAGCCGGGTGTGGTAGCACACTCCTTTGATCCCAGCACTTGGAAAGCAGAGGCAGACAGCAGATCTCTGTGAGTTCAAGGCCAGCCTGGTCTACATAGTGAGTTGAAGAGCAGCTGGGGCTACAGGGAGACCCTGTCTCAAAAAGACCAAAAAAAAAAAAAAAATTCTGGTAAGTTAAATTGATTAAAGTTGTATACTGTATACACGTTTAAAATAGCAAACATGCCAGGTGTGGTGGTGCAGCCTTTAATCCCAGCACTCAGGAGGCAGAGGCAGGCAGATCTCAGTGAGCTGAAGGCCAACATGGTCTACAGAGTGAGTTCCTGGCTAGCTGGGGCTACAAGGAGACCCTGTCTCAAAAAGACCAAATAAAAATAAATAAATAAATAAATAAATAAATAAATAAATAAAATAGCAAACATAATACCCAATAGCACACTA
>NW_008336062.1:774037-794278 GCF_000622305.1 Nannospalax galili | reverse complement strand
TTGGTCTTTTTGAGACAGGGTCTCCCTGTAGCCCCAGCTGGCCTGGAACTCACTATGTAGACCAGGCTGGCCTCAAACTCACAGAGATCTGCCTGCCTCTGCCTCCCAAGTGCTGGGATTAAAGGTGTGCACCATCACACCCAGCTTGCAATTAGCTTTTTAATTACATTTATTTGTGTGTGTGTGTGTGTGTGTGTGTGTGTGTGCAGGCACCCTAGTGCCATAGCACCCATCTGGAGTTCAGAGGACAACTTTCAGAGCCTCTTCTCTCCTATCATGTGGGCTCTGGAGACGGAACTCAGGGTGTATCAGGCTTGGTGACAAGTGCCTTTACCCATTGAGCCATCTTGCCAGGTCTACCTTTTCTTTTGAGTATTGCCAATCTGACAATCCAAAAATATCTTTAGGCTTACATTATTATGCTATTTGCATTTATTTGCATATTAGTAAAGATGGATGAGTTTCCAGTGTTCACTGGGCATTTCCTACTCTTCTACTTTAATTGTCTGAACCTGTGAATCTCCACTTCCCTACTCTGTTTCTTGTCCCCACCCCATACATACACAGCTTTAATAGAGAATACCAGGGCCAGGTATGTGGCAGAAGTTGGAGCAGTAAATTCCCTTTCTTGTGACTTTGGATTCGAAAATAGGGCACCTAGCCAGTCAGAGTGGCGCATGCCTGTAGTCACAGCACTTGGGAGGCAGAGGCAGGTGGATCTCTGTGAGTTCAAGGCCAGCTTAGTCACATAGTGAGTTCCAGGTCAGCTGGGACTACAAAGAGATCCTGTTTAAAAAAAAAAAATAGAGCACCTTTGGTGTTTGGGGATTTTGGTATTGTTGTTATTTATTTATTGAGATAGGGTCTTGTACATAGCCCAGGCTGACCTTGAGATCCTCCTACTTCCTTGGATACTTGAATTATAGGTATTCACTACCATGTCTTGATGGTCTGGTGTACCTTGATAAGTTTAGATGAGATTTATTTTCCTTCCCCCTCACCTTCAATACACAGGGCCATGTGTATACTAGGCAAGCAATCTGCCACTGAGCTATATCCTTAACATGGTGGGCTATATTTTAAAACCAGAAACAAAACAAAACCCAGGAAATAATATAAAACTGGCTGGATCAGCCATCTTTTGGTCACATGCATTATAAACAAGAGCAATGAGGAGGGCAGAAATTTAAAAAATAAAGCAGCATACCTTGGAAATAGAAGATACCAGGCATGGTATCTGTCCTGCAGGCCTGGGAGCACACTCTGTGTCCTTTAGTTTGATTGAGTTTCTGTTGAGAAAAGCAGTATTCAAATTCAAATCCAATTTATCCTTCTTGGGAATTTGAGGGAAGGAGATGGTTTAGAAAGAATATTCTAATCGTTTTCTTTTATTTGTTGTTGTTGTTGTTGTTTTGAATGGGTCTCCCTAGTCTCATAGTCTCCATAGTCTCTTCCACCTGGAAGTCACTATGTGGACCAGGCTGGCCTGGATCTCACAGAGATTTGCTGCCTCTGTCTCCTGAAGGCTGGGATTAAAGGTGAGGGCCAGTGCATTATTCTGATCTAAATTTCTCTCCTGGTTCCTAAGAAGTCCAAAAGAGCCCTAAGATATCTGTGGTTCCAACCCTTGAAGGGATGTGGAAGCAAACACTGCACAACGGGCCAAATGTGTCTTCGTTACATTAGCCCTTTGATATGTTCTAGGATTCCTCATCCAATCAGATATGTAAGACCCTTGCCCCACCAAGCTCCTTTTGAGTCCCATCTGAGAACTGCCTGCTTTAGAACAGCAATAGCCCCCTTTATTGATCATTTACTATGAGCTCTGTGTAAAATAAATTATTGAACCAAGATAGGGCTGTCATTGCTCAACTTGGCAAAAGAGGAAATGATGGCTTAGTAAATTGCTCAAGAATGCTCAGCTTAGAAAGTAGCAGCACGGGAATCTGATTTCTACTGTCTGACTCAGCTTGCTGATTGTGCCTAGAACTAAGAGGCTCTTGGCTCTGGGCAGAATTGTAGTCTCTTAGATCTTGCTTTCAGGACCCTTCTAATTGTCACCTTTACTTGGAACAAGAGACATGCTTACTTCCTGGCAGCTGGCAGCTTTTTTTTTTGGCCCCGCTGCCCTTCCCACTAAAGATTTATGCCAGAACCATTTGCTGAATGAGTGGTCAATGAGGGAAGCATAAGCTGTGTCTTAAATAATGGGCTACAATTACCAAAGGTGCCTCATTCACCTCCCATAAGAAGGCTTGAGCCAGGTTCCTCATTCCTTTGTGGTCTACCTCCTTCATAATAACATTAGCAAGCACTCACTTGGTCCTCTTATCAGCCCTTGGAGTTAGGTACTATAAAATCCCCTCTTCACAAATGAGGAAATGAAGACAGGGCTAGTGATATGTCTTCCCCATGTCTATCCTGACAAGTCACACAGCTAGGAAACAGGAGCCCAGATTCCAATTCAAGAGTCAGTGATTCCTTTAAGTAGTTGATGAAGGCTTACTTTCCACAAAGATGAATATACTCAGGATTTCCTGTAGCTCTGGGTTTCATCCTGAAAAGTCTCCCTACAATTGGTCAAGCACTTTGTATAGCAAGGCTCAGAAAACTCAGTTGTCCTCCAAGTTAAGGCAAGGAAGGGCAAAGAGGGACACAGTGAGATATGAGAGGAGATAGTGGGCCTGGAGAGCACCTTCTGTTCCTAAAGCATTTGGATGAGAACAGCCAACCAAAGCAAATTCCCTCTCCTAGACCAAAAAACCTCACTCACTGGCTGACCTGGCTCCTAGGACAATCAGTTACAGTCTCTGCTGTGCTATAGCATTGTCTTTTATTTGCAGCAGACCCAACAAGTACATCTGATGCTTGTAATATTCTAGAATAGATGAACTGAACTCTCCCAGCTCAAGGTGGATCTGCAGCAGATTCCAGAGCTGTTCCCTGCTGGATGTTTACTGCCCCTCCAGGTATCCAGGGCCCCAGTATCCCTCCCTTGGGCTTCTCATGAGCTGAGAATGTTTGAGGATGTAGTTGTTCAGGTTTAGGTATTAGTTTTAACTCTAACCCATTTTATACTATGCAACTTTAATATGAGTTCAGGAATAATATGTGATTAACACTTCTATATCTGGGATGAAGCCAAGTTGATCAGTGATGTGTTCTTGCATTTGGCCTGCAGATATTGAGAATTTTTGTGTCTATGTTCATCAGAGAGATTGGTCTACAATTTTCTTTTTTGTTGGGTCTTTGTCTGGTTTGGGTATTAGCATGATACTGGCTTCATAGAAAGAATTTGGGAGTGATCTTTAGTTTTGTATTTTGTAGAATAATTTGAGGAGCATTGATAGTAGTTCTTTGAAGATTTGGTAGAATTCTGCACTGTATCCATTTGGTCTGGGGCTTTTTTTAATTGGGAGTTTTGTTGTTGTTCTTGTTGTTTGGTCTTTTTTGAGGCAGGGTCTCCCTGTTGCTCCAGCTGGCCTGGAACTCACAATATAGATCAGGCTGGCCTTGAACTCACAGAGATCTGCCTGCCTCAGCCTCCTGAGTGCTGAGACTAAAGGCATGCACCATCATGCCTGGCAAGTTGGGAGATTTTAAATTACTATATATATCTCATTGGTTGTACGGGTCTGTTTAATTTGTGTCATTTTGACTTAATTTTGTTAGGCCATATCTAGAAATTTACCTAAATTGTCGGGAGTGGTGGCACATACCTCTAATCTCAGCACTCGGGAGGCAGAGGCAGGCAGATCTCTGTGAGTTCAAGGACAGCCTGGTGTACATAGTGAGTTCCAGGCCAGCTGGGAAGGCCCTGTCTCAAAAAGACAAAAAAAAAAAAAAAAAAAAAAAAAAAGAAAGAAAAGAAATTTATCTAAATTACCTAAAATTCTTTTAGATTTTCTAGTTTACAGGAGTATAGATTTTTTTAAATTTTATTTTATGTGTATGAGTGTTATGCCTAAATGTATGTAGTGCCCACAGAGAACAGAAGAGGTCATCTAATCCCCTAGAACTAGAATTATGGACAGATATTAGTCACCCTGTGGGTGCTGGCATTTGAACAAGGTCTTCTGCAAGAACAGCCAATGTTCTTAACTGCTGAGCCATCTCTTCAGCCTCAGGAATATAGATCTTTAAAGTATGATCTTATGATTTTCTGAATTTCTCTGGGTCTTTTGTAATAGTTCCCTTTTCATCTCTGACCTTGTTAATATATTTTGTGAAGCTGACACAGTGACTCCAATTCGGAGTCAGACTTGGACTTAAGTGGGAAAATGGAAGTAATACCTGCAGTAGAAGGTTTGAAGACACCCTAAAACTGAGAGTCCGGATGGGACTAAGGGACAACCTTCGGGGGGTGGAGTTGCCTGTGGGGTCTCTCCCTCCCCTCGTGGGTCATTAGCCACCAGTCCACGAGGACAAAGGGAGCAGAAGTGACAAACAGGGTCAGGACGGCCAGTGAGCACAACAGCTCCGTTTATTCAGTGGGGGTCAGGGAAAATATAGTGTGGAGGCAGCAGCCAAAGCTTCAGCTGATAGGTGCTCATTGTATGCTTTATTTACATGTGGTAGGGGGATCCTATCATCTGGCTATAGGGAAAAGCCTAATTATCATATAGAAAAAACCTGGGGGCAGTTTCATTGCAGGTAACTATGTCAAAGGTCATGTTGTGAATAAGGTCAGGCATCCATGCTTGGAGGCACTTTCCAGGTAAGTCAGGCAGGAAGCCCCTGCTGAGAAAGGAGCCCACCTTAACAGCAGGGTTCCCAAACATCTCCCCCTGTTTTGTTTTCTAGAAGTGTCATTACAAGTTTTAAGAGCCAACTCATCTATCTCAGGAGAATCCAAAGTTTGATAACTGACTAGGACCTGATTGGTAGTAATTTTAGCAATGGTAGTAATTTGTAAGAAATTGTATGAAACAGGGAGCAAGCATCAAAATATCATAATCAGGGGGCTATTGATATTGTAACAGTTGCCCACCAATGAGAAAATGATATATAGAACTTTGCATTCACATTTTTTACTGTTGTTTATGCCTGGCCTTATGCAGTTAATAGAATATGCATGGCCCATAATTTACACTATTTTGTATAAATTTTCTTAAGACTGAAAATTTATATCTTAATACCAATAGGAGCTGGGCATAGTGGTGCATGCCTTTAATTCCAGCACTCGAGAGGCAGAGGCAAGTGGATCTCTGTGAGTTCAAGGCTAGCCTGGTCTACTTAGTGAGTTCCAGGCCAGCTCGGGCTATAGGGAGACCCTGTCTCAAAAAGGCAAAAATTTTTTTCATTTATTATTTTTTTTATGTGTATGAGTGTATTTTATTTTATGTGTATAAGTGCATGTGTGTAAGTGCACCCATGTCATGCACTGCTGAAGGAGGTCAGATGAGGATGTCAGATCCCCTGGAACTGGATGGAGGGTTGTTAGCTGCCATGTGGGTGCTGGGAGCTGAATCCAGGTCCTCTGTAGGAGCAGCCAGTGCTCTTAACCACTGAGCCATCTCTCCAGCCCCTATATTTCACTTTTAAAAACTAAGTAAGAGGCAAACCTGATAATTCTCAGGGTGAATTGTTCCTTTTTTTTTTTTTTCCCCCTTTATTTTGTGTTTTGAAACAGGGTCCCCCTGTAGCCCCAGCTGGCCTGGAATTCGCTTTGCAGACCAGGCTGGCCTTGAACGCACAGAGATCTACCTGCCTCTGCCTTCTGAGTTCTGGGACTAAAGGTGTGCGCCACCATGCCAGGCTATGAATTGTTCTTTTAAAGAGGGCTGTCTGCCTGTCTGGATTAGAATTATAAATTTTCATATGTGATCTTGGTGTAAGTACCCATAATCCAGAGAATAAGGAACATATTAAAGTGAACAGCAGAGGTGCCCAGGGCATGGTGGGGCAGGGACAAAAGCATACACGGAGCAACCAAGTCTCAAAGAAGGAAAGACCAATCTCAGAGAAAATAGGCTTGGAATCATAGTGCCAAGAAAGCAGGGGTTAAGATTCAGTGGAGCCTCCCACTCAAGGAGGCTCTCATCCTCTTTGCCTCCTTGTGTTGCAGCTGCCACTGGTAGCAGCTTGTCTTCTGCAAGGACTGGCCCTGGGGTGCTGCAAATTCACATGGGCTTCCCAGGTCTAACCACAGTATCTACTGTAGCTGATTAGTAATGGAGGTATATTACTAGAAGATCCTTAAGTCCCTTTTAGAAACCAGTAAATATATCATACACAAAACAATGTCAGAACCTGAAACAGTTCCCTTTAAAAACAGGTAAAATTGTCATGCAAAATAATGTCAAAATCCAAAATAGTCCTCATTAGAAACTGGAGATTAATCATGTAAAACAATGTCAAAAACCCATTGTTCATGTCTGGCTGGATATGGTGGAATGGTCCTTGGCTGACTGCACAGGACAATGCCTTCCCTTCCTTTCTTGTGCACACCCATTGTCTTTGTGAAAGACATTCATTGTCTGTGGCCACTCAGCATATTTCCAGGAAATACTTTTCCATTTCATCTCATAATATTGGCATTGGGTAAATAAAAGTAAACAATGCATATATTTTCTGTCCTCTACCAAAGGTGTAAAGGTGATGAAAGTTTGTAGGTACTCCTGAGAATGGTAGTCATTTTTTCTTATTTTATGGTGCACCAAAACCTACACAAGAAATCTTAAGTTCACTCTTTATTCTCCTGGTTTAGAACCAAACAATAGAATGAAATTGAAAGAGCATAAAATTGGATTTCATAGTAACCAATCATATAAGTTGTGTTGGTGTTTCTTTTAATTTAAAATTTTTATGTATTTATTTTTAAGTGTACGAGTGTTTTACCTGGATATATGTAAGCGCACCTATGTCAATGCCCACTGAGGTCATAAAAAGGGTGTCAGATCCCCTCGAACTGGAATTGTGGACAGTTGTTAGCTGTCATGTGGGTGCTGGGAACCGAACACAGGTCCACTGCAAAAGCAACCTGTGTTCTTAACCACTGAGCCATCTCTCCAGCCCCCTATTTTTTTAATCAGAAGGAAAATTTCATTTAAGTTTTCAAAACTCAAAATCTTTTGATCAAGGTACAACATGAAGGAATAGCTCCGGTATTACTATCACTAGGTCCAAATATCTTAGAGATTTTCCAGACAGCCTATGTGAGGCATTCTCCAGACTATCTCAGGAAGAGCACTTACCTCCTCCCTGATACTTCCCAGAACACTATACTGTTTTGTTGTTATTGGTTTGTGTTTTTTTGTTGTTGTTGTTTGTTTGTTTTTAAGACAGGATCTGTAGTCCCAGCTGTCCTGGAACTTGCTAAATAGACTACACTAGCCTCAGTCTCTTAGAAATCCATCAGACTTTGCCTCCTGAGGGCTGGGAGTAAAGGTGTGCCCACTAACGCCTGGCCTGTTTTTTGCAGGTGACTGAGTGTATTGCCTACATGTGGATACTAGAATCCACTCTTGTAAGAGCAACAAGCCTCTTAATTGCTAAGTCGTTTCTCCAATCCCCTTACAGTAAAATCCTTTAATTAAAAAAAAAAATTGGCAACAGGTGTGGTGGGTCACACCTGCCTGTAATCTCAATTCTCTGGAGGCAGAGGAAGGTGAGCTCTGTGAGTTCAAGGCCAGCCTAATCTACATAGTAAATTCCAGGCCAGTCAAGACTACAAAGTGAGACTGTCTCAAAAAGAAAAAGAAACAAAGGATGCAGCTCTGTTGCTAGAGTGCTTGTTTTGGTCCCCCGCACTACATAAATTGGGTATGGTGGCACAGGCTTCTGTAACCTTAGTTCTCAGGAGATAAAGGCAGGAGGAGAAGTTCAAGGTTATCCTGGGCTACAAAGTAAGTTTGAGGCCAGCCTGGGATACAACACACTCTAAATCAGAAAATCAAACATAGTATGGGAGTGCTGGGATTAAAGGTTGCCCATGCCTTTAATCCCAGAACTCAGGAAGCAGAGGCAGGTGGGATCTCTGTGAGTTCAAGGCCAGCCTGGTCTCCATAGTGAGTTCCAGGTCAGGTGGGACTATTGGGAGACCCTGTCTCAAAAAGATCCCCCCCCCAAAATTGCCAAGAATGTTTTTCTGAAGAAAAGACTCTTTCTCTGCTCTTTCACATAACATTTTATCGTAATTAATTTTGAAATAGTTAATTTCATAGTAATCATGGATATCAGGGAGTGTTTAGAACTTTAAAAAGTTTAGTTTATGTCTTAGTTAAGCTGCTGTTTCACTGAATTCTGGCCTTTTACAAAAGACATTTTCTAAAAAGTATAATATCCTAAATTAAAATAAGCACTGCTTTGTTAACACAGTGTGATCAAGACTGATCTTTGTGGTAGTGAACAATTTTATAAAACATTATTTTGCTGGGTATGGTGGCACACACCCTTAATCCCAGCATTATGGAGGAAAAGGCAGGCAGATCTCTGTGAGACAGAGGCCAGCCTGCCCTACATAGATTCAGACCAGCTGGGGCTACAGGGAGACCCTGTCTCAAAACAGCAACAACAATAACCCCCCCCCCCAAAAAAACCCAAACCAACCAACCAATCACCCCCCCCAAATAAAACTACACACACAAAAAAGGGGCTGGAGAGATGGTTCAGTTGTTAAGAGCACTGCCTGCTCTTGCAGAGCACCTGGGTTCAGTTCCCAGCATCAACAAAGGGGCTAACACCTGTTGGTAAATCCAGTTCCAGGGGATCCAACGCCCTCTTCTCCGGTGCCCATGGGCATTGCACACATTTGTACAGGCAAAACAGTCATACACATTAAAGAAACAACTAAGGACATAATGAATTACTTCCTAAAACCTGTATAAAATGGTTACATCTGTTGATTTCTGAATACACAGAAACAAATGAGCATTAGACATGTTAATATTTATAATCATTTGGTGATAGTCACATAATTTTGAACTAGAGAGGGCCTCCACAGGCACATGATTTAAAGTGTCTGCGTAAATTATTTCACTAGTGCTGTATTTGATCTTTATTTTAGATACTTGCTTAAAAATATAATTTTTAGGTGGGTGGAGAGATAACTCAATAGTTAAGAGCACCCACTGCTTTTGCAGAGGACCTGAGTTCAGCTCTCAGCACCCACAGCTAGCCACTTAGCTGTAACAGCCTGTAACTCTAGGGGATTCTCTTTTAGCCTCTGTGGGCATTGCATTCATGTGCATATACCCCCCCATACATATATACACAAAATTAATGCCCTGTCCCATTCCACCCTGCCCTCATTCCAAATTCAACAAATAAATGCAATTTATTTAAAAATATTTTATTATTTTTGTGTGTGTGAGTGTTTTGCCTGCATGTAAGTGCACCCTGTGTCGTGCAATGCCCTCTAAGGTCAGAAGAGGGTGTTGGATTCCCTTGGAACTCGAGTTATGAACAGTTAGCCAGAGTAAAATAATTTAGTTTCCTTCGTTTGTAGTCACTTTCAGAAGCTAAGATGATTTTGTAGAATTTAATAAGCTTATGCCACCTTAGGACAAGAATTCAAAGATGCTGCAATTTGATATTGCTGCTGCTGTCTCGCAGTCCCAAATTGGTGACTTTTCATTATTTCCTGTCCCCTTCATGTGAGAGATTTTGTTTTTGGCGCTCTTGATCTCTAAATAAATCTCTCTTGGGCTATTAGATTGGCTATTTCCCATTTCCCGTTTAAATCACAGGGAGTAACTATGCAGGGTCTGTTGCTCTACGTGTTCTACAGGTTTGCTTCTACCGGGCTTAGCTTGCTTTTCCTTACGGGTTCGCTTCCTCTCTCCCACAGTCTGAGAGGCTTTTTCTCTTCCTCAGTTCCTTCAACTACCTAGCTATGTGGGGGGATTTAAATTCCAACCCGGAACTAGGGAGCCTGCGCCTTGAAGGACGGGAATCGTAGTTTCTGTGACTTCCGCCTAACCGCCTTTCTGGCTGATTCCTGCCCACAGCGAAACCCCACAACTCCCAGAATGCATGCGGGTAGGCCCGCCCCCCCAAGCGCAGGCGCCCTGTGGCCTTAGGATTTGAATCGGCGGCGTTGTTATTGACGCCATATTGGGGCCGGCGGCGGGTGCAGAGTCGTGCTGTGAAGAGAGGAAGCATTCAGGTGCGCCTGCTGGAGCTCTGCGGCCGCAGTCATCTCGCAGTCGCCGCGCGTCGCATCGGCTCGCGACTTCTGACAGTAGCGGCGTGTTGGAGTCCGCGTTCCGGTCGCGCCCTCGGCCGGCTCCACTTCCGAAGGCGGAGTATCTCCGCGCAGGAGGCTCGGCGCTCTTAGCCCGAGCGGACGGCGGGGGCGGCCAGGCCTCTCGGGAGCCGCCCCGAGCCGGCTGCGTGGCCCTCGCGCTGTCGCGGCGGCTCACCGCTCCCAGGTCCCACACCCGCCCGGCGCCTCGGAGGGCCGCTTCGTCCTCGTCCTCCCCGGCCCCGCCCGAGGGCCTCGGCTGCCGGCGGCCATGGCGTGCGGAGCCACTCTGAAAAGGACTCTGGATTTCGACCCGCTGCTGAGCCCGGCGTCCCCGAAGCGAAGGCGGTGCGCGCCTTTGTCGGCGCCCGCGTCGGCCGCTGCCTCCCCGGCCGCCTCCACCGCCACGGCCGCCGCCGCCGCCGCCGCCGCCTCGCCGCAGAAGTATCTCCGGATGGAGCCGTCCCCCTTCGGCGACGTCTCCTCCCGCCTCACCACAGGTGGGCCTCCGCCGCCGGGTGGGCCTGGGAGGGGGCGAGGGCCGGGGGTTCAGGGTGCGGACACAATGGAAGGGCCCGGACGGGGGTTGGGGGTGGGGCTGCGTCTGGCCAGCGCTGTGGGGTAGGGGAAGATTATTTGGGGGCAGAACCACTGGAATTGTTTCCGCAAGTAGAGACCCAGCGGAAATGATCACAGAGGGCGATATTATTCGTAAACTAGGCGAGAGAAGGGTCACATTTCACCCGAATCTCCCCGTCCCTTGGGCACAATCAGTTGGTTGCAGCCATTAACTCTGTGCCTGGGTGGTTTGAGGCGAGAAGGCAGCCCCTCCTCCAGTTTAGACTTGCCTAGTTTTAGTATGGAAGGGGTGGGGCGTGGGGGGTGGATGTCACTGGGGCGAGATGTAGGCCTGTCATTAATCACCCACAAGAACGCCGCTTTGGCTGAGTCAAGACCTGTTTCCCTAGCAGAGTCAACAACAAAGCAAAAGCTCTTCTCGTGTACTGTGTAATGTGATCTCGCTATGTGCCTAGACCTTAAGGAAATACGAACTTTTAATGAAAAGAAACTTGGATTTCAAACTGGTAATTTATTTGTAAATGCTTTAGTTATATCCAACAGAGTATGTGGGGAGAAAACCTAGCCTCAGGAGTAACGAGAAAAATCCAAGATTCATTCCAGTGGACTTCAGACTGCACTTGCTCTTGAAACATTTCCGCAAAGTGACCACGGGCGCTACCTTTAGCTGCTTTGTACAGCATGTGTCTATCTAGGGTTTTTTTTTGTTTTTTTTGGTTTTTTTTTTTTTTTTTTTTTCCTCCTCCCTCGGTACTTTGAAATCCTTGTGTGCCTCTGGCAACCCTACTGTAGGCTTTTGTGGATTTGAAGTTTAAATCTGTTTCCTTTGTGTGTAGTGTGCAATGGTATGTGTGTGAGTGAGCCTTTGGCGATACCTCCTTTAAAGCCTTTTAATTAGTATAGTTTTAAATGTCTTGCCCCCCCCCCTTAACTTTATTTCGAAAAGATAGGAACTTGTATGTGGATTTTACTATATCAGGTGGGCTTTTTTCTTAATGACACATTTTAAAATATCCTTACCAAAATTCGTGGAGAGACCCTCTTGTTATTAAAGTCCAACTTAAGGCAATACTGTTTCAGAGTTGTCAGTTTTCACAGAAATTCACTAAATTTTTATCTAATGACCATACCTAACCTGCCCTCTGTATAAAGGCCTTCGTGATTGTTAGACATTACTGAGAAACAGAACAATGTGAAAAAAATGAATACCTTGTGGCAGACATTTTTGTCTTTTAAATAAAATGCTATCTTTGAAAATTGCTGTCCTGGAATCTGTACCTAACTATTAATGAGGTCATTTTGAAGTAGCTGTAACTATCAATAAATTTCATTGGAGGTCGTGAATGTTAGGTTAGGTTTATGAGTTACAGTATATCCCTATGCAATTAAAATAATCTTGAACATATATGTAAAACAGCAGAGAGTTAGCACCCGGTCAGTCCTTCACTTTAAAGGGAGAAACAAGTATCTTTTTACGAATTTGTCATGTCATTGTTGCATTTGTAGTATTGGTTAATACAGGTGGTTCTCATCTCAAATTCCAGTTAGGTGAAGTACAATAGTAAAATTATTGGAATTAGTGCTATTTAAGCCAGCTTATTTAAATTCACATTCGTTTCCTAAAATATTACTATTCTACTTTTCAAGGTGTTTCTTGACATCTGTTTTTGGAAATCTTACCACATCTTGAAACCTAAATCCCATTCTAAGATTTTCTTTCTTTTTTTTTTTTTTTTTTTTCCTTTTGAGCCAATTTCTCCCTGTAGCCCCAGCTGTCCTGGAACTCACTATGTAGACCAGGCTGGCCTTGAACTCACAGAGATCTGCCTGCCTCTGCCTCTGCCTAGTGTGCTGGGATTAAAGGCATGCGCCACCACGCCTGGCTAAATTTTTTTTTTAATAGTAAGTTTGCTAACAATTATGTAGACTTTTCCAGTTAGTTTGAATATTAATGTAAAAGGTTGACTTGAAAAATGAGATAAAATTTGTTAAAGTTTAAATTTTCTGAAATGTATATATTATTGTATTTTTTAGTGACATTGTAAATTAATGTATGTTTGATCCGTTTGAGTTCTGCTGCAGTATGGCTTTGTAATAATATTGTCATAATGGGAGCTGCAATGTGGTGAAGATTCAAAGAACTTCCCAGTTTTCCTATTACCAGACTTGGAAATAATTTTCCCAGGCACCTTTTAAATTCCCGTTTTAATTGTAATTCTTTAAACTTTCCAGGAATGAATACCCATGAATCTGTAGTTGAAGTAAATAACTAGCATTGGAAGTGGACATGACTTAGTAAATTGAGATTGACAAATTCTGAGTTCAAATAAATTTAAGGATCTTAAAACTAAACTGAAAGTTTGTGCAGAACCCTTATTGCATACAGCTTGTCTTTATTATTTTCTTCTAGTACTTCATGGTTTCTTCTGATGGTGTAGCTGAAGTTTTGATGTGGCTTATTAGTTGCTTCAGGAACTTGGACATCTGTTTTGAACCCTGGCTGATATTTTAGACATTCCAGGAAGGTGATTCCAAAGTTTGATTTAATGACTCTTCTTATTTAAATCAATATTTTTCAAGCTGTTGCAATTCAGTACTGGGGAAAAGAGCTAGTTGAGCTGAAGGAAGTTTGGCTTGCTTTCTTGGAGCTATTATTACACTAATTAACAGTGGCTTGTTGTATATGCCCCTTTCCACACATCATATCTCAGACGTGGTTTTAGTATACCTGAGTTACCAGTTCAGAACTGGTAGTATAAGGCAGGTTTGACAAACTGTGGCCATTCTTTTGTATAGCCTGAGAGGTAAGACTATTTTTTACATTTTTAAATGGCTGACTGGAAAAGAATGAAAATATTTTATCTTGTGAAAATCAAATTAATGCCCAAATTAAATGCCCATAATTATTGGCTACAGCTGTGTCTATTCTCTGCCCCTCCCCCCTTTTTTTGTCCACTAAAAAAGTTATAATGGTGGATAAGGGTTGAGAAGTTGTGGAGAGACTGTATTGTTCCAGAATTCATATTTACTGTCAGGCTTGTTACAAAAAAAAAATCTTCTGTATGCTCTTGTCTAGGCTTATAATATTCCAGTGAAGCTTAAAATACTATTTGGTATGTAAAAGGACAGTGGGTGATGAGTGAAGGTAGGATGAGAGCAACATTAAATGAGAATGGGAAAATGAATGTCTAGTACCTGCATCAGTACTTATCCTGGAAGCTGATTAAATAGTAACTTCATTTTTTTTTAAGTGATATATTAAAAAATTGTAATTTTTATTCTTTGAGAATTTCACACATTATATTTTTATATTTACCCCCCAACTCTTCTACCTAGGTCCATTTCCCACCCCTCTTCCCCCTCCCCTATGCCCTCTTCATTTTTTTTTGAATATTATTTTTATTTCATGTGTATGAATGTATTGCCTGCATGTATGTGAGTGCACCCATGTCGTGCAGTGCCACAGAGGTCAGAAGAGGGCTTCTGATTCCCTTGGAACTGGAGTTAAGGACGGTTCATAGCTGCCATGTGGGTGCTCAGAATCGAGCCTGGGTCCTCTGCAAGACAGTCAGTGCTCTTAACCACTGAGCCATTTCTCCAGCCCCATGTCCTCTTCATTTTTGTGCTGCCCATATACTCATGGGTTTGGAGCCATTCACTGGATCATGGCTGGCCTATGGGGATGGACGGACGGGGACACACAGACACACACACACACACACACACACCGACACCCTTAAAGAAAACTGACTCCCTCCCCCAGCAGCTATCATCTGTTAATCGCTCCTCAGCTAGGGATGGGAGCTTGTAGCTTGTAAATGAATGTTGACTGGCTGATCTTACGCAGGCAAACACAGCTGCTGTTGAGTTCATAAGTGTAGCAGTCCTGTTGTGTCCGGAAGACAGTTTTACCCTGGTCTTCCTGACCTCTTGCTCTTAAAATCTTTATGCCCCACTGCCCCTTTTCCAAGATGATTCCTGAGCTTTGGATGGATGAGGTGTGATATAGCTGTCCCATTTGTAGCTGAGTACTCTACAGTCACTTATTCTCTGTGCTCTGACCAGTGGTGAGTTTCTGCTCTTCATTAACTGCTATCCACTACACAGAAACTTCTTTGAGAGTTGCACTAATCTATGGGTGGGTAGACAGGAATTTAGAGGGCAGTTTGGTACTATGTCCATTACTCCTGGAACCTATGGCCAGATTTACAGTGTCAGGCATTTGTTTCTTTGGAGCAGGCATTAAATCCAATCAGAAAGCAGTTATATTCCATGAGTATATCGTGCCACGTCAGCAGTATTGTAGCTCACAGGGTTCATAACTGGGTAAGACTTGGGTGACTTTTCTCCCCAATAAGTCTGCATAGCACTTTCCAGTACCATGAAAGCTAGCTAACAGGGAAGAAGCTTTCTGGTCATTACCAACTTGATTTCGCTATGTCCTGTGACCAAAGTGTGTGGTGTCTTTAGCAGTAGGCAAGAACCATCAAGTTTTGGAGGGCAACCATTAACAATGGCAATAGTCTGTTGGGTGCATCTTCATTCAGGACACCCCTGACCAACAACTTGAGTGGAGGTATTCGATAGCTGGCGCTGGGATTTTTATTTGGCCACCTAAGATTTATTTTGGAGATATCTATATTGCCATGTAACCAAAAGATTGTCATGGCATTCTCAAGAAAGAATTTGTTTTAATAAAACCAAAATATTATGCAACATTATGAGACTGCCAGTCAAATTCAACACACTGTTTTCATAATTATCCTGTGAATTAATGGTCTGGTGAAACAGCCTTCTGAGGATGTCAGTTTATTTCTTTGTGAGTTTGTTAGTCAGCATTAATAATGCACATTGTTTATAGCTTGGTACTATTGCTGTAGTTTGCTTTAGGAATTGATTTGGATGATGGGTTAAATTCCTTTGTAAGAACTCATGTATTTTCTGGAAACTTGCCATTAAAAATGGAAACTCTAGCTTGTGAATGGAGAATAGATTGTTCACTAGACGTTGATGCATGCCTCCAAATGGAGACACCAGCTGGCTTAAATGAAATATAAATGGTTCTCGGCAAACAACTGTTGGAGCAGGCAGTGTCTCTCTTCAGATGTCATTTTATTGAGCCAGAAGTGTTTTTTAATATTTTGTGGTTATTTAGACAGCTGTTAAATTACTTCTGATTTCTCAGTGGATTTGGCAAGTAAATGCTCTTAATAGTCTTTGTAGTATGGATTTAAAAACTGATTTAGGAGTATGTAGCTCAGTTATTTTGTATTCCTATAAATTATGCATTTAAGAATCCTGTAAGTTAGAATTGGGGTGCAGAGTGCTTGCCTGGCTTGAATGTGCCCAAGTTTGATCCCAGCACTGTGAAAAAAATAAAGAAAAAGAGAAAGTCTGAGTTTATAAGGCTGTTACAGAACAGTGTGGTACACTTATATTCGTTTTAGGCCCTTTTTTTTTTTGGTCTTTTTGAGACAGGGTCTCCTTGTAGCCCCAGCTTTCCTGGAACTCACTATATAGACCAGGCTGGCCTCAAACTCACAAAGATCTGCCTGCCTCTGCCTCTGCCTCCCAAATGCTGGGATTAAAGGCATGCGCCACCACGCCCGACTAGGCCTTTTGTTTTTAGGGTCTTTTTGGAGACAGGGTCTCTTTGTAGCCCCAGCTGGCCTGGAACTCGCTATATAGACCAGGCTGGCCTTGAACTCAAGAGACTCACCTCCCTCTGCCTTCCAAGTACTGAGATGAATGGCATGCGCCACCACAGAAACACATAATCTAACCCTGGTTACCCTCTTCATGTATGAATGCTCCTAGCAACCATAGTTATCACAGAGACAATTTTCAGCTTTTGAATGGCTTTGCAGGGACTAAAAATATACTGTATGTTATTTGGATATGTTTTTCCTAAGTATTAAGGTAGAAGCAGGAAGATAATGGGATAGAAACACTTTGGAAAGATTGAAAGAGATTCAGGCCTGACAAGGTGACTCAGCTAGTAAAGGTGCTGGCTGCCAAGTTTGAAGACTTGAGTTTCATCCCTGGGACCTACATGGTAGAAGGAGAGAAACCAACTCCTGAAAGTTGTCGTCTGACCTCTGTACAGGAATAGTGACAAGTATGCTCCTGCTTGTGCACACAAGCCCACATAAAAAATAAATCATGATAAAGAAAAACATAAATAAATTCAGTGAAAGTATCTAGTTTGGAGTAATTTTTTACTAGTTTGTAAAGAATTTTTTTTTAAATATTTTTTTATTTGTATGAATGTATTGCCTGCATGTATAGTAAGTATGCGCAATGCCTGTGGAGGTCAGAAGATGGTGTCAGATCCCCTGGAACTGGAGTTACAGGTGGTTAGCCACCATGTGAGTGCTGGGACTTGAACCCAGGTCCTCTGCAAGAGTAGCCAGTGCTCTCCAGCCCCAAGAAATTTTTCTTACTAAAGAAAAATGCAAAGGGGTATGTATTTTCAAGTCCATGTAGCTGAATTAATCAGAATTTTGTAATTCTTGCAGTCTTTGTGTTTAAATAGTGCCCAGTACTGTTAACCCACAGTTTTTTCTGTATGTGAAAATTCAGTGAATTTATTGCCTTTGAAAAGACTATCCAAAAACTATGAACAAGGGAAATGTTCAAATCTATCTGAACCTGTCTGGCATCTGCAGTTGACTGCCCTATAACAGTCTTGTTACAATGACTGTGAACAAAGATTGCCCCTGAATTTTGAGGGCTAATGAGTGTCATGAAACACACCAACTTTGAATTTAGTCTCAAAGTTATTATCTGCCATATTTTCCCTCTTAGTGTCTTACCACAAATAAAGTTTAAAATGTTGAATTTATTTGTTGAGTTATTCAATAGGCAGTTTCCCATGTAAAAACATATTTTATGGTGAAAGTGTAATTCAATTGAGTGGTAGTAATTGCTGCAATTAAAGACTTTAAATTTCTGAGGTACTTAAGGTGCTACTGTTTAATATTTCCTCATCTTCTGAATGATAAATATGGGCTCCTTGCATTATAATATTTAAATAGTCTCCTAAGAATTTTGCCATTATCAGAGATTTGCCCACTTGAAGAAACACCTAATTTTACAGAATCTTGAGAATGGGGTCCAGTGGAACAGCCGTTATTGATGCTTTATTAGCTTGCTAACCCTGAATAAACATACTTAAAGCTTATACACCAATGAGAATGCCTTTTAATTTCTTAAGTACGTTTCTTTACAATAGCACTGTTATTCCTTTGACATCCTAAATCCTGAAATTGATTAGCTGAGTAAATCACTATACTACTACGTTTGAAACCTTAAAAGTGATTTTTTTTTTTTTTTCCTTCTTCTTGATACAGGGTCTCCCTGTAGCCCTAGCTACAAGTGCTAGGACCAGAGGTGTGGCTGTAAAAAGGTGATTTTTAAAAGTTGGACATGGTGGTGAATGCCTTTAATCCCAGCACCCGGGAGGCAGAGGCAGTGGCGGGCAGAGGCAGGATCAACTTTGAGAGATTGAGGCCAGCTGGGGCTACAGGGAGACCTTGTTTCAAACTCCTCTCACCCCCCCCAAAGGTGATTTAAAAAAAAAAAAGATTGTTTGCTTAATACATTTCTGAAATTGTCTTTTTTAAATATTGTTTTTATTTTATGTGTGTGAGTGTATTGCCTGCATGTTTGTAAGTGCACCTGTGTCATGCAGTGCCCTTGGAGGTCAGAAGAGGGCATTGGGAGATAGCCTAATGATGAAATGTAATTATCCAGAAGAATTATTTTTCTAAGTGGTATAATTTGTTTAAAAGTATACATAATAGTTGCTGTGACAGGACAAAAAACTTGGTGCTGACTATAACAACCTTCTGTGGCTCAGTGTGAAATAGTGCGTTATTAGAGACTTGTCATTGTAATAAATTGTGCGTGTGTGGCACTTCTTACCTACTGATAGGAACATTCTTAAACAGCAACAAAACCTTCTTAAACATAGATGCCTATCCTAAGCGAAGGCATTTTAGACTCATGAGCCATCCCTTAATTGAATTTCTGAATGTGATATGGAATTTTATAATTTGTTATAGTCAGTAATCATCTCACGATCCAGATAGATGAAAATTGTTTTATTTTCTTCATAACCATACTTCTTGTGGTTTCAAGGTGTGAAACTATCAATATGTGCTATTCTAGCATCCTGATTTTTAAACATTAGCTTTCCTCATTGTGATTTCTTGTAACTTTAGGTGCTTCTGGAATATTGGCTAGGAGTAGCAGTACAGCACAGTAGAATGGTAATGCTAACACGTGGGCCTTGAGGTCTGTGCTGACTGATCTTTCAGAAGGAAGACACTGAAGCAGGACTCATGTTCCTCATTTATATAAACATGCAAATAGTAGTATCTGCCTTTAGGCTTATGTGGAGTAGGTTTCTGCCTGAGTGCTAGAAATAGGCAGGACAAAGCATCATTGATTCTTTCTACAGAAAAAAAGTGAGGTTATCACACGGCAGTTTCCCAGTACCCAGTACTATCAACATTTGTGCCAGTGTGGTTTTCCTTTTATTTTGAGGTTTAGATGATGTAATAAATATACTGTGCAGTGAAGGTAAGGTCCTCCTTTCCAAAGGAACCTGATCTTACCACCCCAAACTGGATCATTGCTTTTTTATTTAATGTGTTTAGGCCTTCAGTTGGGAAGTAAGTGAAGCATTATTTTCCTCTAGCTATCTTCTAGGTTCCACTTTAAAAGCAAATTAAGAGTTCAGATGCCTGCTTCCATTTGTTTGGCTATCAGTTCCTAATGGATTTGTGACTCAGACAGCTTTCAAGTCTGTCATCCTGGCACTTAGTCTTTTTCTCTGACCTTTATTACAGCATGTTCCCTACTGACATTCCTGTTTGAAATACATAGTTTTCTGCTATGAACACAGTTTTTCTCTACTTCTGAGTGCTACTTTACTCATTTAGCATTAAGTTTAGGATTTCTTTGGTTCTAGGTTCAGCTCCATATCCATCTCACTAGCTCCCTAAGGAGTCACAACTTCAATTTCCACTTACAGATAACACGCTAATTTGTATTTTTAGTTCAGATCATTTCTCTTCATTCCAGCTGTGGAGAATTGGCTTGTTATTGTCCTGTCCTCCGAGTAGACACCCTTTTACAAGAAACCAGAATTTTTGTGAAATCTGTTGGCTTCCACATATATTTTTCACATATGTGTGTGTGGTATGGGTGTATGCATGGTTGCATATTTGTGCCCCTTCTGAAGTGGAATTACAAGTGGGCCACTCTGCTCACCCAGCTCTTCAGTGCTTTAAGCACTGAATTATCTCCCCAGCCCAAAATCTGTTGGCTTTTAATTGTTTACAACTAATTTACAAAATACATGAATTAACAAGAAAGGTCTGTAGGGTTCTATCCAGAACCTTCTTGTGAAGAGGTAGTCTTAACTCTATATTAGTAGTCATTGTAGAAAAGTAAATGCATTTGTTCAC
>NW_008336062.1:752444-773910 GCF_000622305.1 Nannospalax galili | reverse complement strand
CTCTGCAAGAGCAGTCAGTGCTCTTGACCAGTGAGCCATCTCTCCAACCCCCTGAAATTCTTTTTTTTTTTTTTTTTTTTTTTTAAAGGGTATGTTAGGGAGAGATCAAAGAGGTTGTAGAAGGTCACCCAGCTTTTAAATGTTGAGGACACATTCACACTTGTTTAAAGAAAAAAGAAAAAAATGTTTGCGACTGGAAAGATTACTCAGTGGTTAAGAGTGGTTAAGATCATTTACTGCAGAGGACTCAAGCTCAGTTACCAGCATCTACTACAGGGGCAGGGGGTGGCTCACAACTGCCTCTAACTCCACGTCCATGGGCATCTGATGCCTCACATACCCACACGTGTACAAATAAATCTAAAGAAAGTACTAGAGCTTTATTAGTATAAGTCTTTATTAGTTTGTGAAACATAACTACAAAAGTTGGCAGTTTCTTTTATATAGATTTGGAGGGAAAAGGGTATCCTAACAAGTCAATAGGAAATGGATTTGTATTTTAGTTAGATTGAGCTGTCCTTACAAAATCTGCTGCCTGTCTTTGCAAAGTGACTTAGGTTATAACTTTATATTTTACTATCTGAGGAATATTCATTAATTTATTCCTACATGAGGAAGAAAAGCTATAAATTGCTGCAAGGTCAGATTCTGTCATTTCACTGATAACTGTACAGCCAGCGGTTATTTGAGATACTTGAGCAGCTTCTTATGACTGTAGTGATCTAATAATATATGTAGGAAATTTAAAACTTTAATAGACCTGGACTAAAAGTTTAATTTTACATCTTAGACTTTTAGAACTTATAGGCTCCAAAAAGATGATATAACACCCCTCTCCTTCGATTTGGGATTCTCAGCGTTTTTACTCTTTTCCATGTCCCTTCACTTCCTCAGTCCCAGTTTAAAAAAAAAAATGTTTTCTGTGTATGTGTGTGGTGATCAAAGGACAACTTGAGGGAAATCTTCCTGTTTTCCATGTGGATTCTGGGGAATTGAATGTGGGTCTCTTGGAGGCAATCACCCTTCCCCACTGAGCCATCTCTTAGGTCTTAGTCCTATCTTGATGCTGTTTTCTTGCTCTCATCAATTCAGTATGATGAGCAAGCATGCGTGTATGTGCATTTGTATGTGTGTTGCATGCATGTTAGTGTGTGAGTGGTCACACCGATGGCATGTGCATAGAGAGAAGAGCAGGTCATGGGCTATTATCCTGTCATTCTCCAGGTTTTTGCCTTGAGACACAGGATCTCTTACTGAACTGAAAGCTCATTTTAGCTGGGCTGGCTCAGAATCTGCCTGTCTCTTCTGTACCCCAATGCTGGGGTTACAGGACATGCTTTTTATGTGGGTGCTGGGGATGTAAACTCCAGTCATACTTGCAGAGCAAGTGCTCTTAGCACTGATCCATCTCCCTAGCCCCTCAGTTACCTTTTTAAAAGTCCTATGACTGTTTTCTATTTGTGACCTTGTTCATTGTGTCCAGAATTTAAATAGTAAAAATTAAATTTTTTACTATTTAATTATTATTGTGCCTTTACTATTTACCTTCACCTAACTTGTTTTTAAAAATCATCCAAAGTGGGGACTTGAGAGATGGCTCCAGTGGTTAAGAGTACTGGCAGCTCTTTTAGAAGACCCAGGTTTGGTTCTCAACACCTAGAACGCCTCTAAATCCAGTTCTGGGGGATCCAATGTCCTCTTAAAGCCTCCATGGGCACTGAATGCACCTGGTGCATTTACATACACTCAGGCAAAACACTCATGTATAAAAATAACAAAATATTTTAAAAAAATCTTCCAAAGGAATAATGCTGGTTTAATGATGTCTTACCATTAAGGAAGCAAATTCTATTAGCACTCAGTGGTATTTATGAGATTTGAGAATGAAGATGCCTGTAGTCAAGCTCTTGCTCATACTTTTACATGTAGTAATCTATGGTTAAAAAAGTAATGCAGGTTTTAGAACTCATTTTAAGAAATGTTTAGAACAAAAGTTTTACTGTATTTTAATCCTGGGTTTGTTTGAAGCAATTTTTTTGTTTGTTTTTCTTTTTTTGGTCTTTTTGTAATAGGGTCTCCCCGTAGCCCCAGCTGGCCTAGAACTCACTATGCAAACCAGGGTGGCCTTGAACTCACAGAGATTTGCCTGCCTCTGCCTCTCAAGTGCTGGGATTACAGGTATGCACCACCACACCTGGTGCTTGATAACTGCATTTTAAGAAAATGAACTATTTTACTTAAATGGAAAAAGGCCATAACACTTGAAACTTTCTAATTAAAACAGTTGGCAACACCTAAAATGTTTGTTCTTAGAGCCTCTCTTAAAAAGCCTGTTTGTTGCTACTTTTAATTTTTGCTTAATGTTGCTTTCAGTGAGAATTAGTAAACGACTTGGAGTGTAGTTTGACCTGGATAACCTAATTTGGGAGCTAAGGAAGAGAGTGAGAAAGTCTGGGGGAGGAGGCAAAGTTAGTAGAAACCTATACACGTTTTCTGGTGAGATCAAATGATACCTATTTTCAATTAGAAATCTTTCTAAAGTGAAGAATACTGGCTGAAAGGAAATGCTGGGTGTAATTGTACACCTGTCTTAAAGAACTGCACTGTGGTATAGTGGTTCTTAGGACTGAGACCTGTTGCTGTACCACATCACTTCAGAATGCTTTGCTATTAGTCTCATGTTCCCCTTGTGCTTTATATTATGACTAGGATGATTTTATGTAAGATGACGTTTCAGTTCCCATAAACTCTGTCATTTTAGAACTGTGGGCACTTTTTACTGGCCTGTGCCTGAATGTACACAAGCTTTCTTCTAATTATTGGAAATATCTGTTGATTTTAATACTTATGTATGTAATAGATACATGAGCTCTGAGTTTACTCTGAGTAAAATGTGTATTATATGGGCTGGAGAGATGGCTCAGTGGTTAAGAGCCCTAGATGCTTTTGCAGAGGACCCAGGTTAGGTTCCCAACATCCACATGGTGGACAACTGTTCATAACTTCAGTCCCAGGGGAATCCAATGCCGCCTTCTGACCTCCGTGGGTATTGTGTGACACAGGTGCACTTACATATATGCAGGCAATACATTCATACAATAAAAATAAAAATGTTGTAGTTCAGATTCCCTGACCATTATTTATTTTTACTTTTTATTTTGTGAGTGTGTATGCCTTGTGTGTGAGTGCTCACGGAGGTCTGAAGAGGGCATTGTATCTATTGGAGCTGGAGTTAAAAAGAAAATGGTGAGCTGCCCAACATGGGTCCTGTGAACTTAGTTTGGATTGTCCTCTGGAAGAGCCAGAAGCACTCTCAACTGATGTCCATCCCCTGACCATTACTTTGAATAAAAATATTAAAATTACTTTTTCTCAGCTCGTGCTCAACAAGAATCAACTTTGTAGAATAGTTGAATTACAGGTGGTATGCATATGCTATTTATGAATGAGCACCTCTCTTTCAAATTTTTATGTGTATGAGTATGTTGCCTACGTGTCTGTAAGTGCACCACCATGTGTGCAGTGCCTTCGGAGGCCAGAAAAGAGTGTCGAATCCCCTGGAACTAGAGTTATGAATGAGTGTTAGCCAGCATATGGGTGCTGGTTCTTTGCAAGAGCAGCCTGTACTCTTAACTACTGAGCCATCTCTCTTGGCCCTCAAAAGGAATATTTTATCTTTAAGGAATTGTTGCAAGGCCAGCTATGTTTTAGCAAAAAGTTTTCATGTTGCCAAATTTTTACTTTTTTCTTTTAGAACAAATTCTGTACAACATAAAACAGGAATATAAACGCATGCAGAAGAGAAGACATTTAGAAGCTAGTTTTCAACAGACAGACCCAGGTTGTAGTACTGATGCACAGCCACATGCATTTCTCCTCAGTGGACCAGCATCACCAGGTAACAGGAAACTTTAACAATGAAAAGAAATGTTAAAAAAAAAAAATGTTATACAGTATGGAAAAAATGAAATTCAAATGCCTACAGTGAGTTAAGCTCTTTTTTCCCTTAGATTGAAAGCAATTTTATGCTAAGTATTATATAATATTTAAAAAATATGATAACAGTTTTCATCTGGATTCCCATCAACCAAAGACTAAGTGGACATTGTGTCAATATAACGATTTGTAAATTTCATTGGGAAAATCACCAGTATACCATATACTTGTTAGGTATAGCTCATATCATTGAACGCTGCTATTTTTTATCAATCTCCTGTAATTACTGGTCTGGCAGTTAAAACTCAGAAATTCTGCTGTATAGGTTTTATAGAAACGTCTGTCTGTATTCTCTCGCACACTTGTCATATTGGGCTGGGTTTCTAAAAGTTTTTTTTTTTTTTTAAGTTCTGTATCAATTCTTGTCTTTGCCTTTTGGAAGAAATGTAACTTTTGTGGAGAAGTTTTTTTTGAGACAGGGTCTCCCTTGTAGTCCCAGCTGACCTGGAACTTGCTATGTAGACCAGGTTGGCCTTGATCTCAGAGATCCGCCTGCCTCTGCCTCTGCAGTGAGCTGAGGTTAAAGGTGTGTGCCACCACAAGGCAAAAGGCTGAAGTTACATACGGTAATGTTCAGTAGTTGCTTTCCTTAGCTGGGATAGGAAAATCTGGCAGAATAAAGATAAATAAAACTATAAATAAGGTAGTCAGAATTTGATCAGGGAACATGAAGTTGTTCAAAATTAAATACTGGAGCATTCCTGCCAATTTAAGAGACCAAGTGTAAGTGGGTGAAATATGATGGCGAGGGGATGACTCAGAATAAACTAAGGTCATTATAAGTTCATTCTTAGTTTACTTAGAATGTCAATTAGCAGCCTTTACAAAGCTGGGAATTTCAAAGTTAGGATAGCCTTTGTAATTGTCTAAAGCTAGTGTATGTATTCTTGTGACAGACGCAGATCTAGGAAGCCTAGTTAACTGGAGTGAGTCATGCAAATGATAAGGAGCAAGTGGAGGCAAAATAAGGAAGCAGTTGTTAGTGTGTGCTTGTAGAAAATCCTTGGCAGAAATGTTGGAGCAGATGGCACTCATAATCCTGAGCTATCAGGAAAATTATCACAAATGTTCTTAAGCTGAGGAAAATGATGTTTTTAGAAGATTGAGGTACCTCAAGTAATCCTTAAAAGAGGATGAATTTCTAAGGAAATCTTTCATATGAAGTATCTTACTCTAGTAATACCAGGTGGCTGTTGTTACATGAATAATCTTTAAGGACTCTGAACCATAAAATGTTGATTAGGTCTTTATTGTCAAGTAGGTATTGTTAATTAAAAACAAACTTAGAAAAAGTACACAATTCAGAGGAAATAAACATGCTCAGTGCTCTGTCAAGAGGTCACAGAATGAACATTGCATCTTTGTTCATAAATTACCTGGTAGAGAGATGCCAACATCCTGTTTTCTCCCAGTAAACTATTTAATGGAGGCCTGTGTCTTAAAATTTAAGAAAATTTTCTCATAAAAATTTGTATTCATTATAAAAATACCAAAGTAATAATTCTTGCTAATTTGATGAAATTGATGAAGTGTCTTTACAGCTTAATCATGTTACTCTAATTAGTAAATAAAGTGAAGTTTTAGACCAGAGATTATATTTCTTTTGTAGCAATGTTTGTAAACTAGTCACTAAAACACTGCATGACTAGTTAACTTGCTAGAACAGAAATTCAATGTAATGGGCTCCATTATTGCCATGTTTTTTGTTTGAAGTTTTCTCCACTTTAGCTTTTTTCCCTTTTGATAATTTCTCAGGTGTTTTTCCAGAGTCACAGGCTGATAGTTTAAAGCATGCTTTAAGATTACTTGGGAAATTCTGTGATAAATTTTAAAAAATGAATTTTAAACTTAAAATTTTAAGCCACTGAAAGTTCTAAATGAAGTCCTCCATTTAGGAGTTGGTTTCTGTTCTAAATAAAGTGCTATGTCTTGTTCACAGGGACTTCGTCTGCAACATCTTCACCATTAAAAAAAGAACAGCCCCTATTTACTCTACGACAGGTTGGGATGATATGTGAACGTTTATTGAAAGAACGTGAAGAGAAAGTTCGAGAAGAGTATGAAGAAATACTGAACACAAAACTTGCAGGTAAAGGAATTAGTTTAAAATATTACAGAACTCATTTTAAGTTCTTTACTGGCGATGATTGAGGTATTAGAATTGTTTCACTGTATGCTTTATAGAATAGGGTATTCTGCAAGTCATGTAATTGAAATGCACCTTTATTTGTAGAACAATATGATGCATTTGTGAAATTCACGCACGATCAAATAATGCGACGATATGGAGAACAGCCTGCTAGTTGTAAGTATTTGATCTTTGAATTACAAACTGGAAAGAGTATCTTTTAAGGTGGAAATATTTTCATTTTCAAGAAGAGTCAAACATATGGAGAAAAGGCTGGTTTTAAAAAGTAAAACTTTGTAAGCCGGGCATGGTCATGGTAGTGCACACCTTTAATCCCAGCAGAGGCAGGTGGATCTCTGTGAGTTCAAGGCCAGCCTGGTCTATATAGTGAGTTCCAGCCCAGCTGGGGCTACAGGGAGACCCTTTCCAAAAAAAAAAAAAAAAAAAAAAAAAAAAAAAGTAAAACGTTGCAAAGCCTATTTTTCACTTAAATACCTAGACAATGTTGGGCATGAATTATCTGGTATATTTGCATTTTATTTCAAAGAATGAAGTTTGACCTGTACTTTGCACTAATACTACTTTTCTCTTTTTTAGATGTTTCATGAATCGTGCTTTTTTGCATTTGTGGGCTGCCTTGTTCCTTGTTGAGTTGTTACAGGAGGTCCCAACTGACATACAGCAATGCCAGTGCCCATCTGTGAATACAGGTTTCAAGCTTTCGTCAGTGGCAACCACTCTTAGGCAGCAACAACTGGTTTTGGAAATTTCTGTGATGTCGTTACCACCTGGATGTGGACCTTTGCTACTTGTATTAATACCAGTGGCCTCATTTTGCTGTATCATTACAATTTGGCTTCTTATATTAATGTTTGAAAGGATTAAAGCTGGTATTCTAGAACATGCCCTTCACTGGTTATGTAAATAAAACTGTAGAATGGCACTTCAAATGAAGTTAGTGTGATTTTAATTGTTCACTACAACCAAGCTGTAACCAGTTATTAATAATTTAGAATGTAATCCCAGGACAGTTAAGCAGTTTAGCTACAGTACTTCTGTGAAATAGTGGAGGAGGAGGGCAATTCTGTATTCCAGGACTTCTTGGGGTTTCAGAATGGGTTTATATGATTTCGTTTTTATTTTATTTTTTGGTAGTTTTATTTATTCTATCAGTCTTTTTAACAAATGTTTATTGCTGCGTTCATTCCCCCCTCCCCCCACCAGTGTATCATTGTTTTACTGCCCTTGTAGTACTGGTTTAGTTGGAAGAATAAAACATTTACTTCTATTCTGCTTGTTTTCTAATTGTACACATGGGTAGCATTTGAATAAAACAATGTTTTAAAACAAGCATTTTCTAGAAATCAATGAAGTTAATTTTCTGGTAATGTTTGCCCTTTCAGTGCCAGTTTCAAAAATTAAGTTCTGATTCACAGTTGCTTCTGTAATGTATTGTATGACAACATCACATTGTAGGATCTAACAGGTATAGAATTTTTACCTTAAAAGTATTCAATGTTATTGTTTTGAATGTTGTGAAATATTGTTTAGCTTCTGTTGCTGTGATAAAATACCTGACAAAAAAGCAGGTTTGGGTAGAAAGGTTTTATTTATCTTGGCTCACAATTTCAGGTTACAGTTCATTATTATGGGGCAGTCAAACCAGTAGGAACTTCCATCCAGAGAAATGAATACAGACATGCTTTGTACGGCCCTCACCCAGGCGCTGGTGCCCATTTTGAGACTGGCTCTTCCCATATCAATTAAGGTAATTAAGACAGTCACACTCAGGCCACCCTGATGTAGACAGTCCCTCGTTGAGACTTTCCAGGTGATTCTAGGTTGTATCAAGTTGACAATTTAACCTACAGGAGGACTGACTGAACAGATGTAACACACTTCCCATAGCTTTCTTACAATGAAGTGAGCAAACTGCGTGAAGGCAAGCACCATTGTAATATCTGTAGTTGGAAGGTTAGGGCGGGAGAATCAGGAGTTCAAGGCCAGCCTCAATGAACTATATGAGACCCTCTCTCATGAAAATAAAAGCAACACGGGGTGTGATGGCGCATGCCTTTAATCCCAGCACTTGGGAGGCAGAGGCAGGTGGATCTCTGAGATGGAGGCTAGCCTAGTCTACTGAGTTCCAGGCTGGCTGGGGCTGCAAGAAGACCCTGTCTTAAAAACTATTGCGCAAAAATATTCTTCAGTGAACTTTTTAAACAAAAAATTAAAAAGCTTTGATTTTTTTTTTTTTAAATTATGAGTGTTTTGTGGCGCGCACACACACACAGACACACGTGCAGTGCCTGTGGAGAATCCAGAGTGCATTGGGTCCCCTGGAACTGGAGTTAGAGCTGGTAGCTGCAGTAACTGCTGAACCATCTCTAGCCCCAAATTCGTTTACATTTTTTTAGAGATTTTGTCTGGGCTGGAGGGATGGCTCACTGTTCAATGGCATATGTCCACTCATTACACCAACCCCCCCCTTTTGCAGGGAGCGGGGCTGAGATCCGCCTGCCGTTGCCTCCTGAGTGCTGGGACTAAAGGTGTGTGCCACCACACCCAACTTCATTACATCAATCTTAAATGTAGGAGGATATATATGTACATTTATAATATACTCAATGGGAAGGGAAGTTTGTCTTTTTTTCCCTTCCCTTTTTGAGACAGGGGAGCCCCAGGTGGCCTGGAAACGACTGTCTACCAGACTGGCCTCAATCTCTGAAAGATCTGCTTCTGCTTCCAGAGTGCTGGGACTAAAGGCATGTACCAGGCACATTTTTTTAACTTGCTAATTGCTTTCCATAATTTCATTTAAAGACAAGTCACTAAAGTGATGTAGGTTTTAAACAAGATCCCTAGTCGACATAAATCTGTATGAGAAACATTGGTTATAGCACAAGGTGGCTATGTTGCTCAATCTCTTAGTACCGAGATTCTCAATCTTAACATTACTGGCACTTTGGGCCAAATTGTTTTCATTCTATCTTCATTCTAACATCTCAGGTCTCTTGATAGGTGTCACTACCTCTAGTTTTGCACAGCATCTAGTGATCATTTGAAGGTTTAAGTGTCTTTTCCTTAGATTGCTTCCTACTTCATAAAGCAAACCTTACAGTGATCTACAGAGAGGGCACTGTGACTGCACTGTTGCCTCTCATTCATTGAGCCACCCTACCCTCACTGGCTACCGCTTGTTCTTTTGGTATCCTGGGGGTATTCCTGCCTTAGGGCATTTGGCATCCCTACTGTCTACCTAGTGGGTTCACCCACAAAACTTCATGGGTAATTTTTTCATCACTTAAGGTCTGTTATACTTTGCTGAAGTATAAAACAAGGATCTTTGTTCCTTAGAGTATCTCAGAAGTTCCTGGCACATAGTACATGCCCAATATTTTTCTGAATAAACAAATAGTACTTGAAAGTTTTAGATTAGCGTTTCACTAAAAGTGAGAGTACCCCAATTCTAAATCTGAAGTTTCAGTTTTCCTGAATTAAGGAACAGACAGGTTTGAACTGATCTTTTGTAGGATTCCAAGTGATTACCACAAATCAGCTTCAAGTTTTAATATTACAGGTCTTTTGGATATTTACTATGAGAACAGTACAGTTTCCATTGTGCTATGTGGAACCACAGATGTGGTTCAGAGCATGGCATGCATTTAGGTTGTACACATACAGTCAAGTGCCCAGGAAAAGGGGGGGAGGTAAAATCGGAACTTGTACCTCAGACAAAAAAAGGAACCTGCTAGTCTCAACAAGGCTAGTTCCTATATTTTTTATGCATAAAATATACTGTTTAAAGAAGTGGTTTCTAATTTGGGCACAGTGAAATGCCTATGATCTCAGAACTCAGGAGGTGGAGAAAGGATCATGAGCTTGAGGCAAGCTTGGGTTACACCACAGTGTAAGGCCAGCCTTGGAATACATAGTGAAAACCTGACTCAAAAAAGCTTCTGAACAATTTTATCTGGTGCACACTTGTGTCTTTTGAAAGCTGGAAGAAGCCTTTTGATGGTACTTTCATTAAGCCAAGTGTATAGTATTGTTAAACTTCCTCAAGGCCAACTGCCTCGAAGAGGCAATAGATGGAAAATCTTTAAAATCATCTACACAAGTCTTTTCCCAAGATGTTTACAAACCGTTGATTAACATGATTGTCAATTTGTTGGGATCTACAATCATCTAGGAGACAAGCCTCTGGGTATGCCTAGGAGGGATTATCTAGATTAACTGAGGTGGGAAGACTTGCCCTAAATGTGGGTGGCACCATTCCTTGGGCTAGAGTCCCAGACTGCCTTAAAAAAAAAAAAAGCTAGCTGAGCATCAGTATTATCTCTTCTCAGGATACCCTGTAACCAGTCCTGCCATGACTTCCCTATACCCTTGAATTATGAACCAAAACAAACTGTCCTTAGGTTACTTTTGTCATTTTTTCATAGCAAGGAGAAAAGTATTAATTGTAACAAAATGTAACACCAGTGAAGACACATTTAAATGATGAGGAATGGCTAGAGTATGGAGAAAACATTGGTATATTCTATAAAGGTAAATCATGGAATCATACTGCATTCATTCACATAGCAGAAATAGTATGACAGACGATCTGCTTGATGCCATTGTTCAAGGACCCTTAGGATGATAGGCTCTGCCTTTGTCACAAGATGTTAAAGATTGTATTTGCTTAGTTACTTCCTGGTGGTGGTAATTTTGTGTATATATATTATCATAAGCTTAACTTTCAAGCTGAGTGTCCTGTATGCCTAAGTACATTCTGCCAAACAAATCTTTGAGATGAAGATGGTAAGGGGTTAACCTAATGAATGCTATTCTGGTCATGACCCCCTCCTTCCCTTTAAAACTCTACAGGACTATATACCATCTGTTCTGCTTTGCAGTTGATTCTTTGATTCTGTTACTTTGGGGTCCCCAACTCTTTGAGCCTTAATAACATTTCTGATCATTTGTTTTGGGGACATATTTTGGGGCAATTTTAATGTATTTGAAGCCAAACTTTTTTTTGGGGGGGGGAGTACCAGCTACTAATTAATGCCACCTAAGCCCATTATTGTGTTGCCAGAGGTCTGAGACATTTTAAATCCATACACAATTTAACACCCACACACCAGAATTGACATATATACTAAAATTGCTCTCAAAGTTGTATGTGCACATGCATGCACACACACTGCAACTACAAGCTAATGCTAAGGCTTGGTAACAAAGTCTGTTTTTTGAGGGGGAACGTCTTCACTGCCCCAACCAAATTTGCATGGAAATTTGGTAATGTTAAGCTTCTGAATTCTCTCTGGAGTTGAACATTAAATAATGAGCTTTAAGTGTCTGATTCATTATGTATTAAGTTCTTATATTGGAAGAGATCATTTTACCTGTGTCTTACTTTTACCCTTCTGAGTTTTGTAAGCTTGGAGAGCACTACATGGCTGTAAGTCTCCATGACTGAACATCTAGAAGTATTTACTGCCATTAAGTATAAAGCCAAACAACTTAGAAGACTTGTAAATTGCAAGATTAAAGGAAATGGGGAGGCAGAGGCAGTTTTAGAGCCCTTCTAGGAATGGAAAGAAAACCTATAGCACATTGATGTTATACAATACATTAAAGTGAGAAGTTTTAGTACAAGAATTCAAAGAATGAGTCCTGCTATACCAATTAGAAGTAACACTGAATAAAGACATTTATTCCATTTACATACATTCAAGAAGGATTTACTCAGAATTTAGTACGACTCGGTGGAAAGTACAGTGATGTGCCAGAGGTTTAGTCATGTAAGCATGATGATTAGATTTCTGAAGTACTCCAAAGACGTTTTGATTATACCTGTTTTGGGTTAGCAGTCCACTTTCTGGCTAAACATCACAAGAGGATTACACATTCCTCACCAGAACTTTCAGTGGCATATAAATATTCTTACAGGAGGTGTGGTCCTTCTGCCTTCACTCCTTGCTTTCTAGCAGCCTCCCCATGTTAGCCTTGCCACATGATCAGTCTTCTGCTTTGTGGATTTTATAAACCCTAAAAGTTCTAGTTCAGAAACAGCTCTAATGAACCGAGCACTGGAGACCAGCTAAGGAAATCAGCTAATAAAGTATTTTTTAACAAAAAAGCTAAAATGTCAAAACTTTTGAGACAGGGTATGTAGCTTTGGCTGGCCTGAATTAAAGGCCACCATGCCCGGTCAAGTTAAAATGTTAACTGTTAAATTCAAATAGGTGTTTGAAATATTTGTAATTATAACCTTGTTTATTGGAAAAAAATTAAATATTAGACTTCACTATTAGTAAGATGCAGGCAGAACTGGGTGTCATATTACATGCCTATAACTCCAGCGCTTGGGAGATGGAGATGGGACTTTAATGCCCTCCTCAGTTATATTGAGCTTGAAGTCTGCCTGGGCCACATGATACTGTCTCAGAAAAAATACCAGATAGAAAACAAATGTAAAAGTGATGGACTCTTATGTAAACCTACATTTTCCCATAGTATAGGAATGGCCCCCTCCCAAGTATCTAAAAGTACATTTAAGTTGAGAATTTGGGGCTGGAGAGGTGACTCAGTGGTTAAGAGATGACTGCTCTTGCAATGGACCCAGGTTCGATTCCCAGCACCCACACGGTGGCTAAGAAAAGTTTGTAAATCCAGTTCCAGCGGAGCCGACACTCTTCTGACCTCTGTGGGCATTGCAGGACATGGGTGCACTTATATACATGTAAGTCCGTACACTCAAACACATAAAATAACAAAAAAATAAAATGTTTTAAAAGTTGAGACTTCAATGACCAATTTCATTTTTAGTAAAATTTGGAGTATATATTTGAGATAAAATATTTTAGGTTTGTGTCATATTAAATTCAAAATATTTAGAAATTTAGGTTATTCTAAGATAGTATGGTTAATATTAACAATACATCTTGATGAATCTAAATGTAAATTTAGGTGTTTATAGCTTATTTTCGGTGCTGGGCCTTGAACGCAAGGCCCTGTGCTCTACCACTGAGTACTCCTCAACTTGAAACTTACAATCTTCTGTACTAGGACACTGTAGAACTGGTACTAAAAAGGATACTGGATAATTTCACTCATTTCTTCTGAAGTTGTAGAACTTGCATCCATTTTTTCAGCAGCTGTCACAACTGTTGCAAAAGCCTTTTGAATATACAAAACAGAAGAAAATAAGAACTGGACATCCATTTCTAGACTCCCTGTGTTTATAATTAAGCAGGGTTTAATACTGCTACTATAGATAGCTTGTACATACCTTTTTCATTATATCAAATTTCAAATTCTTGAAACTACATTGTCTCATCAGGTATAAATTAAAAAATAACTACTTTTGATAGTCTTGTTTCAGAGAGCTATGAAGCAGAGAAGAGTAAGAAACCCATTCAAAAATTTAAAAGAAAGCTCTGTCTCCTATCAATTTCTTACTCCAGGAAAATACATATATTTCATAGAGGCAGCTAATGCAGCATATTTTTTTCATGGTGACAAGACATCAGTCACAGGACATTCAGAGAGTAAGCTCTCTGTAAAATCTCAGAGGGCAAGAACAGCAATAGCTGTCTGTTGCTTTATCAACTACTCCTTACTCCTGATAATTCAATCTGTTGTGTAGTCATTCCAGTTTTTCCATTTATGCAATAAGGTAAATACTAGTGAATATTGTACTTCTTTATTTTGTGAGATACACAGAGCTGACCCGAATCATTCGGCTTTTGCTTGTTGCTGTACAGTTAGATCACATACTTATTTTGACTTGTTACAAACAGAACTGCCTTAGTTTAAGGAATGTAGGATTCAAACAGGAGGCTGGGAGTGAAAGCTGCTGAAGCTGCTATTAATTTCTAAGGAATTTCTAAAGTATAACACAATTCGTGCTTTCCAATTGAATTTAAAAAATAAAAGGTGAATTCAAGCGTACCAAAAGCATAAAAATATTCTAGGAAAGTTGCCACAGGTAATGAAATGCTCTTGTCTGTAACATACCTCTGACCAGTCAGCAAGGTTGATGAGCCTGCTACACTCCAGGTGAAGTTTATATGCTACACACACATCAGGGGCGACATTTGGAATGCAGCCTTCCTCACTTTTCAGGGCTTCATTCTAAGAAAACAATAAAGTTGACTACCTCTTAAAAACGGTCACCAAAAAGCTATTACTGAACTCCTAATCTATATTTAGTAAACCAGTAAGAGGAACTTTTTAGTTTCTTCTCATAGTTTAAGAGTTGTTATTAGTGCAATACTAGCAATTACTAAATCAAATTAGTAAATGCATATCATTAATAGGAGTATAAGCTATCTCTCAAAGAAAAGGACTGTTGCCAACACTGCATATTTTTTGTTTTTATTTTTGAGACAGGGTCTTAAAATAGTCTAGGTTAACCTGGAACTTGGTCTGTTGTCCCTGAACCTCTAGGATTACATGACTGCAACACCATATCCAGCCAACACTGCAGATCTTGTCTTTTTAAAAATTTTTTATTATTTTTATGTGTATGCGTGTATTGCCTGCATGTAGGTTAAGTGCACCCATGTAGTGCAAATGCCCGCAGAGGTCAGAAGAGGCTGTTGGATCCTCTGGGACTGGAGTTATGGACAGTTGTTAGCTGCCATGTGGATGCTGGGATTCAAACCTGGGTCTTCTGCAAGAATAGTCAGTGTTCTTAACCACTGATCCATCTTCCCAGCACCAAGATCTTGTCTTTCAAGATTTATTTTTGTGTGTATGTATGTGTCTGTGTGAATGTTTGCCATTTGTATCCAGGTGCCTGCAAAGGCCAGAAGAGAGTGTCAAGATTCCCTGGAACTGGAGATACAGGTGTGGATACTGGGAACTGAACTCAAATCTTTTGGAAGAGCAGGAAGTACTCTTTTTTTTGAGACAGGGCCTCCCTGTAGCCCCAGCTGGCCTGGAACTCTTTATGTGGACCAGGTTGGCCTTGAACTCACAGAGATCCACTTGCCTCTAGTGCTGGGATTAAAGGTGTGCGCCACCACACCGTGCAGGAAGTACTCTTAACCAGCCCCTAAAACTGCAGATCTTAGGCCCGATAGAAACTGTCAGTATTGGTTTAACCTATTTATAATCCATGTTTTTATTAAGAAACAACATACACAAAATGAAGTGTATTATATTCCCCCAAAGACTATAAAATCATATCAGTTTGTTTCTGTAACTCCACAAAATGTTAAGATTTTGTAAAAGTTTTAATTTTTAGTTCATATATTAAGACTTTTTGTTGTTATTGCCAGCCTGGTCTACAGAGTTCCAGGACAGCGGGGGGCTACAGAGAGACCCTGTCTCAAAAGAGCAAAAAAGAAAAATTATTGAAAAAAAAAAAAAAGACACATACACAAAACCCTTTTGCTATTAACATTTTTAAATTACATTTATTTAAAGTGTGTGTGTGTGTGTGTGTACATGCCTGTTGAGTGTTGAGGTCAGAGGACAATTTGCAGTATAGTTTTTTCCTTCCAACACTTGGGTCTTAAGGATTGAACTTAGGTAGTCAGGACTGGCAACAAGTGCCTTTGCCCACTCAAGGCTGAACCATCTCACCAGCCTGTTCTTTAAATATGAAATTATTGGGACTGGAGAGATGGCTCAGCAGTTAAGAGCACTTAGCGCTCTTGCAGAAAACCAGAGTTCAGTTCCCAGCACCCACACTGGGTGGCTCACAGTAACCTGTACTTTCAGCTCCACAGGATCTAATACCTTCCTCTGAACTCTCCTTACTCATAGGAGCACAGACCTACACAGAAGCACATGTAAATATATAATAAAAAAATTAAATCTTTAAAAATAAAATTACCAAGCTCCTGAATCACCATCATCATTGAAAACTACTGACATAACTTCCTACAGTATCTCTCCCAATAATCACATCTGCATGCCACTTGGTGAGAAGCCAGTACTTTGGGATGCTTTTGTAGGTTTTTATGGAATCACTTCAGTTTTTTTAAAAAACACTTTTAATTTAAAAATTATTGCTATTGTGTATGTGTATGATATGTGTGGGAGGTGTGTATGTGCCATAGATAATGCATAAAGAGGTCAGAGGACAACTTTGGTGTTGATTTTCTCCTTCCACCTTTACATGGGTTCTGGGGACTGAACTCAGGCTATCAGGCTTATGTGGCTAGTGCTTTAGCCCCTTTATCCAATGAGCCACAATGCCCAGGCACTATGGGTTTTTTTTTTTTTTTTAATTATAGTCTCACTAACTATCCCTGGCTGGCCTTGAACTCAGTGATCTTAGCCTGTGTAGTGCATGTGTGTAAGCATGTGCTATCACTCTTGACTTGGTAGTTATTTCTAAAGCATCTTTTCTGAAGGTTTTCTCTAGGAACCTAACTGAGTTGATAACTTAGAACTCTTTCCATGCGTGTGTATGTGTGAAAATGCTAGCTGTTTATCTACCTACCTACTTAATATCTTCTCAGTGTCTAAAGTGCTCATTTTATCTGTCATAAGGAAGATAGTTTTATTTATTTAATCTTTATTTCATGTGTATGAGTATATTGCCTGCATGTATGTCAATTCACCTGTGTCATGCAATCCCTGAGAAGGACAGAAGAGGGCACCAGATCCCCTGGAACTAGAGTTATAGACAGTTGTCAGCACCAGGTGGGTGCTGGGAATTGAACCTGGGTCTTCTGCAAGAGCAGTCAGTGCTCTTAATTGCTGAGCCATCTCTCCAGCCTCAGGAAGGTAGTTTAAAAAATCTGAAGCTGTTCTGATCTCTCTTTTTTTCTTTTTTTTAGGCAACTGGCTCTACCCTAGTGTATCACCTTAGGAGCCTCTGCAGCAGACTGACAGCCATTCTCCACAATACCTCTGCAGATACTCTCAGAATAGATTTCTTATTTTGATTTAAAATCTAAGATGTAATCCTAAAGTATTTTTTCCATTAGAAATTAGCATTTGGATCTTCAAATACTTACTATTAGGCCATATTACCTAACCCTTGGCCATCTATGGGAAACATTTATCTTCTAAGGGTAAGCAGCATTACATTCTCAAGTTTTATACCTATGAGTTGCTGTTTTATAAAAAATATTTGCTTATTTAAGTTTGTGCGTGCCCAGGTGTGGGTGAGAGGACAACTTATAGAAGTCCTTTCTCTCCAAACAACAAACTCAGGCCTTAAGGCTTGGAGCAAGCAGTGGCCCCAACCTTAGCTGAACAACTACTGACAGCTGATTACTGCTGGGTGAGGGAGAGCTGATCTTCTTTAAGGGCACTCAGGGATATCTGGGCACTCAAACTTGACTTGACAGGCCTTAACATACATGACAGAAAGCATGAAATCTGCTGGGGCAGGGGTATAAAGATGATTAAGATGTTTTGCATGAAGTCCACAAAAATTCACGTTGAAAATATATATTGAAAAAAAGTTGAAAGAAAACAGAACTGCAAACTTAAAATACTTTAGTGAAATCAAAGTCTCAGGGTTGAGCTTAACTGTTATGTTAGAGAACTGAATCTGCTTTTACCTTTAGATAATAATAGGGATTATTGAGTGCGGTGTGGAGAGCGATTCGTGGAGCAGCATTTAAATGCTCACGAAGCGTGTGGGCCGCACTGAAGTACAACACCTCATGCAGAGGCTGGCTCTCAGGAGGCAGAAGGTAATCCCTGAAACAACCAAAACCACATATCAACATCGGTAAGTACAGGTTTCTTTGCAATTTAGTAGTCTTGTTACTCCTCTATGACTGAACAACTGTTACTTAAAAAGTGAAATTAACAACAAACAAAACTCAAATGCTGGATTTCATACAGTTTCATTTAGAATTGCATCTCATTCATACTAATGTTAAAGATTTCCTCTTTATAAGAAATTATATATTTTGGTTTTGAGTCAAACCTTAAAGAACAACCTTTTATCAAAGATTTGAGCATTTGTTATACTTATGCTCAAAATTTCTAAAGCAGAACTTTAAAAAAATATGGCTGAATTTCTTAAGATTAAAAAAAAAAAATTCTCCTTCATCTACTCTTTTTTGGAAGTGTTTAAACACTGCCTGGAACTGAGAGTTCAGGAAATTCTTCTTGGATCACAAAAAAAAAAAAAAAAAAAAAGCTGTACTTGGTACCAATTTTCATGAACATTGGTAACTCAAATGTTTGTTTTAGGGGCTGAACAGATGGCTCAGCAGTTAAGAACACTGTTTTCTTGTAGAAGACCCAGGTTCAAATCCCAGCACCCACATGGCAGCTAACAACTGTCCGTAAGGGATCTGACAGCCTCTTCTGATCTCTGTGGGTATTGCATGACATGGGTGCACTTTCCTATATGCAGGCAATACATGCAGAAGTATAAATAAAAACAATGAATAAAAAAATTTTTTTTTAAAGTTTAATATACCAGAATTATTTTTTCCTTTGGAAAGCAGCTAAGATAGGGATGGCTCAGTGGAGAAAAGCGGTAACAGTTATTGCAGCACAAGTAGAAGTTTCAATCCCTAGCACCCATGTAAAATGGATGTAGCCACGTGTACCTGTAACCCCAGTGTTGTGAGGGTAGAGACAGGAGGATTGCTGGCCACCAGCCAAGCTCCAGGCTCAGTTACAGAGCCTGACTCAAAGGAATAAGGGAGAGAATAATGAAGCAGGACACACAACATCTTCCTCTGGCCTCCATTCACAGTATACCCACATATACTACACACACACACACACACACACACACACACACACACACACTTCAAAAAAAAATTTAAAAAGCAGCAGGGGCTGGAGAGATGGCGCAGTGGTTAAAAGCACTGGTGCTTTTGTAGAGGACCTGGGTTTGGTTCCCAGCACCCACATGGCGGCTAACCTCCATCCTTAACTCTAGTTCCAGGGGGATCTGACACCCACTTCTGACCTCCTTAGGTATCGCACGACACACATGCAGGCAATACACTCATACACATAAATTAAAATACAGCAAAAGATTAAATTTTAGCTTCAAAGTATTTAAAAACAAAATTTTCATCAACAAAATTTCAATTATTACAAAAATGAGCATAACCGAATTCTTTTTTTTAAAAAAAGAAATTGAGCTAAATGGCAAACCAATTTTAATCAAATATAAACTTAAAAAAAATAAGGCATTAGAATGATTACTTTTACTCTATACTGAGCTTATGAAGCTGTCTGTGACAAGTCTGACACCATCTGTAGATGACCTGCAGGGTAGCAAACTGGAAGAGAAGCTTGGCACACAAAGCCTAAAGACAGAACAGTAAATTACAAAAGGGGATTTAAATAGTTAACTTACATCTGTTCCTAAAGAAGATTCTAGGGTTTGAGCAGTCCTGATCTTAAAATGTGCTAGTCATAAGACAGATTGTGAAGCTTCTTTTCCTATGGTAAAGGCAGGGCATGCAGCTACACTAGTCTAGCCACTAAAGACATTATTCCTCCTATGACCCTCCAAGCGTCCTGGAGAGGATGCCACTTCCTAAGAACCCCCTACACTGGTGCTGTCAGTGGCTCTGAAGAAGAGAGGAAGCAGAAAGGGAATCCAGCACGCATACTCCTCCTCCTCCCCATCCTCACATTTCAAGAGCTCCTGACCTCTACACATTCTATTTCTAGATGACGTTCCTTCTCTACAGTCCACTAGGACAAAGCCTACTTGAAGCAGCATATGATTTTGAATTGGTATTCTGCTTATATTTATCTTTTTTTTTTTTGGTCTTTTTGAGAAAGGGTCTCCCTGCAGCCCCAGCTGTCCTGGAACTCACTATGTAGACCAGGCTGGCCGTGAACTCACAGAGATCTGCCTGCCTCTGCCTCCCGAGTGCTGGGATTAAAGTCATGGCTGGCTACTTATATTTACCTTTAAATGACAACTTTTCTCCAGACCAAAGAGATCTATCTGCATTGTGGGCCCCGTGGAGAAATGGAAAGGGCCTTCTGATGGATATCAGATAGGAGACAGGGGCTGTGTGACACTGGCAGAATCACACCCTCTCTTTGGGCTTTGGCTGCCACCTAATTCCTCTCATCTTCGTTTTATTTCCTTTCTTTCTTTCTTTTTCCTCTCCTCCACTTCCTTCCCCTTCCTCTCCCTTTTTCTTTGCCTCTGTTCCCCTCTCCCTTTTCCACTTTAGCCTTAACATAATACAGTCTTTTATATAAAAAATTATTTATTTATGTATATGTGTGGGGTTGTGCACATGTACACAGGTGTCCTCAGAAGCACAGATCCTTAGGATCCCCTGGAGCTGGAGTTACAGGTGGTTGTAAGTCACCTGACACTGGGAATTGAATGCGGATCTTCTGCAAGAGCAGGGCATACTTTTAACCACCAGGCCCATCTCTCCAGCCCCATACTACAATACAAATTTCTTCCCTCCTACTATGGGAAATTTTGTGATTTCACAACAAAGTTCAAACATTCTCAGCATTATTTCAGCAACTTCAAAGAAAGGTTGAAGAGTCAGACATAATAAGCAAAAGTCAGGAAAGGGGAGTGGCTGTGTGGTTTTAGAGCTTTTGATTTGGAGTATGATGGAATGCATAGACTTGATATTTGGCTTATAAATCACATAGGAAAATTACTATTAGTGACTAAAAGGGTCACAACTTGGTAAAAGGGAAGATTCAGGAGCTTGGGCCAGAAATGATAAGAACAGGAAGGCCTAATGAGGCGAAAAAGGAAAAATCTCTATTAGCTCTAAAGTGTGACTCTACTAGTTCTTCAGTTCAGTTTTGGATGTATTGCCTTTTGTTATGACACACTCTCTCTTAAAAATTAAACAAAAAAAACCTTATTTTTATTTTTTGTGTGTATGAATGTTATGCATGTGTGTAAGTATACCCATGTCATGCAGTGCCTATGGAGGACCGAAGAGGGTGTCTGATCCCCTGGAACTGGAGTTACGGACGGTTGTGAGCCACGATATAGGTGCTGGGATTTGAACTCGGGTCTTCTGCATGAACAGCCAGTGCTACTAACCGCTGGGCCATCTCTTCAGCCCCGACACACACTTTTTAACATTCTTGTTAAACTTCCCTGCTTATTTTGCTGCTCTCTCCTAAAATTAATTTCTTCCTCAGTAACGAGGAATAGTAACTCTGACTTAACAGTCCTAGGAAATGGAATTCTTCACATTCAGGAAGAATATTATTTGTCAGAAAATGACTGTCTTCAAGGCACTATTTTTTTTCTCTACATTATTGTATTCAGTGCCTTCTCTGCTGCTGAGTTTGAACTACCTTAATCAAAACCAAACAATAGCCAAAACAATCCAAGCAACAAAACAAAAGCACCCTGCCCTATTATAAATAATAGTAAAGTATTTTTTAAATTAAATTTTT
>NW_008336062.1:752218-752403 GCF_000622305.1 Nannospalax galili | reverse complement strand
CCCTAGTAAAGGATCCCGTTATATCAGTGCCCAGAAGAAATTGCTAAAGATGGCCTGTGAAATCTTACATGTTTTTTCCTGAAAATACGAATGCATGTCCATCTATTCATCATAAATAAACCATATGCTATATGTCGTTTTGATGTTACTTTTATTACCTTTTTGCTATTTTTTATTATTATTTT
>NW_008336062.1:751412-751610 GCF_000622305.1 Nannospalax galili | reverse complement strand
ACTACTTGTCCATCTGGTGAATCTAGTCAGCCTATCTAGAGGTCTTTGTTCCTCAACTAGCAGCAATCAGTGGTCAATATTCCTTTAGATAAGACTGGAGTCTGCTGTTCATTTTCCCAGTTCTATGTTTGGCCACCCTGACCAACAACTCAAAAGAAGGTATCTCCTATCTGGCATTGTTTCTTGTTATGTAGCCTT
>NW_008336062.1:735791-751052 GCF_000622305.1 Nannospalax galili | reverse complement strand
GGTCTCCTCAGCCTCCTTGATCAAGAGGACAGGTGAGCCACCACAATTACAAGACATTTTCAGAGATGCTCATAGTCCCCTAGAACTAGTCGACCTAAGAGGGTAAGGAGCAGAAACTGTCCTTTATGTCCCTCTGACAAATTAGTATAGGCTTCAAAGTATGTGTGTTAAACATCCAAGAAGGTTAGTTCTACCAGTCTGGTACTTTTAATTACTGTGTGTCATGTAGATAAATCTTGGCTAAAGACCAATTGTTCTCAGATAATCCTTACCTAGATATATATTTCTTGAACAGCTGTGTATAATTTGTCAGTAGGTTGTTGGAGTAATATGGTTCCCTCTGGTTTTTAAAAATAGCTGGCATTATTTATCTCTTGCATTGTCTCACCCCTCCATCATGTTTTTCCCAATTAATGTGCCCCCATTTCCCCCTTTCTCCCTTAATACCCTTCTCCTACGGTCCTACCTCTCGAGCTCCTTCTTTCCCTTTATCCCTAGGTTCCTTGTATACCCTTCCTTCCCCCCTCAAACAAATCCAATTTTTATGCATATCTCCTTTATTAAGGCCTGTTTCCTAATTTTTCAGTCAGGGTCCCACTCAGTAGCATGGCCCAAGTTCCCAAAAGGATGGGTAATTTCATGCAGAGAAGTAAAGCTGGCTTTGACAAATTCACAGAGTGTTCTAGGATTCCTGAGAAGGGATCATCAGAAAATATGTTAGACAGGGAGACTTCTATATTCACTGATTAGATACTTCAATATAGATTGGGGGCTAAAAATTAATTGTGCTATATTCTTTAGAACTGGCAGTTCTTTAATCAGGACAAAATAACAGCAGCATTGTTAGTGGGGGGGGGGTAGTGAAAGAATATACCACTTTGGTGATTCTGGGACAGAACAGCTTCCAGAGAGAGTGTGCTGTCAGGCAGCTGATGTCTATTCCATCTGCAGTGTCTATTTTTGGGCTTGGCCCAGATCCAGCCAGCATTTACTCCTTATAGAGGCCATACAATGATAAAGCATAATGCAAATACTCAATTATCAAAAAGGGGAAAAAATACTTTAAACTCCCTGAATTTCCTTATCCAGCCTAATAGTGGACTAAGTAAAGTTCTACATTCGAAAACGACAATAAAAGAATTAAATAAATAATCTGATTATCCATCTTAATAAGGATAGAAAATGAATAAAAATTGTAACTTTGGAGACCTGAGCAGACTGCCTGAGAGTGCCTGATCTGGCCTCTTCCTGGTGAAGGGGCTGAGAACTCAGTAGACTGCCTGAGAGTGCCTGGATCCGACCTCTGTGTGGTGGGGAGCCTCCACAAATTGCACCATACCCAACCCCCTAATGGTGACCAGGTGAGGCCCCTCCCACTCTGACTAGAGGGCTAGACCTCTCTGCTCTACAGTAGGGGCTGAGACCTTAGCAGGCTGCCTGAGAGTGCCAAAATTAGGCCTCCCCATAGTGAACTTCCCAAATTGTACTGCGAGTGCTGTCTAGTAGGGATACAAACATTAGAAGGAAGCCTGAGTGTATGTGAATGGAGCCTGACCTGGGCCTCTGTGGGAGCTCCTGAGCAGCTGAACTGAAGCCATCAGTTCCCTCCAATATAAAATCTGAGAGAACCTGAAACCTAGACCAATCAGCTTTAATATACCCAATAAGAAAACAACCAATGCACACCAATAATACAAAAAGAAGCATACTTCAACTCAAAAAATGAAGGCTTGAGTTTCATACCAGAATCACAAACAAAAGAAATCCACATGACACAATCACAATGGAAAAATAGTAACATGGAAAACCAAAACAACTGTTCCTACCAAACACCACCAGCCCAGTAGAGGAGTTCTACAAAGAGAACCCCTAGAGATAACCAGGACAGACTTTAAAAGAACAACCATAAACATGATCAAGGAATTCAACAAATTTAAAGAACACACAAACAAATCAAAGAACTAAAGAGAGTGACAAACTTCTGAATGAATTTATAAAAGAGAGAGAAACATTGAAGAAAACTTAGGTTGAAATGAAAAAGGCAGTGAAAAACTCAGTAAGCCACTTTGAAACAACACGAGAAAGCTTCATCCCTAGAATGAATGAAATGGAAACAGAATTATCAATATTGGACAATAAAGTTGAAGAATTGGACTGCTCAAGCAAAGATTATGAAAAACTGAAAAAAAAACAGGAATGGAATATGCAGAAAATGTGGAGTACCATAAAAAGACCAAATCTACGTATTATAGGCATAGAGGAAGGGGAAGAATTTCAGGTTAATGGTATTGATCAGATTTTAAACAGGACTGTAGAAAAGAATTTCTCCAAATTAGGGAAACGTATCCCCATACAAATACAAGAAGCATGTAGAACATCAAATAGACAGGACAAGAAAAGAAATTCCCCCCACACTAAACATACTGAACAAAGAATACTGAAAGACGCAGAAGAAAAATAATAACTCACATACAAAGGAAAACCCATCAGAATTACAGCTGACTTATCAATGCAAACTATGAAAGCTAGAAGAGCCTGGACCAAGGTATTTCCAGTTCTAAATGACCATAAATGCCAACCCAGAATTCTTTACCCAGCAAAAATGTCTACTATAGTTGAAGGGGAAAGAAAAACCTTCCACAACACAAATAGCCTGAAAGAATACATGTCCATAAAACCCATCCTTCAAAGAATACATGAAACAATACAAAGAATGGAGAAAGAAGCAACTAATTATACCCCAGGGGTAACAGAAAAAACTAAATGAATATTATGATTGTGGAAACACAAAATTAGACAAAGAATGCAAACACTAATGAAAATGATGGCAATCAGTACACATCTTTCAATAATAACTTTAAATATCAATGGCGTGAACTCCCCAGTTGAAAGACACAGGTTAGTTAACTGGATTAAGAAACAAAATCCATCCTTCTGTTGTCTGCAAGAAACCATCTCACTTTCAAGGACAGGCACTACCTTAAGATGAAAGGATGGAAAAGAATATTCCAAGCAAATGGCACTAAGAAACAAGCAGGGGTTGCAATTCTAATATCTGACAAAATAGACTTCAAACTAAAACTAATCAGAACAGATAAGGATGGTCACTTCATTCTGATCAAAGGAACAATTAACCAAGAAGATATTGCAATCCTGAACATATATGCCCCAAACTCTGGTGCACCCAAATACATAAAAACAACACCACAGGTCTTTAAGACACAGATTAACCCCAACTCAGTAATAGTAGTTGTGATGGTTTGAATGAAAATGTCCCCCATAGGCTCCAAGTATTTGGACATTTTGTCCCCAGATGATAGAGCTGTTTTGGGAGGTTTTAGAGGGTATGGCTATCCTGACGGAAGCATGTCACTGGGGGTGGGCTTAGAGAATTCTTAAGCCTTGTTGGATCTCCAGTCACTCTCTTGCTTCCTGTGCCTGCGTGATGATGTGAGAGCTTCACTTCTGCTGCTCCTGCTCCAGCCACCTCCAGCCACCATGCCTCCCTGCCATGATGGACTGTAATTCCCCTGGAACCATAGCTCAAATGAACTCTTCCTTCTATAAATTCTTGGGTCAGTGTTTCTATCACAGCAACAGAAAAGTGACTAATACAGTAGGGGACTTCAGTACTCCACTATCTTCATTATACAGGTCAACCAGACAAAGAATAAACAGAGATATGTCTGAATTAAATGATACCATACATCAAATGGACCTAACGGACATCTTCCAAATATTTCACCCAAATACCAGTATACTTTTTATGAAACGTTCTCAAAAACTGACCACATACTGGGGCATAAAACAAACACAAACAAACACAAAAAAATTGAAATAGTTTCATGCATTCTATCAGACTACAATATAATGAAGCTTAAAATCAAAACCAGAAGAAGCCCTCATACCTACACAAACTAATGGAGATTAAACACACTCCTAAATGATGAGTGGGTTGGATCAAAGGAGAAATTAAGAAAGAAATAAAAGGGGCTGGAGAAATGGCTCAGCAGTTAAGAACACTGTTCTTGCAGAAGACTTGGGTTCGAATCCCAGCACCCACATGGCAGCTAACAACTGTCCATAACTCCAGTTCCAGGGGCTCCGATAGCCTCTTCTGACCTCCACGGGCATTGCACGACCTGGGTGGAAATAAAAGTATTCCTGGAATTTGAAGAAAAGGACAATACAACACAAAAAACCTGTAGGACACTTTAAAAGCAGTCCTAAGGTGGAAGTTTATAGCTCTAAGTGCCTACGGAAAAAATCAGAGCACAGGAGATCCAAGCAGACAGCCTGTAAGTTCTTGCCTCCCTCTGGCAGAGAGCCTGAGAATACAGGGGACTGCCTGAGAGCGCCCAGATCCTGCCTCCATGTGGTGGTCCTTTTAATAAGATGATGCTATACAACAGTCCCTTCTGCATGAAATAACTACCATCATCATGACTTCAGCTGAGCCTGTGTACTCCTAAATCAAATAAAGCTGGAAATAAAATTCCCCCCGCCCACCCCCCTAAAAAAAAAATGAAAGCACAGATAAATGACTTAACATTGCAAGTCAAGACTCTGGAGAGGCAAGAACAAATGAAGCCCAAACCCAGCAGACAAGAAGAAATAACAAAATCAGCAGAAGTTAATGAAATAAAAACAAAATAACACAAAGAGTCAATGAATCTAAGAGTGGGTTCTTTGAAAAGCTAAACAAGATAGACCCTTAGCCCAGTTAGCCAAAAGAAAGAAAGAAAGGAAATCCAAAGCAATAAAATCAGTGATGAAAGGGGAAACATCACAACAGACACCCAAAAGATCCGGGGATATAAAATCCCTTATAAAATATAAGGGAATATTTTAAAAACCTATATGCTACTAAATTTGAAAATTTAAAAGAAATGGATGCAAATCTAAAATTATGGGAATGCACCAAAGTTTAACCAAGAAGAGATCAATAGTTTAAATAGACCCATAACATAAAAGGAAATCAAAACTGTCATATAATACCTCCCAGCTAAAAAAAAAACCCAGGCCCAGATGGATTTCCAGCAGAATTCTAACAGACATTTAAAGACCTCCAACCAATACTACTTAAATTATTCAAAATGATAGAAACAGGAGGAGAACCCCCAAATTCCTTCTATGAATCCAGCATCATCCTAATACCAAAACCAAAGACACAACTAAAAAAGAAAACTATAGACCCATAACCTTAATGAACAAAGATGCAAAAATTCTCAACAAAATACTTGCAAACTACATATAGACAGGCATCAAAAAGATCATCCACCATGATGAAGTAGGTTTTATTCCAGAGATGCAGGGATTGTTCAATATATGCAAGTCAATAAACATCATTAATCATATAAATGGACTCAAAGACAAAAACCGCATTGTTATCTCAATAGATGCAAAAAAGGCTTTTGACAAAATTCAGCATGCATTTGTGTTCAAAGTCCTAGAGGGAATTGGAATGGAGGAAACATACTTCAACATAATTAAAGCTACATACAACAAACCCACAGCCAATATCATTCTAAATGGAGAAAAACTGGAAGCACTCCCATTAAAATCAGGAACCAGACAAGGATGTCCACTATCTCCACTCCTTTTCAACATAGTGCTTGAAACTCTTGCAAGAGCAATAAGACAGGAGAAGGAAATTAAAGGAGTACTAACTGGAAATGAAGAGGTCAAACTATCACTTATTGCAGATGATGTACTATACCAAAGGGATCCCCAAAGTTCCACCAGAAAACTCCTAGAATTGATCAACACTTTCAGTATAGTGGTAGTTTATAAAATCAATCTACAAAAATCGGTAGCCTTCCTATATACCAATAACAAGTAATTGGAGAAAGAATACAGGGAAATGCTCCCATTCACAATTGTTGCAAAAAAATTAAAATATCTTGGAATAAATCTGACCAAAGACACCAAAGATCTTTACAATGAAAATTTTAAATTGTTAAAGAAAGAGACTGAGGAAGACACCAGGAGATGGAAGAACCTCCCATGTTCATATATTGGAACAATTAATATTGTGAAAATGACCATTTGCTAAAAGCAATATATAGATTCAATGCAATCCCAAACAAAATCCCTGTGACATACTTCACAGAATTAGGAAAAATCCAACCTTAAATTCATATGGAAGCAAAAAGACCCTGGATAGCCAAAGCAACCCTGATTACAAAGAGAAACACTAAGTATACTACAGAGCTATAGTCATAAAAACAGCATGGTAGTGGCACAAAAACAGATACATAGATCAATGGAACATCATTGAAAATCTAAACCCAAGTACACGCAATTTCAGCCACCTGATATTTGACAAAGGTGCCAAGAGCACACAATGGAGGAAAGACAGCATCTTCAACAAACGGTGCTGGCAAAACCGGATCTCCACCTGTAGAAGAAGGAAACTAGATCCTTATTTTTCACCTTGCTCAAAAGTCAACTCCAAAGGGATCAAAGACCTCAGTGCGAAACTGGAAACTCTGAAACTATTAGAAGAAAACACTGGCAGTTATCTACAAGATATAGGTGTAGGAAAGGTCTTTCTAAATCGGACATCAATTGCTCAGGAATTAAGGTCAGCAATCAATAGCATTCAAAAATCATTAAACTAAAAAGCTTCTGTACATCAAAAGAAACAATCAAGAAAGTGAAGAGAAAACCCACAGAGTGGGAAAAAATCTTCACCAGTGACACTGACAGAGGTTTAACATCCAGAATATATAAAGAACTCAAAGAAGAAAGAATCAAGAAAATAAATGACCCAATTAAAAGATGGGCTAAAGATCTAAACAGAGTACTTGAAGAAATAAAGATGGCTAAGAAACACCTTAAAAAGTATTCAGTGTCATTAGTAATTAGAGAAATACAAATTAAATCCACCTTAAGACTTCACCTTACCCCAGTCAGACTGGCTAAGATGAAGAGAACAAATGATACCAAATGTTGGCGATGATGTAGAGAAAGGGGAACACTCATTCACTGCTGGCAGGATTACAAATTCGTGCAACTGCTATGGAATCCAGTGTGGAGAACTCTTAAAAAATTAAAAATGAACCTACCATATGACTGGGTCATACCACTCCTTGGCATATACCAAAAAGATTCATCCTATTGTAGAGATATCTGTACAACCATGTTTATTGCTGCTCTTTTCACAGCGGCTAAGAGATGGAAACAACCTAAGTGCCTCTCAGCTCAAGAATGGTTAACCAAAATGTGGTACATTTACACAATGGAGTTCTACTCAGCAGTAAAGAAAGATGAAATAATGAAATTTGCAGGTAAATGGATGGCTCTAGAAACTGTTATTCTAAGTGAAGTAACAGACTCAGAAAAACAAAAGAGGTACATTCTCCCTCATTTGTGGATCCTAGCACCAAATCCTTATAAACAAATATCCCAGTCACCACCTGTCAAAGTAGCTTCTTTTTCAACAGACAGATTATTGCAGTTATACCACTGGTCACACACAGAGGCTCTCTGTGAATTGTCCAAGCCTAAGTGGCACATCTAGGATGCAATCTCTACACCCAAGAGTCCCAGACCAGAGAACAAGGGATGAAGAGAACACTAATGCTTCTGATTCTGATCAATGAAACTCCCTCATACAACAGAGGGTCAGGAACACAAAAGGCCACAAACGGCAAAAACACAGAGAATAAGAGTTAGCAGAGTGTGAGTCCTTGAACAGGACTCCTAAATTGAGGTCTACCCACCCAGGGCTGAGGGACCATTGTGGAAGAGGGGGCGGAGAGATTGTAAGAGCCAGGGAGGAGGTGCATGACCATACAGAAATTGTCCTATAGGCTCCTGGGCCGCTTCTCATACAAACCTACAACAATGGTTCAGTATACATAAGACCCATGCAAACTTTGGCAGACAAAAACCGAGCACAGAACTGTGGAAATGAATAGCAAGTCCCAATCTTAGGTGAAGAATCATTGGCAGCTGATTACTGCTGAATGAGGAAGAGGTGGTCTTCCTGAAGGGAGAGACTCTAGATAAGCTGATTTAGCCCTGGTGGATAAACGTACACTAAGGGACATCTCTGGACACTAACTTTACATAATAGGTATTAATACAAATGACAGAATGTATGAACTCCAGTGGGGGGGCGGGGGAGTGCCACAGAGATATAAAGATGATTTTATGTATGAAATACACAAAAATTGAATTAAAAAAAGGTAACTTTAAGTTGGCTAGAGGAACATGAAAGGCCTAGAGAAATGTCTTGGACTAGGTATGGACAGCTATTATCTCAGGGTATTTGGAAAAACAGGATGACTTTTAGCTGCTAGGAGTAAAAGACTTACCTCACCAGACAGTCGATAAAGTTCACAACTTTTTCTCTGAGTGCTTCAAACTTGGTTTGCTTCTTAGTTGTTCTCCTTAACTCCTTCATTTCTAATAAGGACTATGGGGGTGGGGGGGTGAAAGAACAAATCTTATTTAGAGATTCTGGGACAGAAAACTTGTCAGAGAGAGTTGTGCTCAGGTGGAGAGGCAGTTGATGATAAAGAACCAGATCAAAATGGGCTTTATTTTCTATTTTTAAAGCCTGATAAGAATCTTTCCTCCTATATGTTTTGCTTTAAACATATTCCAAGTGAATTTTCAGGGAAAGAGGAAAAAGTTTACTTATTGCTCACACAGTAGTGTGCTCATATTCAGAATTCATTTAGGAAAGCAAGAAAGAGGGCAAGGAAGAAGAGAACATGGTCAGCTCCAGGACTTTAGGCCACGCTAACAGAACCATGAGGCTCAGCTACATTTGCCCTCTTTTCTGAGAAAAGTGTCTTTTTTACTTCTTTTTCTTTTGGATGCTTGTCAGAGCCTAGGTATGCTTTTAAACTCCCTAACACTTTAGGTTTCCATACTATTTCTCTAAAGCTCCCCTTCCTGCCATTTGACTGCCTGTTGCCATGATGCTGACATCTAGGACAACTTATCTTCTCTAGTTTCCTCCTCAAGGCAGCTTTGAAATTTACTGCTTCCCTGCCCTGTGTATTTTACTTTTTTCGTTATTGAGACTATGAACTCCAAAATGGGGAGCTGGAGAGATGGCTCAGTGGTTAAGAGCAATGACTGCTCTTGCAAAGGACCCAGCTTTGATTCCTAGTACCTACATGGTAGCTAACAACCATCTATAACTCCAGTTCCAGGGGATTCGACAACTTCTTCTGACCTCAGCGGGCACTGTATGACACGGGTACACTTACACCTATGCAGGTAATACACTCATGCATGTTAAAAAAAAAAAAAAAAAAGAAAGAAAGAAAAAAAAAGAAAGAACTCCAAAAGGGAACCCTGATTTCCCAGTATTATATGGTGGCTGTGCAGGGATTCCCCAAGATTTCCAGTAACGCTTTTTTTCCTACCTTTTAATCCTTTAATCAATGAAAAATCAAACCTGTTCCTGTACCCCTAGATGGCATCACCATGTTTTGATTTATAAATGAATTACAAAGTCTGTGTTATTCCTGCTGTGACTTAAAAACGAAAGCAAAAGTAACCAGGCAGAGGTAATCCAGAGCACCAATTGAAACAAGGCAGCATCACCTAATGTACTTGGAAGAAAAAGACGATCTGACCTTCTGAAGGTGATAGAGGTCTGTCTTCTGTAGCCCCTTTGGCTGTGATCCAGAAGCATCCTCTTCCTCTTTGGCATCTTCTTTGAATGCAAAACCAATATATGCAATGAGAATGAAGTCAAGAGAACAGATATTTCTATCAATCTAAAGGTAAAAGTTACTTTATATATATACATATATATGTGTGTGTATCTATCTATCTATCTGTCTATCTATCTATATCTATCTATCTATCTATCTATCTATCTATCTATCTATCTATCTATCTATCTATCTATCTATGAGAAGGGCTCCCCTAGATAAATGACATTTCGTCTAGAAGCTGAAAGTCAATAAATATTACAGTTTATACTGTACTGATGTCTTCAAAGACCAGCTATTGAATTTTTAGAGTTTTACAATGAGAACAAAACATACCCAAACAAAATCATCTCAAACTAACAGCAAAGAAGACTCAAAAAGTTAGCATGGGGGGCGGGGGGCTGGAGAGATGGCTCAGCAGTTAAGAACACTGGTTGTTCTTGCAGAAGACCGGGATTTGAATCCCAGCAACCACACGGCAGCTTAACAACTGTCTGTAACTCCAGTCCCAGGGGGATCCGATGGCCTCTTCTGTCCTCCACGGGCATGGCACAAAACAAGTGCACTTACCTACATGCAGGCAATACACGCATACACATAAAATAATAATAAATTTAAAAAATTATTTTAAAAAAGTTAGCATGAACAGCTTTTAAAAAATCATTCAAACTTTAAACTATTTTTCTTTGATTATGTTGACTATAAGCATCATTAGCTACATTCTAGCAAACCTGGTCTCAACCTTCCCACTTACTATTCCTGATATATTGTTTAGCATGAGGAGAGTAGCACTTAAAAACTGTAAAGTAATTCAACCAAGAGAATCTCTGATAAAATGCACAACTGTGCTTTGGAGAACATGATCCTCTGACATACTCAGGTTGTATTTTTGGAACCTGACACTGTCTGGTTTGTTTGGCTCAAATCTAACACAGAAGGATTTGGCTTGTAATATGTATTCTTCTTAAAGAATCAAAAGATAATTTCTGGTTTAAGAAAAACATTGGGGCTGGAGAGATGGCTCAGTGGTTAAGAATTGGTTCTTATAGAAGACCCAGATTCGAATCCAACCACCCACATAGCTGCTAACAACTGTCAGAGACTCCAGTTCCAGGGGGATCCGATGGCCTCTTCTGTCCTCCATAGGCATGGCAGAACATGGGTGCTCTTACCTACATGCAGGCAATACACTCATACACATAAAATAAAAATAATAAAATATTTTTTAAAAAAAGAAAAACAGGGCTGGAAAGATGACTCAGTGGTCAAGAGCACTGACTGCTCTTGCAGAGGACCCAGGTTCAATTTCCAGCACCCACATGGTGGCTACGAACTCTAGTTCCAAGGGAATCCGAAGCCCTCTTCTGACCTCCACAGCACTGCATAACATGGGTACATTCACATACATGCAGGCAATACACTCATACACATGACATAAAAGTAATAAAATATTTTAAAAAAAGAAAAACATAACAAAGTTAACACTAGTTAAATTATTTACTCCATTTCCTTAACATATAGCAGAATCTTAAAAATGATTCTAACACTCAGCACTACTTAAACCTCCCCAGATTTAAGTCAAAAATATAATGTGCCAGTAAAGAAACCAGAGAAAGCAAATAGCCAAATATTTCCACCTGTGAGAAGTTTTAAGTATGTTTTATTATTAACAATTGATTTTCTTTAACCTGAGACATACATTCAGATTAGCAAGATGGTGGTTTTGCTTTCATAATAAACTTTATTCTTTATGCTGTTGTTAATAATTTTAATATTTAATCTTCCCATTTGAAAAGCTGCAATTTTTTATTTAGTGCTAATATATCATAGAATTTGTTCACTAGCTCATGTTACCTGAACTCTACAGTTTAGCAGAAATTCCTGAATCCAATACTGTAAGAGACTGAAATTTACCTACTTTATCTTATACTCTTGTACACCTTTGGCCTGACTGATTTATGTTCTTAAGGGTGACCTACCTGCGGTGAAAGTATAACTGAATTGACAGAAACAAACTAAACAAAGCAAAAACCAATGAGCTGGTGGCCAAAAAAGGCTTGCCATCTAATGTTACTTTTTCCTGCTAGATTTCAGTTTCTGGTTATAGCCAGTATGATCCCAATTTTCAGTTTTCTAACTCCTGAAAAGTGGTTCAGGTTGTTGCTGGGGTCGCAAAAGGAAACCACCCACATATAACCCGGAGAGAAAGCTCTTAGCACTTGTGTAGAATGTCCTCATACTGCCTGTTCACACTACACTCCTCAAGGAAGCTTTCAGTTTCATCTATTACCGAGCACTCATCAAAGACCTTGCACAGTAGCTATGAAGAAATAAGAAGAATTTTCTACAAAAAGTTTCCTAAAATTAAAGGAGTTTTAAGACAAAGGAGCACCTGCCAAACAGAAAGGATTCAAATACAGAATCCAAAGAAGGGTTTTTTTTTTTTTTTTTAAATATTTTATTATTTTTATTTTATGTGTACGACTGTATTGCCCTTATGTATGTGAGTGCACCCGTGTCATGCAATGAATGCCGTGGACGTCAGAAGAGGGCTTCAGATTCCCCTAGAACTGGAGTTAAGGATGGTTCGTAGCCACCATGTGGGTGCTGGGAATTGAACCCGGGTCCTCTGCAAGAGCAGTCACTGCTCTTAACTGTTGAGCCATCTCTCCAGCCCCCAAAGAAGGTATTTTTATGATACCATGTCTAATTCTATTGCTTATGTATCAAGTTGCCTCTTCCCCAAATTCTGTAACAAAAGTATAAGGGAAAAGTACAAAAATAAAATGATTTTTATTTAAACTGAACAAATACCCTATTTTGTGAGAAGTAAAGGAAGAGTCCAGAAATAAATGATTAGTATCAATCTGTAGTGCACCACTGGAGCATGCTAGGAAACAGAACTCAACTACACATATACAAAGCTGATGCCCTAATCATTTAGCAAACAAATGATCACATGGAGTCACCCCAAAAAAGAAAATTTACAGTTCTCCTGACAGTGTCTCCTGATACTACAAAGTGTCAGTCAGGCTGCCTCCACACATTTCGGACTGAAAGATTCAAGTTTTGGGAAATCTGATTAAGGCAAGCTGCATACATATTTTGGCAATCCGTAAACTAACAAGCTTCAACTGCTGTGAATGCAGTCACAACTCTTAACAATTTTAGGTTTTTTAGGTGTTTGAAATCTGTTAAGGAACTGATGAAATACTTAAGAAACTAAGAGAAGCCCTTAATTACGATGGCTTGCTATTCTTTCTAATCTTTTTCATTTCTGTTGCCCTTTTCTTAAATACTACAAATTGTCCATCTGAAGAATGAAAAATTTCTTCCTGACTATTCACTTTTCTTCACTGTTTAAACCAAATCCTGAAGAGAAGCATTTTGCCTACTGTGATTGTTGATTTGACATTCTGAGTCTTGCTCTGCTGCCTGCTCTTATACTGCTTTATCTCTTAAGTGTCTCAGCATATCACAAGGGGTCTTCCACGCCATTTTGGGTAATGGACTGTCACAGACAGTAGAATGGGCAGGATATCACACTCACCATCAAGGTTCTGAAACTGGGACAAGAAATCCTCTATTTTCTTTATTGTACTGCCAAGCTGCTTTTCAGAAGAGGAATTCAAGACCTCAAAACATTTCTCAAGTATGGTTATCAGTTCATCTTTTGCCAACATTCTGGAAAAGAATCAATAACAGAAGATTATAACTGGAAAATTAACATGCCTAAAATCTTTATCTTTTCTACATATTAAATGTTTCCTGTTCACAAGTTGAAATTAAATCTTTGTTAGTAGGGACTATTTTTCCTTTTTAAAAAGATTTTACACAACTTATTCGATATCCATTAGTATTGAGGATACTATAAAGCTGAGCTGACAAATAGGAAGATTAGGGTTCACAGCCTGGCTGTGTGACATTGTTGGTGTCCTTCTTTATAGTGTTGTGCAGCAACCTCCAAATTGAAACATTCCCTCCTGGACTGAGGCTCATTAAGACTCCAGAAGTAAACAAAATCTACAAGGCTCAGGCAGTAAACAAAACCTAGAAGTCTTCCAAAGTGCCAGAAACTTACAGGAAGAACACTGTGTATGGACTTGAATATATGTAGTAGGCTATTAGTTTATCAAAAAGGATAAGCCACAATGGCTAAAGTCAGATGGCATTTATTTAGATAGTAATAGAGAAATAATAGAAAAGGAGAAAAACCCAGAAAGAGATCAAGGTATATATGTAGGTATATGCCAGAGGTAGCATTTCAAATGAGTTGGGGGAAAATGAGGGTGCCAAAAATAACTATTTTGAAATAACAGCAGAGTACTACTTCACATTAAGCACACAAATTCATTTCAGGTACAAGAAAAATTTGAGTATGGTTTGGGAATATGGGAAAGAAACAGCTCATCCTAGGAGAAGCAAGGACACTTATACCTAATAGCATAACAAGAGTATGGAAAAACAAGTATTGTCAGCACAAGTGTACACTGTTTCAATCAGCTTCACATTTTAGATTACATCCATGTATTAGAAGGTCTGTATCTATGTATTCATTTTGTGGAAATCATTACATAAATACAGAAACATATATGCTTGTGATGACTGTAATAGTGAAGCATTAGAGCTGGGCATGGCAGCCCATGCCTTTAATCCCAGCACTTGGAAGGAAGAGGCAGGTGGTACTCTCTGAGTTCAAGGCCAGCGTTGTCTATGTAGTGAGTTCCAGGCCAGGGAGACCCTGTCTCATAAAGACCAAAAACAGCCTAAAATACACGAGATCCCATGTCCAAAAAAAAAGAGATGGCTCAGCAGTTAAGAGCACTGACTGCTTTTGCAGAGACCAGGGTTCGATTCCCAGCACCCACATGGTGGCTAACAACCACCCATAACTTCAGTTCCAGGGGATTCTGATGCCCTCTTCTGACCTCCACAGGGGATTCTGATGCCCTCTTCTGACCTCCACAGGGATTGCATGACATGGTACACTTACATTCATATATATAAGCAATATACCCATACACATTAAATAAAAATAAATAAATAAATAAAATTTTTAAAAAAGGGTCTGAAATATACATATATATTTCAGATGTAGTTAAGACATACAGGGTGATAATGCTAACCCTGAGAACTGTAGACTAGCAAAAACCCCAGTGCCAGGCAAGGGAAACTTCCTTTCAAGTTGATGGTCAGGGTAATTCAAGAGACTCCCAAATCAATATAAGCGATTGCCATTGCCCTTGGTTGCCTGCCAGAACTTGAACGTAAGGCCCTATTGTTATTTTGGTTTTAATAAAAGGGCAGTACTGGCTTTGTAGGATGAGCTTAGAGGTTTCTCCTCTCTTTCTCCTTTATGAAATAGTTTCAGGAGCATTGGTGTTCATTGTTTAAAAATTGGGTGGATTCACCAGTGACTCTGTTACTCCTGAAGTACTGTTTGTTGTAAGATATTTTTATTATGCTATTTCAGTGCTGTTGTTTATTGATGTTTATGCATCTGTTTTCATCTTATTGCAATATTGTCATGTAATTCTTGACATTTTTGGTCATTCCTTCCAGACTTTCTAATTTACTG
>NW_008336062.1:725575-735736 GCF_000622305.1 Nannospalax galili | reverse complement strand
AAAGGTCTGGATGAATAAAACACTTTCTAAACCCAGGATATTTTATAGTGATGATAAATATTGAGGCAGGACAATATACACTGTTGATGATTACAGCTATTTATATGCACATGGATGTATCAAGTGTCATGATTTAACACTTTGTGAGGTAGTTAGTATTATTATTTCCATGTTATAGAACAAACATAGGCAAAGAAAACTTAAGTAACTTGTCCAGAGTTCCAAAGCTGGTAATTGACAAAACTGAGTTTTAAGTTAGTGTGGCTTGACAGTCATATTCTCTTTTGGGGAGAAGTGGGTGGAGTAGGCAAAGTCTCCCTACGTATTCCAGGCTGGCTTCAAACTAGTGATCCTCCTGCCCAGCCTCCTGAGTGCTAAGATTTCAGTAGTGCACCATCACACCTGGCATTATTGTTCTTACAAACTATATATACTGCAGCTCATGCCAAAACAAAACAAACAACACCCCCAAATTCCAAAGTGTGAAACAACATTAATTCAGTGTAGAATATGCTTATGGATGGAAAAAATAAGAATACAAACTGCTAATAGTGAATGACTATTTTTCGGTTATGTAACTTTAAAGGTAGTAACAAAAAAGTAGTTATTTACTTATTGTAAGAGTGACTGTAGCAAATATTTTGGATAAAAATAAGATTAGTTGAAAATAAAAAATGAAAATTTTAATTCATTCCAAAAGCTTTTGTTGCATATGCACCTCATTAAGAAAATTAAAGATTGAGACTAGTCAGTATACCAGCATTTTTCACCTGGTTTTCAGACTGGGTTTCAATCTCTTAGTTAACCAGTCAAGACACATTAACTGAATGCCCCCTACACACTAACATTTTGGGTACACAGTTGGAAACCAAAAAAAAAAAAAAAAAAAAAAAAAAAAAAAAATCACTGCACTTATAGAACTTATATCCTAGCTGAGATGTAGGAGAGGAACAGACATACATAATGTTACATACGTATATATGTCACTGTTAAAGCTTGTCATGTTGGGCCAGCAAGATTGTTCAGTTGGTAAAGGTGCTTCTCAACAAACCCAATGACCTGAGCTTGATCCCTGGAACTCAGGTGTGAAAGGAGGGAACTGAGTCCCCCAAGATGTCCTCTGACTTCTACACACGTGCCTGCCCTACATATGCACAGATATGCATACATACTAAATAAATAAATGTAAAAAAAAAAACTGCTATGGAAAACAATTAAGCAGAGTAAAGGGACAGCCATGGGGGGTAGTTAAGTCTCAAATTTTCTTTTCTTTTTTTTTTTTTTTTGAGACAGGGTCTCACCATACTACTCTATTAAAACAAATGATTCCAGCCCTGGTTGGCCTGGAATACACTATTTAGACCAGGATGGCCTAAAACTCACAGAAATAGCTGGGATTAAAGTCATGGGCTACCATGCCTGGCAAGGTCTCAAATTTAAAGTGGTTAGTCCTTGAGTTGATGATAAATGATAAGGTATATAAAGGACAATGGAGAATTAGCTGTATGAATATTTAGAAGAGCAGTTTTTCATGGCAGAGAGAACAGTGAATTGCAAAGGTTGTTTGCTGGATATATCTAGCATGTTTGAGAAAGGGAAGAAGGCCAAGACAGCTGACACGGAGACAAGGAACAGTAGAACATACAGCCTGACAGAAACCATGGGGGCAGGGAACAGATCATGAGTTATCATTGTATAAACTATGACTTTTACTCTGGATGAAATAGAAGGAATGGATTTTTAAAAATTATTTTTATTTTATGTGTGTATATTGCCTCCATGTGTGTAAATGCACCCACGTCATGCAATGTGGGTGGAGGTCAGAAGAGGGTGTCAGATCTTCTGAACTACAGATACAGATGGTTGTTTCGTGCTATGAGGGTGCTGGGAATCAAACTCGGGTCTTCTGCAAGAGCAACCTGTGCTTTTAACTGCTGAGCCATCTCTCCAGGCATGGAATTAATGAATTTTAAGCAATGACACCATTGGTCATATTTTCAAGACTATTCTGACTTTCATTTTGGAGAAAAAAACATGTAGGGGACATGCATGAATGCTGGGGAACCAGAGAGAAGACTACTGCAATACCTAGGGGAGAGACAGATGATTTAATCATAGTGCTGCCAGTTAAGGAATAGGCTACCTGTCTTGATAAATTCTGAAGTCAGTGTTCAAGTTTCTTTTGGTTGAACAATCATAAGGATGCAGGATGAAGGATGGTAGGTTTCAGAGGGCTGATCAAAGCTTCAGTTATGTATAGGTTAATTCTGAGCTCTGTAGTGGACATCCCCAACAATACTGAGCAAGCATCAAAGAAAATGAGAAAGAGCATGTATGTGGCAGGAGGAAACAGAGACGTCTTGGAAGTCATTAAAGAAATAATGAACTGCTAGGCGTGGTGGTGCAGGCCTTTGAACCTAGTACTCCGGGGGGGGGGGGGGGGGGGCAGATGGATCTCTTGCATTTGAGGCCAGACAGGGCTACACAGTAAGACCCTGTCTCAAACAAAGCAATGAACTATGTATGTCAAATGCTGATAAGATACTAATGGGACCGTTCACTGCTAATTTCCATAGAACTAGTTCTGATAGGGCTGGGTGTGGTGGCACATGCTTTTAATCCCAGCACTTGAGTTCCCGGCCAGCCTAAGACAAATAGTGAGACCCTGTCTTAACAACAGTACCATCAAAAAACAAACCAAAACAATTAGTTCTGATGACCAATTCAAAAGCCTAATTGGAAATAGAATCAAATTGAAAATAACAAATTTAAAAGTTTGAAAGACACTATGTAAAATTAAAGAGAAAAAAGAAAACATGCTTATGAATGATCTCACCATAAAAGAATTATTCATTCTTGGTTTTTAATGGGGCAGGATCTATGTACCCTTGGATGGTCTTAAACTTGAGATGCTCTTCCTGCTAGGATTACAGGCAGAAGTCACCATGCACAGATGGAGCTTTTTACTTAGTTAAGTTTTTTGAGACAAGGTCTCACTATGGAGTCCTGACTGGCCTGGAACTCAGTGGGTAGACCAGGATGGCCTCCACAGAGATCCACCTGGGATTAAAGGCTTGCACCACCATGCCTGGCTCCTACAATCTTAAATAAATCTTTTCTTTCCTTTACAGTCTATCATCTCTGTTCTTGGAAATCACCTCTCCAGTGAATTGCCTGGGATTAAAGGTATATGCTGCTACCCCTGGCATTTTTACTTCTTATTTTCATTTTTATGTGTATGAGTGTTTTGCCTATATGTACACTATATGTGTGCCTGGTACCCAGGGAGGTCAGAAGAGGGCAGTGGATCCTCTGGAACTGGAATTAACTCGTGTTGGCTGTCACGTGGGTGCTGGGAATCAAACTCATGTCTTCTGCAAGAGCAGTAGGTGCTCTAGACAGCATATATCTCTCTCTAGCCCTGGAGCTGTTTATCTCACTATCATATAGATGGCTCAAAGAAGTATATGACACTTGAGGTGTTAAGTTTTATAGATTATCATTGCAAAAAAAAAAAAAAGCTTTTCAAATTAAGACATAAAGACCAACATTTAGCAATTATTTAAAGTGATCATCATGCAAGGAAAAGAAATGTTCTGATTCATGCAGAAAGCAAATCATTTCTGATTAGTACTAATTATATAAAAACCTGATTAGAAATCCCTAAGGACTGGCTGGGCTGGGATGCAGCTCAGCTCGCAGAGCACTAGCTAGCCTCAAGCCCTTCCTGGGCTTGATCCTCAGCCCTGCATAAATGAGGGGGTGGTGCATACTAGCAATCCCAACACTATGGAGATAGAAAGATCAGAAGTTCAAGAACTTGCTTGGCTACATGAGTGCGTTCAAGGTGAGCTTAGAGTACATAAACTCTTTTCCTTTAAAAAACAAACAAAATAGAAACCAACACATAGCTAGTATAAAAATCTTTTGATAAACTAGTTCTCCAACTATCTTCAAACAGATACCATCATATGGCTGCTTTTAAAAATGTCCACAACTCAGATCTGCAAGTGTATGAAATCAATGAATACTAGATGAAGACAAAAACAAAAAGGTCTGTGTAAACAATATTCACAGAAGTCATCTTCAAAGACCGACACAACAAAACAAAATACATATGATCATAACAATGAAGCAGAAACCCTAAGCCTTGATAGTTTATATTGATGTTACTTCCTAGGGGAACAAATACAACCTAACAAATGGATTAACTGTATTAACTGTCCAGACCACTGGTTCTTTAGCATCCCAACACCTCGCCCATTATAGCTTTTACTACTCCTTTAAAACAAATGATCTATTGTCCAGCTGACTCTCTCACTTGATCAGAATTTAACCTTAGTTAAGCTAAAATAAACACATATTTCTGGAAGTATTTTACTTTTTTTTTTTAAACTTTTTTTTTTGATCTTTTTTTGAGACAGGGTCTCCCTATAATCCTAGTTGTCCTGGAACTCACTGTGTAGACCAGGCTGGCCTTGAACTCACAAAAATCTGCTTGCCTCTGCCTCCTGAATGCTGGGATTAATCAGGATTAAAAGCTTGTGCCACCACGCTCAGCTTCTTGAAATATTTTAAAAGTCTAACCTTAAAGTTGTAAGAAAGAAAAAAGCTCTCATACCTAAGTTTGAACAGTGTGCTGGGTTAGTTTTTGTTGATTTGACACAAGCTAGAGAGATACTTGGGAAGAGGGAAACTCAGTTCAGGACTTTCCTCCATTGGATTAGCTTGTGGCTGCATCTGTGAGGCATTTTAAAAATTGTTAATTGATGCAGGAAAGTTCCAGCCCACTATGGGCAGTGCCATCCCTGCACAGGTGGGACTGGACTGTGTAAGAAAGGTAGCTGACCAAGCCAGGGGGAACAAGCTAGTAAGCAGTGTTCCTCCATGGCCTTCTGGTTTCTGCCCTGCTTAAGTTTTTGCCATGGCTTCATTCAATGATGGGCTGTGATCAGGAAATGTAAGCCAAATAAACCCTTTCCTCTCCAAGTTGGTTTTGGTTAGTTTTTTATCTCAGTAACAGAGAAGCAAAATAAGATCAGTTATTTCTGTTTTTAAAATGAATAGTTCATTCTTTCTTACACATTCCCTTTACTAGCATACATATATATAAAGAGTTTAAATGGCATTATCTTACAATAGAGGGACAATATCCCTACCAGACATTCCAGGCTAGCAAATAAAAAGCCCAGTGCCAGGAATGGGCTCTATCTTTTGGAGTTGTTGGCCAGGAGTGTCCCATAGACTCTCAGACAATACTGGCTATTGACACTGTTCTTGGTTACCCCCCAGAATTTGATGTAAGACCCTATTGCTGAAGATACCACATACTTGAGTAATGGAACACAGTGCGATGGAGCTGGCACTGACCTCAAAGCTGCATCCCTACTAGCTAGCTTTAATAGTGCTAGAAGGTGCTATGAATGCTACCAGAAGAGAAAAGTAATCATCATGGCTTCCCATCTGGGAATCCCATGAGCAAAATGACTCTACTAGCAAGATTTGACCTCTGGTGCAATAGTGGCACAAATATATGGGAGTGCCACTTTCTGATTGCATTAAGGCTTACTTCACAAGATGAAACCCATACCTGGCACTGCTATCTAGGCCAAGAACTTGTGACTAGACAGGTCACAGACCATAGGGGAGAACCTACTACTGTTATTTGGTGAAAGGCACATAGTATTAAACCTATTCCTAATGACTCATCATTATACCCATAGATAGTGTCTCTCAACGCTCACCAGAGAAGCTTCTTTTTACAGCAGATGTCCATTAACCTATAATTGACCAACCTGCAGAGAATAAAAGATGTGTAGTGCTCTTTCTAATGGAACACCTATATCACACCCTTCCCTAAAGGCCCGGGAAACATCTCAAAGTAATTTAAGAGCCAGAGGTGGTAGATGACTACAATGTAACAGTATTTTCCAGACACAACAGGGAACTATGAACACTGTGTGGTTGTGACAGTATGCACAAGACCAGTGCATATAAACCCAAATCAAATAAACTCCCAACTTGGAGGACAGAGGTAAACACAATGGCCCCTCCATAGCTGAGGAACTACTGGCAATTGATTAGGGCTTGGAGAGGGAGTCAGTTTTCTTTAAGGGTGTGATCCCTAATAGGGTGACTAGACTCCAGGGAATGGATCCACACCCAAGAGTATTTGGTGAACACAAACTGGACTTGACTGGCTTAAAAAAAAAAAAAAAAAAAAAAAGAATCTAGGTGGAGTGGGAAAGGGAAAGGAGGTGGGGGGGTAGATCTGAGAGGAGATGGAGAATGGGGTAAATATGATCAAAATACACTGTATGAAATTCTCAAAGAATCAAAATATTTTGTGATAGTGATGTTAGAATTTTTAACAAACAAAAACTACAAACTATATATATGTATATATACATATATATATTCTGATTACAGAGAAAAAAAGTCATTGTTCACAATTAACAATGGAGGGTATCAGTCCAGTTCTGTAAACAATTTGAAGTCAGTACCTACAACCATCTAGCTTCTCATGTTTGGTGTGTTTCTTCGTTATTCCTTTTTATTTTTATTTTTAAAAATTTTATGTGTATATATGTATTGCCTTCATGTACAAAAATGTACCCATGTGCAATGTCCACAGATATCAGAAGAGGGTGTTGAATCTCTTTGAACTAGAGTTACAGATAGGTTGTTAGCTACCATGTTGATGGGGGGAACTAAGCCTGGGCCCTCTGGGACCAGTGCTCTTAACCAATGAATTCTCTCTCCAGCCTCCTGTTTGTTTTCTGTGTATAAGTGTTTGCCTGCATGTATGTAAGTACACCTGTGTTGTACAAAGCTTGTGGCAATCAGGAGAGGGTGTGAGATCCCCTGGAACTGGAGTTACAGATGGTCATTTGCCACCATGTAGGTGCTGGAAATCGAACTCAGGGCCTCTGGAACAGCAGCCAGTGCTCTTAAATACTGAGCCATCTCTCCAGCCCCGGATTCCATTTCATTTTTTAGAACAATGTTTCACAAAACACAGTCCCTGTGTCAACTGACTTAATATGCTAAAATGCTTGTTAATGATGATTAACTGTATTGGTTTTGTTTGTTTGTTTTTTGTCCCCCTCCCCCCACACACACTTGGGTTTTTTTTGAGACAGGGTCTCTTTGTAGCCCCAGCTAGCCTGTAACTCACTGTGTAGACCAGGCTGGCCTTGAACTCATGAAGATCCACCTGCCTCTGCCCCTGCCTGGATTAAAGATTGGCCCCACCACACTGGCCAACCTGTAATGTTTTTTAACCCATTGCTTAGTAAAACAAAATACCTGAAGTCAGGTACTTTGAAAGGAAATAGGTTTATTTAGCTCTTACTCCTGAGTCATTTTGAAACTGTTTATGTGCTCTGAACATGGAAGACTGGTCCAAACCCCACACATGCCTTTTCACTAGCTCCCCTCAAGTTGGAATACAGCTGGAAAATGTGCTGGATTTTGAAGATTTAGATTTAAATTTCTGCTCTGCCAACTAGAAAAAAAGTCAATGCTTTTCAATCTTCAGAAAAAAGTAGCCTAAACTTAAAAGCATCTCTGACTTTTTGTTCCCATTTAGTCTGTGCAAAGGAGGAAGCACTAATTTGCGTATGCAGGCTCCCAGGTTACTTTACTCTCCTGTGGTGCCCACACTTCTGCCTGTCTTTGTTATGGCTGCTGTATCTGATCCTTAGTGCTTTTGAGTTCACCTTCAAGAAACGATGGAAATTTCACTTTCTTTCATTGTTCTTGCTTATTTACCTATCCCCAACCCATACTTTAGACCTTGGCAAAGAGGAAAGGCACAACAGGTTTTAAGTCAGGGGAATTTTGACCTGACAAGCCCTGAGGTTCCGCACCCCTGTGGTTGGTTTCCTATATATTTCAGATGTGGAAAATGGGCCATTTCCAAAAACGGTGTCAAAAAAGGGACACTAATTAATAAACTCCCCTCTAAAATATATCTAGAAACAATTTTTTTTTGGTCTTTTTGATTCTCCCTGTAGCACCAGCTGGCCTGAACTCACTATGTAGGCCAGGTTGGCCTTGAAATCACAGAAATCTGTCTGCCTCTGCCTGGAGTGTTGGGATCAAAGGCTTGTGTCACTACACCTGGCTAGAGATGCAAAATTTTAAAAGGGCTCTCACTGAACAATCAATGTTTATCTAAATTTGGGAAAGAAGAACCCAGTTTCAAGAAAGAGGAAATGAGTTTCAAGGGCAGTGCAAAGGTAGAAAACCCACATCCCTACATTCCAAGCTCAGAATCCCAATGCCCCAGCATTCCAACCAGCTTCCCCTCAGCCCTAAAATAATGCAAGATTTATTTATCACTACCAAAAGCAATAAAAGATTAGATTTAGCTATTACTGAAGATACAAAACCAGATGTAATAGGAGGCATAAAAAGATCTCCACACACTTGCGGGGGCCCTTCCCAACAAAAGGTTTTGGCTTAATTTTAGGTAATTCAAATTGGACTATTCTAAAAGGCATTATTGTTTGCCCACATGTTTCATATTATGATTTATTCTTAGCTACTCCAAGAAATTCTGGCTTTAACTCAATTGGCATATTTAATTATTATTCCTTATTTAACTCCAGAAACCTTTGATGAGGATTGCCAAAATCAAAGATGATTTCAAATGCATACTGGACTCAGCTGATGTCTCTCGATAAACCTTATATTACAGTTTTAGCCAACCAGACCCCATGATGGGCATTATAGACAATGCTGATGTTTCCTTTAGAGCCAAATAATCTTGGCCCTCTAATTGACACAATCGGTCTCCAGTTTTAGAATTCAATGGGCTGGTGGTAAAAGCAATCCCTTCCAAAGTGCCAAAGCCCTACATGCAATTTTCCAAAATCAAGCTGCCAATTTTCAATCTATATTTTACCTTTATCTTTTTCCCTTTGGGGTAGAGAACTTCTTTCTCAATGACGTTATGACAACTCTATAGCTGAATATCCTTTTTCTCAGAGGCCACTGAAAACGACTTCAAACTTTCCAGGATAAATGATCTCCCTGTTTGGGTAGATCAGGGGTCAATTAAGAGGGGGGGAGAAACCCAAACATTTATATTAATTAATCCAAGAACAACTTCAGGCTGACCATACAGAACCATCCTTTAGCAGCATTTCCCCAAAATCTGGTAAATGGTGAATTTTGCATGGTTTCTGTGCTGTTAATGCTCATCTTCATCTTACCAGACCACTCTGACCTGGAGTTCCTTCTCCTGCCCCAGTCTCTCAAAGCTCCCAGGTTATTGGGGCTAGAGAGGTGGCTCAGCAGTTAAGAGCACTGGCTATCCCTGCAGAGTACCAGGGTTTGGTTCCCAGAGCCCACACGGCAGCAAACGACCACCAGTAACTCCAGTTCCAGTGGATCCAACACCCTCTTCTGGCCTCCATGGACAGTGCATACAAAGGATGGACTTACATGCAGCAAAACACTCATACACATAAATTAAAATAATCCCCCCAAAATTTTAACCATCACATTACTGTTATTGATTTTAAAAAGGTGCTTTCTGTATTATCCCTTTATACCCTGATTATAAACAAATATTTGCCTTTTCTGTTCCTATTCTCAATAATCAGGTACCTAAGGCTTGTTTTGCAGTGGTTCTCCCTCAAAGCATGATCAATAGCTCCACCTTCTGTCCACAGTGGGCAAGTGAGGTGATATATCCCACTAGACAAAAAAAAAAAAAAAAAAAAAAAAAAAAAAAAATCCTAATACTTATATACTTCATTATATGGATGGTATCTTACTAACCTCCTCTAACTGTTATGAAAGATTTACAAGTTTCATTGAAAAACTTCCATTGAGAGCCTGACCCAGACAAAATTCAGTTAAATGTTCCATACAACATATCTTGGGTATATTATCACTAATCTTTTCATTAAATCTCATAGATTATAATGGTCTGTTTCAAAAAAGGTAACACTAAATTATCTTTAACAGCTTTTAGTGGCTTTGATCTTCCTTAGGAATTCCCAATGCAGTTTTCTCTCATATTTTTACCTCTCTTAAAGGAGACACTGATTTAAATTGACCTCCAGGGGCTGGAGAGATGAGATGGCTCAGCAGTTAAGAACACTGGTTGTTCTTGCAGAAGACCAGGGTTCGAATCCCAGCACCCAC
>NW_008336062.1:689696-725497 GCF_000622305.1 Nannospalax galili | reverse complement strand
AAAATAAAATAAAAAAATTGACCTCCAATTTGAACTTCAATTGCAGCAATTACATCTAGTAGACTAAGCTATAGAAGACAACTTTCTCACAGATGCTTAGATTTACATATGTTTATTTGTTTTTCATTCTCTCCTTTATTTATAGCAGCCACAGGAAAATTAACTTCCTCTTTCACAATTTTAGAATGGGTATTTCTTTCCAAATACACCACATGTATTTAACAGGGCTGAACCAGAACCATCCAGCTTACTAGATAAGATGCTGGTATTTATCCTTTTGTATCTCAAGATAATTTCAACTTTCTTTTACAGATCTCAGAAGAATGGCAGATAAGTTTTGCTGTCTTAAGAGGACAAGTCTCCTTTCATGTCCCTTCTATGAAGACTCTATGTGGAATTCTATTACTTCCTATACACATCTTTTCTCCCATAAGTATACATCCCATTCCTGATACACTAACAATTTTTTTAGATAGTCAACAAATCAGGCAAAGGAGATATTATGTAATATGATGCTGGAACATGGAACTCTTGTAAGACATGAAGCAACCACCACCTAACTGGCAGAACTCTAAGCTGCCCTTTCTAATTTCAAACAATTCCCCAATCAATCATTCAGTTTGCTAACAGACTCTCACTATGTGGTTCAAGCCATACCACTATGTTTCAAGTCACCTAAACTTATATCTCAGATTCCTTCTTGTTATCAGTATTTACCTCTATTCAAAGCCTCCATAGATGAACTCATCCTGTTTTAATTCAAAGCATTCTATCCCATGCAGAATTACTTGGCCCTCTGAAAGAAGGAAATTGTCATGCCAACCATCTAGTTATGCCTTTTTTCCCAATGGACAGTGTCTTCCCATTCTTTCTTTCCTCAAGGAATTAAAGCTTTACAAAACCATTTTCAATTATCACAGATACAAGCTCAACAAATTATCTGCTCTTGTCTTGATGGCCAATTGTTAGGTCCTGACATCCTGAGAGGGGTCAACCTCTAGGTTTTTACCCTAACGAACTTTGGCAAATGGATGTAACTCACATAAACTCTTTGATCCCTTTAAATTTGTTCCTGTTTCTGTTGATACTTTCTTGGGCTTTATCTGGGCTACTGCTCAAATGCTCCAACTGTTTATAGACACTTATTAACTGCTTTTCTGTAATGGGGAGAGGGGCGTCTCAAAACAAATCAAAACAGACAATGGTACCATTCATGTACCTAAAACTTAAAAAAAATTTATGTGTATGAGTGTTTTGCCTGCCATGTACATAAGTGTACCATGTGTGTACAATGTCCACAGAGGCTAGAAGAGAGCCTCAGATCCCCTGGAACCAGGAACTAGAGCTGCAGGCAGTTGTTAGCCACAATGTAGGTGCTGGAAACTGAACCTGGATCCTCTGGAAGAGCAGCCAGTTCTTTCTCTCCTATTTACTTAAAAATATTTTACTATTTTTATTCTATGTGTATGAGTGCATTGCCTGCATGTATGTAAGTGCACCCCATGCCATGCAATGCCTATAGGTGTCAGAAGAGGGCATCAAATCCCCTGGAACTGGAGTTACAGATAGTTGTTAGCCACCATATAGGTGCTGGGAATTGAAACCGGGTCCTCTTCAAGAGCCCTCAGTGCTCTTAAATGCTGAAATCTCTCTCCAGCCCTCTGTATCTAAAATTTTAATCTTTTTTGCCAACTATAGGAAGTTCATGTCTGTCATGGCATTTCAAGACAAGCCATAACTGAACGAGCTCATTTATTATTCAAAAAAACAAACACTGCTCAGGAACAATTTGCTAAAACAATTTATATTTTAAATTAGAAAGGAGGAAGTTATACTTCGATTTTTAAAAACTTCAATTTTCTTGCCTAAAACTGGGAAAAGCATAAGGAACAAGAACTTTTACCAAAATTCCTGGGTTTATATAAATACACTCGAGAGCCCAACTAATGGCTGGGTCCTGTTCCTCTCATTAATTGGAGCCAAGGCTTTGCATCTATGCTCACTTCTAAAAGGCCCTTTCTGGATCCCAGATTTACTGGTAAAGCCATACCATGAACTGGCACCAGAAGACAACAGACTGGCAATAGAAACAGACTCTCTCCTAAATTTCAACTCATGAATAGCTATCCTGGTCATATACCTTCCCCTCAAAGTGATGCCCCCTGCCTGCACCACGTTTTCTCAAGAACTGATGCATGCCACTCCTCTAGCCCACTGCCAATGACCACAGCAATGGACATGCTTCTGCTTCTGTAAACCACAGCTAATCATGTTTTGAGGGCACAGTTCTGAGAAAAATCTGAAGGAACAAGTTCTCAGAACAAACTGGGCCACCCCTCTCTTAGTTTTAATGGATACTAAGAATCAGGCTGTTTTTGTTAGGCACCACTCTAATGTGGCATTGCACCACCACAGTGTCTTACATGTGCACTTGCGCACACGTACGTGTTCAGGTACATGTGTATACACACACACACACACACACACACACACACACACACACACACAGACAACCAACTGGTCATTTAAGATATGGATCATCATTGGAATAAAAAGTAAAGTAAGCCCCAGAAATATTATAGCTCAAGTTTACAAATCCACAGAAATTGTTTGAGATTAAAAAATAATAATAGAGCTAGCTGGGCATGGTGGTGCATGCCTTTAGTCCCAGCACTCGGGAGGCAGAGGCAGGTGGATCTCTGTGAGTTCCAGACCAGCCTGGTCTACATAGTGAGTTCCAGGCCAGTTGGGGCTACAGGGAGACCTTGTCTCAAAAAGACCAAAAATAAATAAATAATAGAACATGTCTTTTCATTGGAAATATTCCATGCAGTTATTTTTCCAAAATGCAAGAAATTAATTTCATAGTTATACTTGAACTATCTCAGCTAAATTAACCTACGTTACTCCACTGCCCAAAGCACCCATTTCAAAAAGTACCTTTACCCAACTTACGGAAAATACCTACAAGGGAGAGGCAACTTTGAGTTCCAAGAAATGGCCTAACTGCAAAACCACAGGGAGTTCTAATCTAGGCCTGCACTTGACTAACTGCTTATCCCGCTTCTATAAACCTGTTTCGCCTGCCCAAGCCCGCACTCGTGCAATAACAGGCTGTTGATTGGTAAATTCAAAGTTTGCTGTGTTTGAATTTTGCTATATTGTGTAACCCTGATTGGCCCATAGATACTCTGAGCAATACTCTCTGCAATCCTATAAAACTCTAGCTGACTGGTGTTCAAGACTGCTTCTATTTCCCAACATAGACATCCTGGTCGTCGGCCGTAAATCAAAATTTTACCTTGCTGTTTTCAATTAAGTGGTGTTGGTGATTTTTATTTGGAATCCGGCCTATAACAATACTGTACCTGTAGATCACTAACATTAGAATTACTAAGTTTTGGACACTGAGTACTTTCAGAATGAATTTGCTTTGTACTGTGCTCATCTATTTATTTCTTGTGGGTCCAGAGGAAATGGAGACTAAAATAAGAACAACTGGGGCTGGAGAGATGGCTCAGCAGTTAAGAACACTGACTGTTCTTGCAGAAGACCGGAGTTTGAATCCAAGCACCCACATGGCAGCTAACAACTGTCCATAACTCCAGTTCCAGGGGATCTGACAGCCTCTTCTGTCCTCTGCGGGCATTGTATGACATGGGTGTACTTACCTACACGTAGGCAATACATGTATACACACAAAATAAAAATAACAGGCCGGGCATGGTGGCACAGGCCTTTAATCCCAGCACTCGGGAGGCAGAGGCAGGTGGATCTCTGTGAATTCAAGGCCAGCCTGGTCTACATAGTGAGTTCCAGGACAGCTGGGGCTATAGGGAGACCCTGTCTCAAAAAGACCAAAAAATAAATAAATAAAAAATATTTAAAAAAAGAACAATTAAGTTTTCAAACTTCTTTATAATATGTTCATGCTGCCAAGTATGCATGCATCTACAACCCCAGCACTTGGAAAACAGAGGCAAGAGGATTCAGGGCTAACTTAGGCTACATAGACATTATCTAAAGACAATAAACAAAGAGTATGTTCATATAAGCATTTATACTCACTGAGGAAAATTCCAAGGCTGTGTATAGAAACCTAATTCACATTTCTGTTCCCTTTCTCACTGTGTGTGCACCTGTGGTTAAAGTGAGTATATTGGTGTATGCATATATGAGTGTGCACACAGAAGCCAGAGGATGAAGTCAGGTGTCTTCCTCTATTGCTCTCCATTATTTTTTCTCTTTTAATGTTTTTTCTTTTGAGACAGAGTTTTCCTGTAGCCCTCGATGGCCTGGAACTTCCTATACAGACCAGGCTGGCCTGGATGTCACAGGTATCTGCCTGACTCTGCTTCCCAAGTGCTAAGATTACAGCTATGTGCCACCACGCCTGATTCTTTAAAAAAAAAAAAAAAATGTGTGTGTGAGAGAGACAGAATGTGTGGACGTCAGAAGACAGTTTGTGAGAACTGGTCCTTTCCAAGGACTGAATTCAGGCTGTGAGGCTTTGTTAAACCATCCCTCAGCCCTCCACCTTATTTTTTGAGACAGGGTCTTCTCACTGAACTGGAAACTTGTGGTTTTTGGCTAGGCTGGCAAGCAAGTGAAGTCCCAAGATCTGCCTGTCTTCACCCTCAATTTTAAGAGTTATAGCATGCATAGCCATGCCTGCTTTTTACGTAGGTACTAGGGATTTGAACTTAAGTCCCTATGTTTGCATACTGAGCCTCTTAAATACTGAGCCATCTCTATTTTTAAAAAATATTTTTATTTATTATTTTTATGTGTATGAGTGTATTGCCTGCATGTATGTGAGTGCACCTGTGTCGTGCCACGGAGGTCAGAAGAGGGTTTTGGATTCCCTTGGAACTGGAGCAAAGGACAGTTCATAGCCGCCATGTGGTACTGGGAATCGAACCCGGGTCCTCTGCAAGAACAGTCAATGCCATTTTTAAGGAATAATAAGTCACCATATGGTAGTTTGAATGAGAAATGTCCCCCATAGGCTCATGTATTCAAACACTTGGTCCCCTGTTGGTAGTGCTATTTGAAGCAGTTTCAGATCCTTTAGGTACAGCCTTGTTTGAGACAGCATGTCACTGGGGGCAGGCTTTGAGTTTATAGCCTCACCCCACTGCTAATTTGTTCTCTTGCTTCCTGTTCCAGGTACTTGCTACTATATCTCCTGAAACACTGTGGACTCTCCCTCTGCTGCAACCGTAAGCTAAAATAAGCTTTCTTTCTTAAATTACTTCTGGTCGTATTTTATCACAACAGAAAAGTAACTAACATATAAAATATAAATAAGAAGTAAAGCCAAAGCTACACATGGTAGTACAGACCTATAATCCCAGCATTTGGAGATAAGGACAGGAATTAGGAGAATCTAGACAGGAAGACTGAGAGTATAAGACCATCCTGGGCTACATAGGTGAGACCTTGTCTCAAAAACCTAGCTACCCATTCATCCTTAACATGAAATAAAGTCAAGGATACAGTGGTTCATAAGGTGTATTTTTTAGGAATGGTAAGTAATTTTTGGTGCTGATAACACTAAGTTATCTCATTTACATAATGTTCGATAGATAATGTAGGAATTACCCAATGTTTAATGTAGACAGAACCAGCTTAGGTGAGGAAAGGCATAAAAGGCACTGTCTACTTCTCAAGGCAGCAGTGCGCTCCTTCACAGGGTATGTGAAACTCAAGGATGCTGTTTCTCTACTCAGTTAAGTCACACAGCAGTGGTGACGAAGGAGAATGTGGGCTACACACCAGCTACACCGTGCCTGTCAACTGAGAAGTTTGTATGTCTTACCTGGGAAGATTTTAATAGGACCTCAAAGACAGAGATGTCACATTCTCATTAGCTACTATCAAAGAAGAACTTAGAAAGTTCTGCCATGAAGCAAGAGGCAAAGAGAATCGGTTGTGCTACATTGGGGCCACAGATGATGCTGCCACCAAGATCATCAATGAGGTGAGGTGTCCAAGCCTCTGGACCACCATATCCCTGTGGAGAAGATCTATGAGAAACTGAAGAAGACAGCTAGATCTGCAAGCTAAAACAAGCAGATTGTCCTGAGCACAGTGGACCTGAAGACGCTCCAGGTGAAGCTGAAGAAGATCCTGACCGACAGTAAAAAACAAAAATTTTACTGTATTTTAATCCTGGGTTTGTTCGAAGCAATCTTTTTTTTCGTCTTTGTGACAGGGTCTCCCTGTAGCCCCAGCTGTCCTGGAATGCACTATGTAGATCAGGCTGGCCTTGAACTCACAAGCCAGCTGATACCCATGGTGGCCCATGCCTTTAATCCCAGCACTTGGGAGGCAAAGGCAGGTGGATCTCTGTGAGTTCAAGGCCAGTGTGGTCTACATAGTAAGCTTCAGGCCAGCTGGGGCTAAAGAGAGAACAGTCTCAAAAAGACCATAAAAGAAACAACAAAACAAAACAAAAAACACCATAAACTACAGGTATAAATTCAAGATATACTCAGATATTCTTAAATATGAAAGGCTACTTAGGAATTTGGGCAGGCAGAGTCCTGGAGGAAGGTGTTATTTACAGGCAGGCTTAGAACAGACAGAAAAAAAAACAAAAATCAAAGACAACCTCAGCAGCTGCAAGGCCGATGCATATTCTTCTGATTCCCATACGTTCTTTTCTAAACATGTGCTATACAGCTCTCTGATCTGTAAATGAAAAATATATTTATGAAGAATCAAGTCATCTAGTGTTTGTACCCTATTAGGCAAAAATCATACATGGTCAGTATATAGAAAACTCTGTTATCAATAAACAATTTCTTTTTTGGCATGTATTATATGGATCAGAAACTAGAAAAATATAATTTACATAAAAGTAAAATGAGGCTACAATTGGTAATAAATGATAGCACAAGTCACTTTACAATAAAACCATTTAAAAGTTAAAAGATTCAATAACAGAAATTAGCAGATCTCACATAGATCATTCTGGCACTCTGTTTTTTATTTTGCTGTTGTTGCTGTTGTTCTGAGATGGGGTCTCCATATAGTCCTAGCTGGCCTGGAACTAGACTAGGCTGGCCTCTATTTCACAGAGATATGCCTGGCTCTGCCTCCCAAGTACTGGGATTAAATTCATGTTACAATCACACCTGGCATAATTTTTGCATTGTTATATTTGATCTCTAAAACTCTAGTTAAAGATCTGAAATTTAAGAATTCTTCCATTAACGGACTCTGATATGAACAACTGAAAACTGGTTCACTGTCTAGAACTTGTAATGCTAACTACTCTTGCTTTTACTTCTCCTTCACATCCCTTATTCACCATCAAGGACTTTCTTTTCTCCCTACAGTTAAGAGTTATGCAATTTGGGAGTCTTTCAGACAGACACTGAAGGGGGTACCCAATGGCCTCACTCTGTATGTCCTTGTTCAGCATGGAAGAAACCAGAGCAGTCTGCATCCCGATTCCTTATCTGCAAGTTGGGTAACCCCCGAGGATGATGGTGTGATAAGAATAGGAGGTAGGAACTGGCTAGGCAATTAGGGTTAAAAAAATCCAAAGTAGCCAGTTTCTTAGCTAAAACTCACAATGTCCTTGGGCCTACTCTGCTCCAAAGGCCAAAAATGTCAAAAGTATTTGGTAGCTCTTATCTAATCCTTAAAAGATTTTAGGGTTACCTCTTCAGAGGGCGGACTGTTAAGAGTAGCAAAAAGCTTCATTAAAAAAAAAAAGAAAGAAAAAAAAAAAGAAGAGGGGGCTGGAGAGATGGCTCAGTGGTTAAGAATACTGGTTGTTCTTGCAGAAGACCCGGGTTCGAAACCCACCCACATGGCAGCTAACAACAGTCCGTAACTCCAGTCCCGGGGATCTGACAGCCTCTTCTGACCTCCGCGGGCAATGCATGACACGGGTGCACTTACCTACATAAAGGCAATACATGCATGCACATAAAATAAAAATAATAAATAAAATTCAGAAAAAAAAGAAGAAATAGTACATGAAGTTAACAGAAAAAAGTGATGGGGAGATATGGGAGGAGTTGGAGGGGAGGGAGTGGGCATGGATTTGATCACCTTATATGCATGTATAAAATTCTCAATAGTTAAAAATAAATAATAAATGAAGAATTCTTCCATTAACATAGGCTCACAGGTTTAGGGTATGACACAAAGGTCAGCTGAATTCTTCCATTAACATAGGCTCACAGGTTTAGGGTATGACACAAAGGTCAGCTGAGCATAATTTTGCAAGGAGCAGAAGTACTGTATCTCTCTTAATTCTTTGTGCAATGCAAAGCTAACGATTAAATATTCTCAAGCAGATTTTCCAGTTCCCCACAAGCAGAGAACCAGTTCTCCCTGTAGAGGTGGAGAAAAAAGTGCCAAAATAAGAAGGTTTGTATGTTGGAGCACGGAGCACAAATATATCATAGAGGAAACAATTCCCCTGGGATTTATGTAGCCATTTCTAGCTGTGATTTTCAGAACAAAAAAGTTTCAATTACTAGTTATGTAAACAGTTGGAATCGTTTGTGCTCTTACTATAAGATCTGGAACCATATTAAGTGCTACAGAAACCAATGCAAGAAAGTACAATTATTTCTACTTTTCAGATTCCAAGTAAGTCTTATTTACCTGTCGACCCAGTGGGTACTTGGGAAGAGAAGAGGTAAAATTATGAAGACATCTCAAAATCAGGAAGTACTTCATATGGTAAACATGCAGGTTTTCCAGTAATGATTGAGTTTCCTCCTAAAAAACCACAGAATACATTATTAATATGCAAGGCAATAAACAAAATTAAAAATGACTTCAAGGATATTTAATTTCTAGAAAACAGTTGAGTATTTAGAACTACAAACTAGTCCCCTTAATTCACAAAATCTTTAAATATACATCAAATCCAGGACACCAGCTAGGTAACTTTTATTTAGGATCAAGTCTGGCTATATGTTTTATACATATCAGAGTTGACACTGTAATTTAGTGTCTTGCTATCTCTAGCATCACAATATCCTTCTGCCCACCCACCAATTACACATGTAATAAAGTACTTTATCCTCTCTCTGCCAATATCAGTCACCTATTGTGGGCTACGGGGAGGCACAATTTTCCTTTACCTCATTGAAATAGTACACTGTTGTACTATTGGCCATCAGTTCAACTGGGTGCCTCTGTAATTTTAATCTAATGGTCTCATGACCATGAACAAAGAAAATACTGTGTAGCCATTTACTGTTTATACTTAACAGCTATGTGATTCTTTCCTGGATGCTGTCACCCAGGGATTACATCTAATGTACTTTATTACTGACAGAAAAATGATAATGAAGATGATGAAATTAAATGACTTAGAATTCCTTCAAATGTTAAGTAATTTTTGGTGTCGTTCCTACTTAGGTGCCAACCATCTTTTTTGAGACAGGGTCTCTCATGAGATCTGAGGTTCGCCAACTGGACTAAGGTGGCTGTACAGCAAGCTCCAGGGATCTGCCTGTCTCTACCTCCTCACTGCTGGGATTAGAAGTACTTGCTATCATATCCAGCTTTTAACATGGGTGATGGGACTTGAACACCGGTCCTCATGCTTGAGTGCAAAGCACTATACCAACTGAGCCAACTCCCTAGCCCTACTTTCTGGTACTATATTTTCTAAGCATACCTTAGGTTATCAGAAGGATACAGGAGTAATAAACTATTTGGGGAATAAAATGGGAATATTGAGAGTAAAGAATATAACTTCAAAGATTTTATTAATGACGTATAAAATTTGGTCTTTTTACTTTAATCTCCTAAATAAATTTACTCTTTCAAGGAACAGTAAAATTCACTTTATATTAATAAGGAAAGGCAAACCAAGTATTTATTGCTGCTCATGCCTGTAATTCTAAAACTTGGGAGGCTAAAGTAAGATTGCTATGTTTGAGGCCAGCCTGAGTTACCTAGGAAATTCCAGCTAGGCTTGGGCTATAGTTTAAGTCCCTGTCTCAATAAATAAACAAATGGCAAGTTCACTATCTGTCCCAAGGTTTCATTTTCAGAAGTCTAAGAACACAATCTTTTTACTTTTTATAGTGTTTTTAACTCAAAAATTGTTCTTACTGGCATCTATTTCAGGTTGAGTATATCCCTTCCTCACTTCATGTTCCTACCTTCCCTGTTCTTCTACCTACCACTTCCTGTTAGTATGCTGGTTCCCTGGCAAATTTCATAATGTATGTATTTGATATATAATACACATAGATGATTTCACAAGGCTATATAAAATCCTGGAAAAACAAATGAGGGAAAGCATAGGATATCTGTTTTTCTTAGATTGGCTCAATTCTCTTAACCTGACTGTTTTCTAGTTCATCCATTTTTCCATAAACAACAAGCTTCATGCTTCATGGCTTAAAAAATTCTATTCTAGGGGCTAAAGAGATGGCTCAGCTGTTAAGAGCACTGACTTCTCCTGCAAAAGACCCAGGTTCAAATCTCAACACCCACATGGCAGATAACAACTGTCCATAACTTCAGTTCTAAGGGAATCAAGATCCTCTTCTGACCTCCGAGGGCACTGCCCAACACGCAGGCAATACACACATATACATAAGATAAAAATAGATGAGAACAAAATCCTCCATTCTGTATACATGTCACCTTTGCTGTATCCATTCCTGTTGACCATCTAGGTCGACTTCATAACTTAGCTACAATAATTAATGCTGTAATAAACACTGATGAGTGCTATGTTGACCTTAGTCAAATACCAGGAGCGGTCCACTAGGTCACAGTGTATCTATCTCTAGTTTTCTTTTTCCTTGGTTATGTCTTTTTCTGGCTTTGGTGTCAGTGTCATATTGGCTTTGTAAAAAGAGCTTGGTAGTATAGCTTTCTTTTATATATCATGGAACAGTTTGAGAAACACTGATATTATTTCTTCTTTGAAGATCCATGAGAACTCAGTGGTGAACCCATCTGGGGCTAGGCTGTTATTATTTGGGAGATTTTCTACTATTATTATCACTTAAATCTCATTGCCTGTTACAGATCTGTTTAAACCATTCATCTCAATCTGGTTTACTTTTGGCATGTCTTCTACAAATTAATCCATTTCTTTCGGACTGTTCAATTTAGTGGTGTGTAAGTTTTTAAGGTACATCCTAATAATTTTCTAAATTCCACTGGTATCAGTTGTAATGGCTTCCCTTTTAGCTGCAATTTTATTAATTTGGGTTTCCTTTAGTTTGGGTATTTCAGTCAATCCTGTTTACATTTTAAAAAACAAACTCAATAATTCTTTGTGTGTGTGTGTGTGTGTGTGTGTGTGTGTTTCCTTCCTCTATTTCCATTTCATGTATTTCTGCCCTAGTCTCAATTATTTCTATTTACTAATTTTGGGATTGTTCTTATTTTTTGCAAGATCCTAAGAGATATTATTTATTTGATAATTGAGATTTCTCCCCGAGTTTTTAAGTAAGCATTTTTAACTGTTTCCTCTTAGAACACCTTTCACTGTATCTCATAGGTTTTGGTATGTTTTCATTTTCATTTAATACTTGGATATTAAATTTTCTTTCTTGATTTTTTTTAAAAGGACTCATTCTTCAATAGTGTATTGTTTAATCTCCATGAGTTCCTGTATGTTCTACATGTTCTATTGCTATTGTAGTTTTGTTACATTGTAATGAGTCAGAATATAAGAATTATGTGCTGGTAGGATGGCTTAACAGGTGAAGGTTATCTGCTATGCAAGCCTGAGGACGTGAGTCTGAGTCTTGAATCCACAGTTGAAGAGAACCGACTCCTGAAAGGTGTCCTCTGACCTTCACACGTGTACTGTGGCATGTATACACTGACACACAGAATAGGGGTTTTTCAGGTGTTTTTTGTTTGTTTTTGGTCTTTTTTGAGACAGGGTCTCCTTGTAGCCCTAGCTGATTTGAAACTCACTATGTAGAGTAAGTTGACTTTTATACATCATGGAACAGTTTGAGAAACACTGCCCTTGAACGCAGAGATCTGCCTGCCTCTGCCTCCTGAGTGCTAGGATTAAAGGCGTGCACCATCACACCAGGCTTAGAATAGTTTTAAAATATAAGAACTCATTTCTATTTTCTTTTATATATTAAGATTTGCTTTGTGTTCTAACACATGATCTATTTTAGAAAGTCCCATGGGTTGCCAAGAAGAATGTACATTCTGCAGTGTCTTGATGAAATGTTCTATAAATGTCTATTAAGTCTATTTGCTCTATAATGTAATTTAATTCAAATGTTTCTCTGGTTGCTAGGATAAAATATTAATTGGTTAAAGTAGAGTGTTGAAGTCACTATTACTGTGCTAGGGTTAATCTCTGGTAGTATTTGTCCTATGAAAATAGGTATATTCATATTTGATATATATGTTCATAATTATAATATCTTTTTAAAGGACTGTTCTCTTAATCAGTAGGGCATGACAATTATCTCTTCTGACTAGTTTCGTTTGAAGTTTATTTTTGTCAGATGTTGGATCAACAATTTCTGCTTGCTTCCTACTTCTATTTGCTTAAAACAAATTTTTCCCATCTTTTACCCTTAGTAGCATATGTTTTTGATGGTGACGTGCATTTCTTGGTGAGAACAGTTATTATTGAAATATGCGTATTATTTTCTGTCATTCTGTTGATGTTTTAGTGTTTTCCTATTCTCTTAACCACTTCAAGACTGGCTTATTCTTTGTGGCACCATGGATGTGTTTATTTTTTTTTTAGTCTGAAGAACTCCTTCAAGTATCTTATACAGAGCTGGCTTTAGTGATCATGAATTCCTTTCATCTATTTTTATCATAGAATGTTTTCCTTTCTCCTTTAATTATAATAGGTGGTTTGGCTGGGCATATAGTAACCTGTGTTGGCAGTTATCTTTTGGAACTTGAAATACATCATTCCAAACCATGGTGGCTTTAAAAGTTTTTATTGAGAACTGTCATTCTGATAGGCCTACCTTTATCTATGACGTGTTGCTTCTCTTCTGCCACTTGCAATATACTTTCTGTGTTCTTTATGTCTTTGAAAATACTGTTCTTACCTCTATCTTGTTTTCAAGTTCAGATATTCTGTTCTCTCCCTGATCCATTCTATTGGTGAGGCTTCCCATGGTGCTTTTTATTTGACTTTCAGTGTTTTCATTTCCAGTACGTCAGTTTTTCCTTTGGCATTTTTGTTTAATGAATTTCTCTTTCCTGTCTTTCCAATCTTGACTTTCTTATTTCACTCAACTGTGTTTTCTTGGAATTTGTTCAGAAGTTTGTACCTTCTCTAATTTCTCTGAATATACTTACAATTATACTTTAGAGATTTTTGGGGGGGTTCTACCTACTGTTGGATTAATTTTTGGAGAAGTTACACTTCCTTAGGTTTCCATGTTGTTTTTGCTTTGGAACTTGTACATATGGTGTCAGATCTTGTATAAATGAATGAATGAATGAATTAATTAATTAATTTAAGATCACCCTTATTCTTTCAGAAGATGTGTTTGCTCTGCTGAAGAAGTATTTCATTAGTATAGGATAGGGTTGAAATGTTATTTTCCTCTGCTTGTTAGGTGGTCGAAGCACCAGTCTCAATCCCCTGTACTCTCTTGCAATTAGAATACTGACTGCAAAAACAATCACTATCAGTGGGTAGGCCCTCAAGGACAGTACAGTAAAAGTCAAATAAAAAATTACTTCCAGTGGCATGTTAGAAAGGAAGAGGTCACTGATCGCAGTATGCGCACTAATGTATTAGTCACTATGTGTGTTGAGTGAAAATGAAAGAAAAAAAAATCCAGGTAAGACTAGAGCTTAGTAATGGGTTGAAAGAGAAACATAGGTGAGGAAAATGTATCTAGAAGAGGGAAGGGTTGTAGCAAAGGTGAGGAGGATGAGGTAATATTAGCTAAAGGATAAGATAACTGAAAAGGGAGAGGAAAAGATATAATCATAGGACCTATGTCATTCCTAGTTCTCAAAAGTGAGATATAGATACTGCAAACCTGGTTAGTCTATGTTCTTTGGAAGAGAGAAATGGCAAACAAAGTAGTATAAAAAGGATTAAATTAAAAAAAGCACACACACACACATTCATGGGGCACAGAAAGAAACAGAAGGAAGGAGAAGTCTGTCACACTGCTGGGGAGATCGGGTCTCACCCATGACCTTTCTTTATGAGACTGGGATACAGAAGTGGTCTCAGATGATGGTCACATAGCTGAGCAGTCCGTTGGGCATCCAGTGGGAAGTACCTGCACTATCTCTGTGAAACTTGCTTTCTAGTGAGCTACTTAGAACTGATGCTTAAAATCCACTGCTGACTCTGAACCAGTTTCCACTTTTCAGGTACTCAGCCTACATTCAGTCCAGCAGACTTCTGTTGGCCTGAGTCCAGTGTATATTCCAGTGCCAATAATTCTGAGTTTCCTGGGAGTACAGTTCACAAAGAGTCATATACTGCTGTACCACCAACTCAGCAGGAAGTTTTTCAAAATAGTATCCATCAGCTGGTCTTCAGGGAACATTTTTTAGCTGTTTGGTTGTTGTTGGTTTTTGTTTGTTTATTTTGACACAGAGTCTCCCTGGAACTTGCTATGCTGATCCAGGTCTCTGTCTCCTGAGTGATGGGATTAAAGGTGTGCACTAACAAACCCAGCCACTTTTTAGTTTTCAGAAGACACAGTTCAATATAGCATTTTCTTGATTGCTAACTGCAGTAAGAAGCCCCAGCTCACTGTGGGTGGTACCAGCCCTGGACAGATAGGCTGGGGCTATATAAGAAAGGTAGTTGCACAAGCCAGAGGAAGCAAGCCAGTAAGCAGTGTTCCTCTATGGTCTCTGCTTCATTTTCTGCCTCCAGATTCCTGCCTGACTTCCTGCCTTGACTTCTCTTGATGATGAACTATAAGATGAAACAAACCTTTTCTTCCCCCAAGATGCTTTTGGTCAGTGTTTTACCATAGCAACAGAAAGTAAACTAAAACACTAGGTATGACACATGCTTGTAATCTCAGTACTTGAGAGGTAAAGGCAGGAGAATCAAGAGTTCAAGGTTAGCCTGGTATACAGGAGACATTCCTCAAAAGTCCATAAACCAACCAATTAAAAAGTATTTGAAGTCGGGAGTGGTGGTGCACACCTTTAATCCCAGCACTCAGGAGGCAGAGGCAGGTGATCTCTGTGAGTTCGAGGCCAGTGTGGGGCTACAGGGAAACTGTCTCAAAAGAAAAAGAAAATAGAGAGAAGCCTGCTTACTAATCGGCAAATGTGGCAGGCATGCTCCAACCTTGGGTCTTTTGTGTTTGTTGTGTTAGAATTTCCACCTCCTAAATGGCAAACTCTACATCTTCTTTAAGTCTTTATTAACAGTTCACCTTCCCAGAGCAAAGCCTGGTCTAAAGCTTCTACTCCCCATGCACATGTAATTCATTTTCTCCTTCTCTGTCATACTATTTCTTTTTCAACACTTATCACTAGCATAGATATTTTACTTGTCTCAATCAATATAAGTTCATGAGGAAGGAATTTTTTTTCTATTTCGTTCATTTCCCCATTCTCAGCACCTAAACTAATCCCTGGCAGACAAAACATTCTAAAAAAGCATTTGCTAATAAATGAAGGCCCCATTCAGCCTCTTCTAAATATAAACAACCATTTCATTATTTTATTTCTAGATGTGGCTTAGCTTTCCTAATATTTCAACTAAAGACAAGTCTGTAAATGTAAATTTTCTTATACTGTAAATATTAACTGATTTTAAAAATGGTATAAACCTAAAAACATTTATATTAGGCTATGAATTGGCACTCAATGTATAACATGCCTTCAGAAGTCTATCATTTCTAATCTCATCAATTTTGTCTGTCATTCACACAAAATTCATTCCTCTATTAGGTTAATCACTGATACAAGTGCCCCATTATCAGTTCCTTTGGAGAAACTAACAGGCATATAAAGCTCAAATGCACAGGTAAAGAAAGTAATTAGAATTACACTTGCCATGATATTCTACTTTTGCATTTAATTCTTTTTAATTTCTACAGTACCATTTTTTGTGCCTAGAACTATACAGGCGGTCTAATGGTGACTTCAAGAAGAGACAAGGAAACGAAGTGAAAGCAATTATAAATTTTTTTTATTTGTTCTTTTCAACTAAATTTATCAATCATTAAGTGTTTTTTTTTTTTTCATTAGTGAGAAATGTTGACTGACAAGGTCTGCCAAACCTCACAACATATTTCTGCTACGCGTGCCAATCCATGCTTTCTCCTAGAACTTACAGGACATGGTTGTTTTTCACCTGTGTGCCTTCTGTCTGTGCTCGTACCCTGGAAGTTTAGATCAGAAGAATCTGATGAAGGGTTCCAGATTAAACTGTCAATTCCTCACAAACTAGATAAATATACAGTTTATTTGCTGATGTGAAATAGGCTAACATCTTTCCTAGTTTCTTTTCATTTTATTATTTTTTCTAATAAATTTCTCCCCTTCTTTCTGCCTTTTAAGTCTATCAAAAGAAAGTAAGTGAGGTGTTGGTCACATCTGTAATCCTAGTACTTGGGATATGGAGGCAGGAGTATTGGTTTAAACCCAATCTTGGCTACATAGCAACTTTAGGGTTAGGCCAGCTCAGGCTGCAGGGGAACCGGTCTTGAAAAAAATAGGGGAGGGACTGGAGAGATGGCTGCTCTTACAGAGGATTGGGGTTTTAGCGCTCAGCACCCACATGACAGCTAACAACTGTCCTAAACTCCAGTTCCAGGGGATCTGAAGCGTTGGCTTCTACCAGCATTGCATATACATGGTGAGCCTACATACATGTAGCAAAACACTCATATACATAAAAATTAAAAAAATTTTAAATAATAAAAAAAATCTAACAACAAAATAAAAGCAAATTAGAAAGAAGTGGTGAATGAAAGTAAAAGGGAATCTCCTTCAAACTTACAAACTAATCTTGTGCCATTTGGGTGCTGGGGTTCGAACCCGGGTCTTCTGAAAGAACAGTAAGTTTTCTTAACCACTGAGCCATCTCCCAGCTCCCGTATTAATTATTGTTATAGACCATCTTTTATCTGAATTTAGTAAGAAGCCTATAATAACTTTTTTTTTTTTTTTTTTCGGTCTTTTTTGAGACAGGGTCTCCCTGTAGCCCCAGCTGACCTAGAACTCACTATGTAGGCCAGGCTGGCCTTGAACTCACAGAGATCCACCTACCTCTGCATCCCAAGTTCTGGGATCAAAGTTGCCATCATGCCTGGCAGAAGCCTATAATGACTTTTAAAGGGTAAAAGTACAAAATCTTTGTACTCCTTCATATTTCTAACTGTATGAAGTCTCTAGAAAATACATGCAAATTATTACAAAATATGCAATGTTATAATGAATACAGCAAAGATGATAACAAATAGAATTGACAGTGAACAAAAACAAGTACAGTATAAATGAATGCTTAGGACACACACAAAACGGCATGAAGAAACAAGTATCACACTATCTATGTAACAGATTAGACATTCTCTTCTGTTTGTCAGGTCAATGATTAATGAGTACTCTAAAAAGAATTCCTGACTTAAAAAAATTATTATTTTTATGAATATTAGTGTACTGCCTGCAAGTATATAAGTGTACCTGTGTTGTATAATCCCTGTGGAGGTTGAAGAGGGTGTCAGATTCCTTTGGAACTGGAGTTATGGTTGTTAGTTGCCATGTGAGTACTGGGAATCAAAGTCCAGCTCTCTGTAAGAACAACCAGTGCCACTTCTCCAGCCCCAGTATTCCTGACCTTTGACAATAAAAGTTCTAGCAGGAAATGCCTTTAGCAACCAGCTGACTCAGTTATTTTAATTTTAAAAGAATAAACATACATACACTATCTAATTTATTCCTAAATTTCTTCTCTGGTGAAATAACCTTCATTGGCTCTAAGGACTTCCTATACTGCTCTAAAAATAATATGGATATTATTAAAATGATTATCGGACCCAAACTAGAAGTGATTTTATATTATGACCCAGTACAAATTCTGCAATAGAAATCATGCTTAGTAGAGCTGGGAACGTAGCTCAGTTGGTGAACATTATGCATCTAAGTGCCTAGAACTCATGACACTCTAGGTTCATCTCCTAGCAACACACGTGGTACATGGCTGTAATCCTGACCCATGGAAGGTACAGTCAGGAGGATAAGAAGTTCAAGATTGTTCTCTGCTATACAAGTTCAAGTTTGAAAATGAGGTCAGCCTGTATCTCAAAACTACACAAAAATGGCCATGTGTGGTAGTGCACGCCTTTGATCCCACTGATGCCAGCACTCAAGATCAAAGAAGCATGTGGATCTCTGTGAGTTTGAGGCCAGCCTTGTCTACATAGCAAGTTCCAGGCCAGCTGGGGTTACCAGGAGACCCTGTCTCAGAAAAAAAAAAAAAAAAGAAAATAATATTTAACAGAAGCTATTCTTAATATTTTTAAAAAGATTTCATCAGGTAGATAAATTAGTGTTTTTGACTATATAGAACATATGCCCAGTAGGATCTTTTTTTTTTTTAAAGTGCGAAAAGAGTAGGTATCAGCAAAACTCACCCTTAGGCATAGGGTTTATTTCAAACTCATTTTCAGTTCATTGCCAATTTTCTAATAGCATCTTTTCTTACAAAGGTATAAGTAATGTGAAAATTAATGAGATATTATGCATCTAAGTGCTTAAATGCTTATCACAAGAGATTTACTACTAAATAAAAGAGAGAACCATTCACTCACCAGAATACTATGCACTCCTAAGTAGAACAAAAATAATTTCTAAAATTAAGTGCAAAATAAAAAACTGATGTCATATTATACTTAACTTCTATAAGAAGGAAGAGGCCCTAAGCATATAACTACCGTTATATGGAGATTAACTCTAGAATGACACGTAAGAAACAAGCAACACTGGCTGTATCCAGGGAAAAGAAATGGGTAGCTGGATGATACACGTAGAAGGGTGATGTTTCCTTGAACAGTATGGTTGTATTCGGAATTATGTACCACATCCAACTTTAATTTACCTCAGAGGAAAAAAATTTCCTTGTGAAAGATCCTATTGTTTATGACTACCCATAATTTTTTTTCTTTACCTGTATACATTAATTGTACAAACTAATGGGCTTAATTATGTTTCTACTTTCACATTCTATTTTTTAAAAATTTAGATTCCACATGACAGAAAACACATGGTATTTGTTTTTCTATAACTCATAAATTTCTAAGCTCATTATTTCTTTTCCTCTGCTGTATTATCAATATATAATTTTCAAATGAAATCAATATTCACTTAGCAGTATATGCCTAATCTGCCTGGCTTCTCTATGCTTTTACCTATTATATAACTATCTTTAAAACAGCTTTAAAATCAGATTATTTGCAGATTCTAAAACTGCTACATGGCTGGAGAGATGGCACAGCTGTTAAAAGTCTAAGGCTAACAACCAAAACAACAAAACTGCTATATGGAGAAAAAAATCAATATAGAACTCTGCTGATATAAAAGGGATTCCCAAGTAGACCATAAGAGAAATCCATGGTTCCTATTTTTGATTGATAAGGAAAGGTTCATCTTTTAGACTTGAAGTTTGGTTATCTGTAGTACTCACGTTTCTAGTTGAGTATCAAGACTCAATACCTCATCATGAAAATATTAAGAGACATAGGAATATTTTATAAAGTTAATAAATGCTGGGGCTGGAGAGATGGCTCAGCAATTAAGAACACTGATTATTCTTGCAGAAGACCTGGGTTCAAATCCTAGCACCCACATAGCAGCTAACAACTGCCCATAACTCCAGTTCCAAGGGATCCGACAGCCTCTTCTATTCTTTGTGGGCACTGCACCAGACGGGTGCACTTACCTACATGCAGGCATAACACTCATACACATAAAAATATAAATAATAAAATATTTTTTAAAATGCTTATGTACATATTTTTCTTCATGAAGTGAAAAACAAGAAAATAAGAGTGAAATACACATATTCCTACCTTTAAACATGTCTCATTGGTCAACAGTGCAACTTGTTTCTCGGGAGTTTGCTGTTCCACGTACCTAAAAGTTTTACCATCGCACACAGAAAAAGGAAATATTAAACATTCTACATATTTGAATAGCATGTCAAGAAAAATAACTACCTAGATTCATCTCTATGTATTCTTATTTCTTCTCAAAATTAAATTCAACACAACAGTTCCTGATTACTTTAATGGTAATTTGTTTTTTATTTATTTATTTATTTTTGTTATTTTTGAGACAGGGTTTCCCTATAGCCCCAACTGGCCTAGAACTTGCTATGTAGACCAGGCTGGCCTCGAACTCAAGAGATCCACCTGCCTTTGCCTCCAGAGTGTTCACATTAAAGGCATGCACCACCAACCATGGCTTTAATGGTAATCTGTAATAACTTAAATCAGCTACTCTTAATACTGGAATCATAAACAAAGACCATATACCCCAGAAATAGAAAATGTTATTTCTTTTTTTAAAAAAATATTTTATTATTTTTATTTTATTCGTATGAGTGTATTGCCTGCAGGTAGGTAGGCATATTTATGTCATGCAATACCCATGGACGTCAAAGCCCCTGGAAGTGGAGTTATGGACAGTTGTTAGCTGCCATGTGGGTGCTGGTAATTGAACCCAGGTCTTCTGCAAGAACAGCCAGTGCTCTTAACCACTAAGCCATTTCTCAAGCCCCAGGAAATGTTATTTCTAAAAGATAGCTCTGGAGAACTTGCATTATGTTCTTTGATAAATTTATTTTTTCCTTATGCCAATTTTTCTAATACAACAAACAAACCCCATCATTAAAATCAGAATGATTTTGTACTATAAAATAAAAGGCTTATTCTGTTCTTCACTTCAAAACCAACTGAATCTGGGGTCCTTTATTTTTTTCCCAGTCTCTAGTATAAGATACATTAACTATATAATTTCTCTTTTTACCTCCTAAATGATGGAAGTCGTCGGATGTTTTCACATTGATTAACTGATAAAAATTTTATTCTTTTCTTGGCTTCTGGAAGATCACAGCACAGAACACTTAGGGGTTGGGAATAAAAATGTTCTAGAAGAGAAAGCTGAAAGAAATACGAGGATATTTATTATATTTTGGCAGTAAACATTTATATTAGCTGCTCAATTTTAAGACTTTTTTTAAAGAGCAAAACTATTTATGGCACAATTATATTTAAGAATGTCACAACAACACTGCAAACAATCACGTAAGTGATTATATACCTCTAATATTTTCAAGTTTTAATTTTGTGGATGAGGTTAGAAAATAGTAATTTCAGAAATACAAACTAAAATGAAACAATATAAATGAATGCACCACCTGTAGAAACCACTTAGGATGACTATATAGTACGGATGGGACTAGAGTGTGATTTAAAGATATATTAGATGTCCAGAACGCATAAGAAGGCATCAACTCGAAATCAGTACACTATCTGATCTGTTAAATAAATATAAGTGTTGCAATGATAGTGTGCTTACTGATAAAAAAAAGAATAACAAAAATCTGTACTTTCAAATTTAGTTTGATTCCATGGAAGGAAAAAAAATGGTACTTTGTCTAATAAAGGTTTTAAAAAATACACTGCTGCAGTCTCCACAGGAGCAATAATTTTCCAAATTCTAAGTTATAAAATGAGATATATTATCAAAGTATATATTCTTCTGATTCTTTTTAAAATTTAAACATTTTTTTTTAGTCTCTTTGAGATAGGGTTTCCCTGTAGCCCCAGCTGGCTTAGAATTCACTATGTAGAGCATGCTGGCCTTGAATTCACAGAGATCTGCCTGCCTCTGCCTCCCAAATGTTGGGAATTACAGGTGTGTGCCATCACACCCAGCACATTCTTCTGATTCTAAGCATGTTTCTCAGGACTAATTTTCTCAAGATAGTCTAGTTACTGGAGAGATAGTTCTTTAAATAATGGAATACCTTCTTGTCAGTGGAAAATAGCATTCTCTACAAGAAACAAATTAATCTCTTCTGTTATAAACAAACTTTGAAGTACAGGTTTGTCACATATAGCTTTTAATATGACATGTTCTGTCTATTCCTACTTTCATTACATTTACAGATTTGTATTACTATCAAATGTCCTTGCACACCCAGAATGAACCAAGTTGATTACAATCTTTGTATTGTTAGTTTACAAGTATTTTACTGAGAATTTTTGCATCATACTTCTCTATGAAATTGATAGTTTTGTTATTATTGATCACAGTAAGATCTTTGTATTATTCACTTTGATTTGCATGTATTTTACTGAGAATTTCTGTATCTATATGCTTCAGGGAAAATAATGTATAGTTTTTTATGGTTAAGCCCTTAACTGGTTTCAATATCAAAGTAATATTAGCTTTATAGAATGACTTTGGAAATACTTCTTTTCATTCTCTTTTATGGAATAGTTTGAGGAACACTGGTAGTAGGTCTTCTTCAAAGGTATAGTACACATGGCAGAAGTCTTTGTTGATAAAGTATTGCTACTTTAATCTCATTACTGATCTGTTCAGGTTGTTTATATCCTCTTGGTTTACTTTTTGGTAGGACATATGTTCCTAGAAATTTATCCATTTTTTATTCTCAATTTTCCAATTACATTTTCATAGTTTTTCTTATCTATGGAATTTCAGTAGTATCTGTATCTGTAATATCTCCCTTTTCATCTTTAATTAACTTGTATCTTTTTTGGAAAGGGTTAGTTTGGTTCTGGGCTTGTGGACTTTAAGTTTTCAAAGAAGAAACTCTTTGCTTCACTGGTCCTTTATATGATTCTCATATTTATTTCATTAATTTCTGCCCTGATCTATACATTCTTGTTTTTCTCTCATAAAATCCCCAAATATGTTTCTTTCACAACACTGATTACTCAGCACTGTAACTGCAGGTTTATTTTTCTGCCTCTTTCACTAGACAAGAAACAACCTAAACATAGATTTCTTTTTCCTTTGTACATTTAGGACTCAATACAATGCCCTGCCTCACTGTAAACTCTAGGTATTTATGAGCAAATAAACGAAATGAATGAGAATACATATCAAAAGCAAACAGCTTCAAAACACTAAAAAAGATAAGTAATATACTTTTGTAATGAAAGTTGCAATACATAGATTTTAATGAAATTGACAACTGGTGTGTAGTCACAAAGATCGTACAGTTGCCAAAAGAAATTTTTAAACAATGGAAGAATGGGGTCTTTTTTTAGGTTAGAACCAATGCTATGAAGTTGAAATTCAAGAATTAGTTTGTGGCAATTCATAAAACTCTAATGAGCATGCATTCCTGATACATGAAACTAAAAATGTGCTTTTACATCTTTAAAAACGTATTACTGTAGCAGCAAACACACATGGGAGCAAAGCTGAAAATGTTCACTCTGGCCCATCAGAAAAGTCTGGTGATCCCTCATATATGGTATTTCTTAGGTAGAAAGTTTGTAAGTTTTCATCAAATCCCAAACAAAAAACTATACCTGTTCCCTCTCAGTGGTTAAGACTCACTAGAATGGAAACAGCTTTTTTCATTATTCATAGATATTCTAATTAGTATATCCTCTATATGTAGCAGCAAGATAACAAAGGAATGATAGAATCTAGAAAAAAAATAACTTGAATTTACTCTTCTTAGATCTTGTCATTTAAAATGCCTTCAATTATCACAATACTCATTTAGAATCAGATAGCAAATCTTCAAACTCATTAGTCTTTTCTTACCTTAAGTCCTTTGATAAAATTTTGAATTGAAAAATCATGATACAGAAAGATGTTGGTCAGAACCTGTAACACTTTTTCACTTATTTTAAAAGGATACTGAGTTGTAAGAAGCAGCTGAAAGATAAGAGGGACAGAAGGCATACTCCTTAGTCTTCATTCACATTAAGTAGAAATAATGAGATAAAGAATAACACCGTAACATAGCAAACATGAAAGCAAAGGTAGCTATGCATCTTCTTAGGGCAAATATCAATCCAACAATTTTATGGGACTGGAAAGATGGCTCTGCGGTTAAAAAACAGCCCTGCCCACTCTTGCCAAGGACCTAGATTCAGTTCCCAGAGACTTCCACAAGCTAATCAAGCAGTCTACTAGCCTGAATTTTTCCACTGAATAATGAAAAGTATGTGTGTGTGTGCACGCGTGGGTGTGTGATCACTGTTTTCATAAAGTTTATCTGAAGAGGCAATTCTACAGAAAATGCCAATGAAACATAAACATAACTGAATAAAAATATTAAAATATGTAAAGGAATAAGTTGAAGGAAGTACTCTGAGACATGAAGAGATTTATCACCAACATCTATCATGTACAATATATGTCTGGCAGCTCCTTTTACAGCATGTCGCAGGTAAATTTTTTTTAACTTTTTACCTTATCAAGTACAGTAGTCAGGTGTTCTTTGCAAGACAAAGACTGGAACAGTTCTATACACAATAGAGATGATACTGCATGAGGAAGCAATCGGTGGATGATAACAGGAGATGTGGCGATTCCAAAAATGAGAATTAGTGGAAACTCATGCAGATGTTGACTAGTTTTTAAAGAAAGATACAAAAGTGAAGTTTCTTCAGCAAATATTTTAATACATCATTTCAAAATGATTATTTTATAAGATGCTGCTAATAAGGTATCATTACAATTATTCAAATTTTCTAAGTTTTCTTGAAATAATAATTTAAAAAAATAGCTATTTCTCAGATTCTAACTCTGAAATCAGTTTACTAATGGATCCTTTCATTTTACAAATAAAAACATAGCATCCAGAAAGATCAAGAGCTTCCTTCTAATATCAGATATTCGCTCGCAACTGCTTGATAATGTCTAAAATATTATTCAATTTCACCTCTCACCCATTTTGAGCTTCATTTACAGCCTTCCTCATGGTTTCCCCACCAGTTTCTCCCTACTTCCCTTTCTACACATACATAGCTTTACACATACTTAAGATATCTTTTTAATGGACAGCATTAAAAAGTGTTCATGCCCTTTGAGACAAGGTCTTCCTGTAGCCCCAGCTAGCCTGGAACTCACTATGTAGATCAGACTGGCTTCAACTCACAGAGATCTGCCTGCCTCTGCCAAGTACTGGGACTACAGGCCTGCACCACCACTCCTAGCACTTCCTTTTATTTTTATCTCAAACATATTGAACATGATTTATTCTCAGTAATACCAAGACAAGACTCTACAGAGTCAAAAAGCCTAATTTTTGAAGGGTACTGCAAGTCAGAGTCCTCTGTATCAAGGCTAACCGTTCTGCTTGTTCTCTATCAGCTATTGCTTTTCCAGTATTTCAGCTATATGCAATTATACATTCACGGGAATAAAGTGCTATACTCTTACTGCTTTGTAAGTTAATTTTGACAGCTCTAGGAATACCAACTCAAAGTTCTAAAACGTACTGCCACTATACTATGCTGTATGTACATTTCCACGTTAAGTAGTTCAGCATTAAGAAAAACCCAAGGGCAGAGTCTTGAAGATAGAATTCAGTAGTAGAAATCTTGTTTAGGCATATATGAAGTTCTGGGTTCTGTCCCCAGCACTAGGGGTAAGGAGACAGAGAAAGAAACAAACTACAGCTCTTATGTTAATGGGAAGAAACATCAAAAAGCACTATCAAACAAGAATTTTTAGTATGTCAGCAAATTAAAAATCAATATAAGCAATTGTAGCCATTATGATGAAGTCAAGTTGACATACAGAATATGCAAAAGAAAAAAATTATACTGTAACCAATGTACAATAGGAAATGAATGTCACAACATTTTAAAATAGGGTTAGTCAACTTCAAATCTAAGTCTCACAGGATCTCCTTAAAGAACTCATGAATAAGTACTTTCTTACTAGAAATACTATCTCATAGTTTATCAACTTCATGGGTAAACAAGACAGATAATCATGGCAAGATAAAGGACATGTTGATTACAAACAGGCTAAATCTGGCTTTCTTCTCACTCTTACGTCAAAAAGCAAGAGAAAAAACCTAGTAAGAGGTCTTTGAACATTCACTTATAAAAAACCCGAAAGCACTTTGAATTGCATAGTTTGTCCTAAAAAGATCATGCTTTTCTTAACAAAAAGTAAATTTTGCACAAAAGCCAAGTAACTGGGGGTGGAAGGAAACCACAGGGATGGAGACAGGAAAAGAAAGGTGAGGATGAACCCAAAGCAAGTAAGTATAAAAATGCCACAGAGATCTGCAACTTTGTATGTACTAAAAAGCAAAAACAGGCCAGCGAGATAGCTCAGTGGGTGAAGGTGGATCTGGCAACCCGAGTTTCACCCCTGGAACACACAAAGGTAGAAGGAGAAAACCAACTCCTCAAAGTTGTTCTCTGACTTCTACATGTGACCTATGGTACATATGCCCCCCCAAACACATATAATAATAATAAATAATAAATGAAGGCAAAAATAGAAAAGAAATAAAAAAAATTTAAGGTCAAGTGACGCACCATCTACCTGCTGATAATTATGAAGTCTTGGAGTACTTTTGTGGTGAAGCTCTCCATATCCTTTAAGATAAGTACAACAGGAGGAGACTGCCATTGGCCAGAAGTAGTCCTCTTTTTGCTTGGCATTTTGGGGTCTGTCTTCTTTTAAGTTATTGTGGAAAGGAGGAGTTAAAAGTAAGTCTCATCAATCAAACAATGCTGTAAGTCCACCTGTCAATGTATCTCTTTTTATATTTCAGAGTGAGAATGTTTCTTTGATTAGTCCAAAGTAATAAACAGTATCTCATTCCAACAGTTACTAGCAAAATCTTTCTAACATGGGAATAGTTAAGCCACAAGAAAAAGGTTCAGTAAAATCTATTACTCATATGAAATAGATTTTTCTACTGAAAATCAATGGAAGAAGAAAAAAATTTTCTATACAATTGATTCTTCATTTCCCCCAGAGATGGTCATAGTAGAAAAGAATTCATATTTTCTTGAATATACCTAACTTACAGAATATTGTTTTGTTCAATATACCATACTTCAAGGGTAAAATTTCCCAAGTATTCTTAGTATAGAATAAACTAAACTTCAAAAATCACAGAATTATTCCTTATAGGACTGGGTCTATAGAACGAACAGGTGATATGGTTCTACTGAACAAAAGCAAATACATTCCTAAAAGATAACACACCAAAGCTACAGCTATTATTACTGACAGAGAGTTAGGGAAACGTGGGAAAGTAGGCATGGACCTGAGGGGCTGCTTCTTATTCCCAAGCGCTTAGTAAATGTTGCAAGTGCTAAGAGTCACAATGGCCAGAAGAGGGCATGTACCTGGCCCAAGGGAGAGAGCCTGGTCTGAACCAATGAGGGAGTTGGGGGATCAGAAGGGGAGGGCAACCAGGAGCCTATAAAAGGTCTCACCAAGAGCTCTAGGAGGGACCTAGCTCCGGGCCCCTCCCCGCCATGGGTATTGCTTGTCTACCACAAAGAAGTTTGTTGTCTTGGTTCTTCTCTCTTGTTGATGACTAATGCCTCTCCAGTCCCCATGTTTGCAGCTTTCCCACTTCTTGCATCTATCACTTTCAGCTTCTTGGACCCAAGCCACTTCTGTGAACCCTGATGCTGCAGCAGCTTCCTTACCCTTGCTGCCTACCATTTTTCACTCTCCTGGCTAGGCTGCTCCTACAATTCCCGGGCACCTGGCTCCTTGCCCCTCTTATCTGTCACATTCACTCTCTCCACCATTCAGTCGTCTGTCCTTCCCTAACATTTAATTCTTTGTTCATCCACTGAACAAGCTAAAGGGATCCCTTAGTAGACCATCCCTCAACCCCAAACCCCGTAACATTAAAGTGATAAAATTTACAACAAAACAAACCTCTGATGATGCTCTTTTTGTTATTATATCATGTTCTTAGAAAAATCATCTATCATAAACATTATGCTTATTAGAAAAGAATAGTATGAAAAAGTAAGTCTGAGCCAACTTTCTGAATATTCAGGTTTCTTTTTTACCTGTGTGACGGTCATATACCAACTGGAAAGTGAATCCACTGAATAATATGTCTTTTTCTGGGTGACCTTAACATTTGCTTCCTCTTTGGGTTTTATATCTACACAGCAGTCCATCAACTGTGAGGCAAACCTTTGCAAAAAATGTTTCAAATCTGCAGAGCATAAAAAGTAAGAAATCTTATCTCCTCTTAAAACAAAATTAAAGTCACTGAAACTTTTGTTTATTAGGGATTGGGCATGTAGTTCAGTTAGGAGGGTTCTTATGCTTCACAAATAAACATACGCTTGATTCCAAGCACCACATAAAACCACGTGTGGTGATACAAGCCTGAAATCCCAGAACTCAAGAGGTAGAGACAGGAGGATTAGGAATCTAAGGTCATCCTTCGCTACATAGTAAACTCAAACCAGATTGGGCTACATGGGATTCTGTCTAAATAAAATAAATAGCATTAGTTCATACTAAGATCAGACTAACATCTATGTGCACTATCTACAAGAGTTATCTAAGCAAATATGTAAACTATAAATTATTTTTGGAATAATATTTATATTTAATGTAAATCATTAAAATCTTTAAAATCAAGTTTTATAGGAGTTACCTTACTGACTATAAATCTTCCTTTATAATCATTTTCAAAAACATTCTTATAACTTTAATCAGTTTACCACAACAAAAGAACTACATGTACATTAAATCTATTATCAGTCCAAATACAAACAAATTTTAGTATATTGAGTATACACCCTTTGTGACTTGACGGCTTCAGACATTCAAGTCTGGCTCAGTTGATACTCTTTTTTAAATGACTGATGGCCTTCTAATGTGGGAAAATAGGGTGATTTAAAGTAATACAAACACAGAGAAAGAGAAGGGGGGGAGGGGGAAAGAGAGAGAGAGAGAGAGAGAGAGAGAGAGAGAGAGAGAGAGAGAGAGAGAGATTAATAGGTGAAAGGTAAGAGGAGCGTACAGCAGAATTCTGCATGGCATTTATATTTTACCTGGACACTCTTTAGCTTGCAATAATACCACATATGGTGTGACGTTATTGTGAAGGGCCTCTGTTAGACTTCTGAATATTAAATCGTGATCCGTGACATTCACACCTATGAGAAAACACACAATATTACACCACCATTTTTATTAATAATTTAGTAAAAGGTATTTTTAAAATGCAAAGTTCCAAGTGAAAACATTAAAAATATGATTTGTAAAAGAAATCAAGAAAATATACAAGAGCTAGCTATTGATAACATATGATCTAAAGGAATATGCTACAGTGTGGTTCCTGAATATCCCCCAGAGGGATATTGGTTGGCTGGAAATTTTTCCACTAATCTGGGAGTAAATCTATTGATACCTTCCCTAGCAAAACAATCTGTGATTTCTTTAAAGAAAAAAGGCCCATGGGGCTGGAGAGATGGCTAAGAACACTGGTTGTTCTCACAAAACACCCAGGTTTGAATCACAGCACCCACATAGCTAAAAACTTTCTGTAACTCCAATCCCAGAGGATCCAACAGCCTAGCCTCTTCTGACCTTCATAGGCATTGCATGACACAGGTGTACTTACATACATGCAGGCAATACATGCATACACATAAAATAAAAATAATAAAATTATTTTTAAAAAGCCCTTTTGGCATTCTAGGTAACTAACAACACACATTTCCAGACTGGTTATACAAGTTCTACTGGAAAAAAAAAAGAGGGGAAATTAATAAATTTCAGAATCAGAACCATTCATTTATGCCAGTAGTAATTTTTTCCAGGGGCTAGAGAGATAGATGAGCAGTTACAAGCACTGGCTGCTCTTGCAGAGAACCCAAGTTCAATTCCCAGCATCCACATAACGACCAACTGGAGTTCATAACTCCAGTCCCAAAGGATCCGACATACTATTCTGACCTCTGTGGGTGCACTTATATATATGCAGGCGATACAGTCATACACATAAAATAAAAATAAATAAAACATTAAAAGTTAAAATAAGTGAAAAAAGAATTTTAATTTCCAGAGAAATCATAAAACAAATGTATTAACAAACTGTGTTTTAACTTTTCTGAGTTTTTCTTTTTTAATCTACATTTAGCAATTATGTTTAAAAGGATTTTTGCCCCCCAAACTAGGAAATGTAGCTGGGTGTGATGGTACATGACTTTTTTCCATTACTCAGAAGGCCTAGGTAGATGGATCTCTGTGAGATGGAGACTAGCCTGGTCTACACAGTGAGTTCCAGGCCAGCTACAGGGAGTCCCTATTTCAAAAAACAAAACAAAACAAAAAAACAGGAAATATTTAATCGTGCAGAGCCTTCATTGCCCAACTGTAGTGCACACTGAAGTCTGATATAAAAATCAACTGTGACCAGAATGGAGAGTTCAATAAAACACTGGCTTGTTTTTCTCTGAGTTTATAAAAGCTATTCAACCTTAAGTAAGCTCCTTAAAACAATGGACTTTACTGAAAAAAAGATAATCAACAATGTTGAAGAATAAAATATTTCACAGAAAGAAGTAATTATTGCACACATTATTCTAGTTTCAATGCTTTGATCAACAATGTTTCTTAAAGATTTGTTTTTAATTGTGTGTACATGTGTGTTTCTAGGTGAGGGTACGTACAGTCAAGTGCAAATGCACATGAATACAGGCACACCTGAGTATAGGTGATGAGTGCAGAGTCCGGTAGAAGCCAGAAAGGGGAATCAGATGCCCTGAGGATGGAGTTACAAGAGAATGTGAGAGCCTGACATGTATGCCGGCATTTGAACTCCGGTCTCCTAGAAGAGAAGCGCTCTTAACCACTGAGCAATCTCCCCAGCCCTTCAATAATGTTTCAACTAGAAAAATGTTTACAGACCATAATTTTGCAAAACGCAATTTCAATCAGCTTGATTTCTTTATTGACAGTAAGCAGGGTAGAGTCTTAAACCTTTATAATTTATCAGGCCACCTCTCTTGAATGTGCTTTCTTGATTTACCTCCAACTACTACAACCTGCCAGTACAAAAACAAAGCACTCAGTAGTGGTGGGCCATCATTGGGTCAAAGTATCCCATTCATAATTAAAAGGGGTTTTAAAATTAGATGGTAGAATCTCACTGCTGAATGCAGACAAAAAAATCTCAATAAAATACTTGTAAACCGAATTCAAGAACCTATGAAGAAGATTATCCACCAAAATTAAGTCAGCTCCATTCCAGAGATGCAAGGATGGTTCAAAATACCTACGTCAATAAATGTAATCCACCAAATAAACGAACTCAACAACAGAAGCCACATGATCATCATTAGACACAGAAAAGGCCTTTGACAAAATCCAACATCCTTCATGATAAAAGTCAAGGAGAATCTAGGGATACAGGGGACATATCTCAACATAACCAAGGCAGTATACAGCAAGTCGATAGCCAACATCACGCTAAATGGTGAATAACTCAAAGCATTTCCACCAAAATCAGAAATAAGAGAAGGATGTCCACTCTTTCCACTATAGTTCAACATTGTGCTTGAAGACTTACCTAGAGCAATAAGACAAGAGAAGGAGATACAGAGGACACAAATAGGAAAGGAAGATGCCAAAATATTCTTATTTGCAGATGACATGATCCTATACATAAAATGGCCTAAAGATTACACCAGAAAGCATAAAGCTGATAAACGCATTCATTAAAGTAGCAGGATATGAAATTAACACAAAAAAATTAGTGTCCATCCTATATACCAACAACAAACATACCAAGAAAGATATCAGGGAAACAATCCCATTCACAATAGGCTTTTTAAAAAGTTGGAATAACTCTAACCAAGGAAGTGAAAGACTTGCACAATGAAAATTTAAGATACTGAAGAAAGAAATGAAGAATACAGCAGAAGATGGAAAGATGCCCCATGCTCACGGATTGGCAGGATTAATGTGAAAATGGCTATCCTACCAAAAGCAATCTATATATTCAATGCAATCCCCATAAAAATTCTAACAATTCTTCACAGATTGGGGAAAAAAAATCTTAAATTTCATATAAAAACACAAAAATCCCAGGATAAAATCTCATCATCTCTGACATAAGTATCATCACCTCTGACTTCAAGTTATATTTCAGAGCTCTAATAATAACAGAGCTCTTATGCACGCTACTAGCATAAAACTAGACACACTGATCAATGGAATAGAACTCAAAATCCAGATACAAGCCCATACTTCTACAGCCATCTGATTTTTGACAAGCCAAAAATACACATTGGAGAAAAGACTGCACCTTCAACAAATAATGCTGCTCAAGAAGGATAGTTACCTGTAGAAGAATGAACCTAGATTCCTATCTGTCACCCTGTACAAAACTCAACTCCAAATGGATCAAGGACCTCAACATAAGACCCAGTACCCTGAATCTGATAGAGAAGAAAGTAGGGAATACAAAGCACAAGTAAGGACTTTTTGAACAGGACCCCAGCAATGCAGGCAATTAAGACCAACAACTGACAAATGGGATTACATGAAACTAAAGTTTCTGTACAGCAAAGGACATGCTCATGAGTGAAGAGCCAGCTTACAGAATGAGAAAAAAAATCTTTACCAGCTATACAAACAACTCAAAAAAGTAAATACTAAGAAAACAAACAACATAACTTAAAAGTGGGGGCATAGAACTGAGCAGAGAATTCGCAAAGGAAATGCAAATGGCTGAGAAATACTTATAAAATTCTCAACATAATTAGCTATCAGGGAAAAAGAATCAAAACTATGTTGAGATTTGTTTTATCCCAGTCAGAATGGCTAAGATCCAAAAGGTTAATGAGAAATGACAACAAATACTGACATGGATGGGGGCAAATAGGGAAACTTAGTCATTGCTGGCAGGAGTGCAAACTGATGCAGCCAACAAGGAAATCAGTGAGGAAGTTCTCCCCAAAGCTAGAAATATCTCCCATTCATCAGCAATACACTCCTGGGCATATTCCCAAAGGACTCTATATCATACTTGCTCATCCATGTTCACTGCTGCTCAATTCACAATAAACAGAAAATGGAAACCACTTAGATGTCCATAATGGATGAATGGATAATGAAAGTGTGGTTCATATACATAACGAGATATTCAGCTGTGAAGAAAAATGAAATTATGAAATTTGCGAGTAAACGGATGGAGCTGGAAGTCATTCTGGTGAGGTAATCCAGACCCAGAAAGTGACTGCTGCATGCTTTTTCCCACATGTGGATGCCAGCTTTGACTCTTTACACTTGTTTGTTTAAAATGGAGTAGCCATATAAGGCAGGAAAACTAGTAAGGGGGGGGGTCAAGGGGAGCAGGATAGCACATAGGTGGTATGAAGGGGAAATCCAAATAATAGAACAGGAAGGGTTAAATTGGGTGGGGGATAGAACAGGATAAAGGAGGAAGAACATGGAGAGATAACCAATACTAAAATCCTTTGAAAATACCATAGGGAAACCCACTGCAGAGGCTTTCTAAAATATATACATACACTACTAAACAGGATTTAAATAGAGATATACTATAAGGGGGACAATGCCTTCCCCAGACACCACAGGCTATCAAATAAAAAGTCCAGTGACAGGCATATCAGCTCTAAATGGGATATCTGTATCACACTTCTTCCCTCGAGACACAAGGATCATCATGAAAGATGGGGTGGAAAGAATGTTAAGAGCCAGGGGGAAGAGAATAATATTGATAGTAGTGAAACAGGATTTGCTGGACATGACAGCACAGTTGCACATATGAACTCACAGCAGCTGTGATGGCATGCACAAGCCTTTCACAAAATCAAGCCAGCCAAAAATCCCAGCATGGAGGGAAGAGTTCACGGTCCCAGGTATATATAACTGCTGGCAACTGTTGGCTATTGGGGGAGGAAGAGTCAGAGTTCTTCAGGGTATAGTCCCTAAGAGACTACCCATGCTTCAGTAGAACTACATCCTAGCACATATAGGTAGTACTAAATAAACTCAATGGGTATTAAAAGAGAAATAAGAAGAGAGCAGAGAGAGAGAGAGAGAGAGAGAGAGAGAGAGAGAGAGAGAGAGAGAGAGAGAGAGAGAGAGAGAGAGAGAGAGGGGGGGAGAGAGAGATGGAAGAGAGAGAGAGAGAGAGAGAGAGAGAAAGAGAGAGAGAGAGAGAGAGGGGCAGAGACAGAGAGAGAAACACATGTTGGAAGGGAAAGTGTATGGCAGATAGGATAGGAATTGGAGGGGAGTTGATGTCATCCAAACACACTATATGCACGTATTGATAGTAGATAAAACATTAATAAAATTAAATTAGATGGAAGGTTACACTGGGAAGCTGGTCTATAGTTTTATAAACATCATTCAAATGAACCTTATTATTCAAGGTGGTTCGGTAATCGGCAGTATAATCAGTTGTAGGCCAGCTAGAAAGGTAGGATTTCAGGCCTCACTCCAGACTTACTAATGAAAATTTTCATTTAACTCATTACTATGTTGTTCTGTTTTAAGACAGGATCTAGTTATGCAGCACAAACTGGCCTGGAGTCCACGCTGGTCTTGAATTTTTTATTCTCCTACCCGCACTTCTTGAGTGCTGGGATTACAAGTGTATGCCACCATGTTCGGCTTCTCTCATGCTTATTTTTAAGTGCACTACAATTTGAAAAATATTGTCCTGAACATCATGACTCGGATTTAGTATGAAAGTAGTATTAAGCAAAAGAATTAATAATTCCTTACCTCACATACTGTTAATAAACTCCAAAGAAGGAAAAAATTGGGAGTAAAATCAAGAGCATATTTCGAACTGAAATTCTCTTTTGTTTTCAAAAGGAATGAAATTTATGAGGACACAGGATGATTCAGTAGAAGATGCTCAGAGTATATAAAGCCCTTGACTTAGGTCTCTAACATCCAATTTTTTTTAAAAGAAAGGTTCCTTTAAAAAACTAAAACAATTGTCAATAAGTAGACTTCTTTTCACTATTCAGAAATATGTTTATCATAAACAGGATATTATGATGAATATTTTAAAAATTTACAACTTGTAATCTGTAAGCAATTTATATCCAATTCATCCCAATTTTTTCTTATGCAATCAATATTAATACAATACAATCAGAAATCGAGATGCTAGATAGGAAAAAAAAAATATTACAAACTAGGCTAGGCTTTTAATCCCAGCGCTCAGGAGGCAGAGGCAGGCAGATCTCTGTGAGTTCAAAGCCAGCCTGATCTACATAGTGAGTTCTAAGCCAGCTGGGGCTACAGGGAGGCCCTGTCTCAAAACACAAAAAATATTATTATAGATTAGTAGGAGGAAGTGCGGCCTGAACAACCAGCACATGCACGCTGCAAACACACCAAAAACATCTGGTTGAGTCGAACCTGTATTCTGCCAAAGGACATAGAGAGGGCTGATGCAAGATAGCTTGACATAGAGAGCCAATAAGGATCAGACATGACCCGAGAAGGCCTACTGGGGCCAATGGGACATTGGAAGAAGGGTATATAAGGCAGTCCCATATCTGCAATAAACGAGTCTGCAGCACCTTGCACTGCCTGCTTCTCACCTGACTCCCGGTGTCTGTGTCGTGACTCCGCGTTGACTCTACCCCTGCCTGGAGGACCCCAGGACACCCTCAACATAAATTTCACTGAAGGTATGATTTTAAGAAATTAAATCCACTAACACTGGTGTTTTCCTTACTACTGATTTCAAATAGCATATATTTGAACATATATAAAGAAGAAAGACTAAAAAAGTTCCCCTTCTGATGAAAATATAGGAGTATATATATATACATGCATGAAAAAACACAGATACA
>NW_008336062.1:686552-687828 GCF_000622305.1 Nannospalax galili | reverse complement strand
ACTGGAACATGTGTAATTCTTATTCAAAACCAAAAAATCCATAGCATGTACTGGATAAACAGAATAAGCTGTTGGTACTAGAGCTACCAACTTCCTAAATTGGACATATTTTTCATAGCTACATGCAGTGTGTTCTAGGCCAGTCTGAGCTACAGTATGAGTTTCTGTCACAAGGAGGAAAAGGAAAACCACAACAACTGAGTATTAGAATGAGAGAATTGGAGGAGTTTAGAAACAGCTTGATTTCATACCTGTGCAACTTGTTAACTGAGTTTAAGAGTGTCACCATGCCGGGCATGGTGGTGCATGCCTTTAATCCTAGCACTTGGGAGGCAGAGGTAGGTGGATCTCTGTGAGTTTGAGGCCAGCCTGGTCTACATAGCAAGTTCCAGGAGAGCTGGGGCTACAGGGAAACCTTGTCTCAAAAAGACAAAAAAAAGGGGGAGGGGGTGGAGAAATAGCTCAGCAGTTAAAAGCACTGGCTGCTTTTGAAGAGGACCTGGGTTCTGTTCCTAGCACGCACATGGTGGTTAACAACTGAATTTATCACCCTTTTCTGGCCTCCCTGTGCATTTTACGTCATGCAATACACTCATGTACATTAAAAAAAAAAAATTGTTTTAAAAAGGTCACCAATGAAAGTTCCTAGTCTTAACAATTATCATGTTCTAGTACCTGAGCCTATGCTTAATATTTGGAACATGAGGTGTTATTTTCTTTGGGGTAACAGATGATGTTTGACTGATATTTCTTATTTTCATGAATACTCCTATAAATTGTTAGAAAGATGGGAAGCAATAACTAAAAGATCTATAGTATTAGTATTAGAGAAATAATAAATATTCACCTCAGTTACAGATTTCATCTGCTGCCACATCAAGTTATAAGTTTCATATCGAAGTTTTCTGTCCTCAGACTCATGTTTCTTATGAAAATAATCCTCTAAAAACACAGAAAGTCAGTCAGTTTCTTTTTTAACACACTAAAAAGAAACTATGTACATAATCACACAGTATGGGGTAGAGTCAAAAGGTTTTCTATATATAAAAAGTACATGCATCCACGTATACATGTCTCTAGACATCTGGAGATAACATACTTTAGCTTTTTTTTCAACCCGGTCTTTTTTAGACAGGATCTCCCTGTAGCCCCAGCTGTCCTGGAACTCACTATGTAGACCAGGCTGGCTTGAACTCCCAGAGATCCGTACTTTAGCTTTTATATTTAACTTTGTCTTGTTTTTACCATATTAACTATATTCTTAAAAATATTACCA
>NW_008336062.1:676041-686496 GCF_000622305.1 Nannospalax galili | reverse complement strand
TTATTTTGATATATCACAGTGAAAGATTTATCGTCCTCTTTTTTTTTTTTTTTTTTTTAAAAAAAAAAAAAAAAAAAAAAAAAAAAAAAAAATTATCATTTACTTTGAATTTCTAAGCTTTTAATGATTTTTTTTTTTAGTTTGAGGTACATATATACATACAATACTGTTTCCATTACTTGCTCATATTCTATGAGTTCACCTACCTAGCCTCATATTTATACATATTTACTTTAAAAAATTTTCTGTTGAATGATTCTTTATACTACTATATTTTTGTCCCACTGACATAGTTTATTCCATAGTTTATTTTTAAAACTTTGTTTTTGTATATGAGGGTTTTATCTGATGTATGTTAAGTGTAGCACATACATGCAATGCCTACAGAAATCAGAAGACTGTCAGATCCCCTGGAAATGGGGGCTGGAGAGATGGCTTGGTGGCTAAGAGCCTGGCTGCTCTTGCAGTAGACAAGGGTTCAATTCCTAGTACCCACATGGCAGCTTATACCCACCTGTAACTCCAGTTCCAGAGGATCTGATGCCCTATTCTGGCCTTCTTGGGTGGGTGCAGACAAACAATCATACACATAAATTTTTTTTAAAAGATAGGCTATCCTAACTTAATAGTGATCTTGGCATCTCTCAAAAATCAAATTTTTAGATTTGACTGGATAAAATCAAATTTATAGATTCATCTGGGGAAAATGACTTTTTTTTTTTTTTGGTCTTTTTGAGACAGGGTCTCCCTGTAGTCCCAGCTGGCCTGGAACTTGCTATGTAGACCAGGCTGGCCTTGAGCTCAGAGAGCCATCTGCCTCTGCCTCCCAAGTGCTGGGTTCAAAGGTGTGCACTACCACGCCCAGCTAGGAAAAATGACATCTTAAAATGGTTGTAAAAATTTCTAGTCAAGCAAGATGGTAGTATATGCATGTAATACCAGCATTCAGCAGGAGTATTGCAAGTTTGGAGCCACCCAGGCTACATAGTAAGACCCAGTTCATAAATAACTAGATTTATTTTTTGTCCTTTTGGTTGTGAGCTTGAGCCTTTAACAGCTGTGACAGTTCTCCAGTCCTCAATTTTTTAATTAAAAAAAAATCACATCTAAAACTGCTATCAATCTGTTCCTCTAGTCAAGTCTTTTTCTTCCTTACAATTTCCTACTTTTGTTCACATTTGTACGTCTTTCCAATTGCTAACACTCTACCATAACGTTTTAAAGTTAACTGGTCATTTGGAATAGACACTTTCTTACACATGACTCAGTTTCTACCAAGTATTGAGTCAATTTTGTCAAACATCTTACAATACAGTAAGTCATTATAGGCAAGATGACAAAGCTATGGTATTAAAATGTAAACAAGAGAATGGACAGAGATATATTACTAAAAGAAAAATCAGAATAACAAGGAAGCCTTAAAGAGAAAAAAAAAAATCTCCTTAGGATCATGATAAGCTATTTCAAAGTAAACAAAGACATGCTTTCATGATGAATAACTCTATATCAAAGTACATAATGAAAAACATCTTAGAAGCAGGGAAAGAGTAGCAGGACACTAACCTATTAACATTACTTCTCTTAGTCCTTTAAATCAGGGTCATAAAAAATATGTGAGCAGGCTGTGTGTGCTGGCACACCCCTTTTATCCCAGCACTTGGGAGGCAGAGGCAGGCAGATCTCTGTGAGTTGGAGGCCAGCCAAGATCCAGGCTAGCTGGGGCTACAGGGAGACCCTGTCTTAAAAAAAGAAAAAAAATGTGAGCAGTGAGAGGAGCTGCAGAAGATAAGTGGCCACTGCTGTAAGGTTTCCTCTGGCCTCAGCTTCTCAGTGCCTCACTCTGTGAACACCTTCTACACTGCCACTGCCCCTACCAACACTCTCCTCAATCTCTTTTCCCAGTTTTTGTCCAACTGTTTTGTTCGATGTACTGTCATCCACAGATTAAGAAGAGGGAGAAGTTACATGTGTTCTCTTAGGGATATATCCAAATGGTTTCAAGTCCACGGTCAAAGAAGGCAACTGCTAAAAATTGGATATATTTTCTTTATCACATCTCTCTTGTAATCAGAGTCAATTCTTTATAAGGATTTTCATATTATAATAATGCTTATCAGTCTTAGACCAGTACAATGAGAGTCTTTAAAATTTTTTTCTAAAACAAGGCAGGTGTGGTGGTGCATGCTTTTAATCACAGCACTCAGGAGGCAGAGGCAGGCAGGTCTCTGTTTAAGGCCAGCCTGGTCTACATAGTCAGTTCCAGGCCAGCTGGGGCTACAGGGAAACCCTGCCACCAACACACACACACACACACACACACACACACACACACACACACACACACACACACACACACACACACACACACACACACACACACACACACATCTAAAACAAAGCTCAAATCATGTACATTAAGTTTACTGATATTCCAAACTGCAAATATGTTAACTTATAATTGAAATCCAGCATAAATGTTCTAAGTGAACACTTGGCTCATGAGATGTACTATAAAGTAATGGTTACAACATGGCTCTAGAATCAGAGGCTAGATTCAAATCCCAGGTCTATGACTTATACAGCATTATAACACTGAAAAAGTTCTTTCGATGTCTATGTAGTCTCATATGTTAATGGGCATAAGAAAATATTCCCCAAAGTTTGCTGAGGTGATTAAATGGACTAAAAATTTTAGAACAGTCCTACACATAATAAATGCTTTAAATAACCAAATCTATTTGTTTTGTTACACTGCTGATGGTGTCACATGATTGCTTGGTATATATCCCTTATATATAATGAGGATTAAGTCCTGAATTTTCTCTAAACCATTTCTCCTAAGTTTAACTATCTCTAACATTAAGTAAGTTTATTCATAACCACTTAATTTTGGTGGCTATTCTGACAGTTATTCTCCATCTATGACTTCCAAATCCACCATTAGCTTACTTTTTTTCAGGAGATGAAGGCAAAGAATCGAGACAGCCTCAAGCTGTATAAAGCTCGAGATGATTGTTTATTCCTTTGCTAATGAGAAACTACCTCTGACCCCCAAATTAGACCAACATTGTATTATTATTACCTTGATTATAAGTGAGTCTCCTTCCTTATCTAGCCAATCTCAAGCTGAAGAATTAACATGTCATATAATTTAGAAAAACCTTACTGTATGTATTTGTCTATTTTCTCAAATAGTCATATTTACAACTAGTATCCAGATAGCTGCAATCCCATATCATAATTTCCCATCAAGATTAATTACACAATGATGAACAGTGAGTGCAAACACCCAATCACCTTTTGAGAAGAAACATAAAAATTCTAACCCTTGGACCCCACTCACAAAGATTCCAATTTAGTTGGTCTGGGTTGGTATCTGACACTGAAAAGTACCTCAAACTGAAATCTAATAAGGTTGGTAGATTGCATTCATTTAAGTTTTCTGGTTATAAAATTGTACTACTGTTATACAAAATATTACTATTGGGGTTAACAAGGTAAAAGGTAGAGGAGAACTCTGTTACTTCAATTTTTTTCTCTCCAGGCCCTCTATGTTACTTCTTAAGAACTGCATGTGAATCTATCATTGTTATCAAGACAGTTTTGAGGTGGTTTTCTTTGTTACAGTTAACAAGTACAATACTTTTTAATAGTATAATTGTGATTAGTTTGAAACAGTGGTAACTCCTTTGTTATACATATATCTAATGGAGCTAGAGAGATGGCTCATTGGTTAAGAACACTGGCTGTTCTTGCAGAAGATCCAGGTTCAAATCCTAGCACCCACAGTTCCAGGAAATCCAACAGCCTCCTTCTGATCTCAGCAGGCACTGACACAGGTGCACTTACATTCATACAGGCAATATACAGATACAAATAAAAAATAAGCCGGGCATGGTGGCGCACACCTTTAATCCCAGCACTTGGGAGGCAGAGGCAGGCGGATCTCTGTGAGTTCAAGGCCAGCCTGGTCTACATAGTGAGTTCCAGGACAGCTGGGGCTACAGGGAGACCCTATCTCAAAAAGATCAAAAAAATAAAATTATTTTTATTTATTTATAATTTTTGGTAGGTTTTTTTTTGGGGGGGTCTTTTTGAGACAGGGTCTCCCTGTAGCCCCGGCTGGCCTGAAACTCACTATGTAGACCAGGCTGGCCTCAAACTCACAGAGATTCCAGTACCTCTGCCTCCTGAGTGCTGGGATTAAAAGCGTGCACCACCATGCCCAGCAATTTTTGGTACGTTTAAAAAAATATTTGGGGGCTGGAGAGAGGGCTCAGTGGTTAAGAATATGGTCTGCTCTTGCAAAGGACCCAGGTTCAATCCCCAGCACCCACATGGCGGCTAACAACCATCTGTAACTCCAGTTCCAGGGGATCTGACACCCTCTTCTGTCCTCTGTGGGCACTGCACAACACAGATGCACTTATGCACATGCAGGCAATATGCTCATACACATAAAATAAAAATGATAAATAAAACATTAGAAACTATATATCTAATCAGAGATAAACACAAAGGCAGGATTTTTTAATTAAACATTACTGAAGTATAATCTATAAATAATACACCCATTCTAGCAGTTTGAAATTTGATGACATAGTGCATATGCACATAACTATCCCTTGATTCACATGCAGGCAATATGCTCATACACATAAAATAAAAATGATAAATAAAACATTAGAAACTATATATCTAATCAGAGATAAACACAAAGGCAGGATTTTTTAATTAAACATTACTGAAGTATAATCTATAAATAATACACCCATTCTAGCAGTTTGAAATTTGATGACATAGTGCCTATGCACATAACTATCCCTTGATTGAGATCAAGAAAGAAACTTTTTTTTTTTTTTTGGTCTTTTTTGAGCCAGAGTCTCCCTATAGCCCCAGCTGACTTGGAACTCACTATGTAGACCAGGCCAACCTTGAACTCACAGAAACCCGTCTGCCTCTGCCTCCCGAGTGCTGGGATTAAAGGCATGTGCCACCACGTCCACTGAAAACATTTTTATTATTCAAAAAGTTTCCTGTTTTCTTGCTGAAATGAACTCTCTCTTCCTCATCCCAAGAAACCATTGAGACCCTTAAGAAAATGTGGTTTTTTTATTTTAAAAAAAAAAAAAGCAATGTTTTTTTTCTGTTATGCACACGTGTCTGGGTGATCAAAATCCACTTATTAACAATATTACTGTATATTAGTGATTAAATACCACTCTTCTAACAATTTAGTAAGTTTATGTTAGTAAAGTCTTTAATAAAGACTAAGAACTGAATGAGATTCTTATGGTACAAGAGGAAGGAGAAAGCAAACTGGTGGTACGGGTGGAAATTATTAATGGCAAACAAATCTTGGTCAGTTGAAAATATATAGCATGGGGCTGGAGAAACGGCTCAGCAGTTAAGAACACTGGCTGTTCTTGCAGAAGACCTGGGTTTGAATCCCAGCACCCACACGGCAGCTAAAACAACTGTCTGTAACTCCAGTCCTAAGGGATCTGACAGCCTCTTCTGACCTCCACAGGCATTGCAGGATACAGGTGCACATACCTACATGCAGGCAATACACACACACACACACATAAAATAAATAAAATTAAAAAAAAAAAAAGTATATAGCAAAAGGCCAGAGAGACGGCTCAGTTAGTAAAATACTTGACTTGCAAACACAAAGCCTTGAGTTTGACCCCTTCAGAACTTAAGCTAAAAAGCATCAGGAGAGAGATGGCTTGGTATACAAGTGTCCTGGCTACGTAAGCCTGGCAGCCTATGTCCTGGCAACCCTAGAAGCAATGAAAAGGTGGAAAGCTCCCTAGAGTCAGTCTATTGGCAAGTGTCAGGTAGGAACCAAAAAAAGGGGGAGTGGGGATGGGGGACTAGGCCTGAGGACTACCACCTGGGATTGCCCACTGGCCTCCACATACACATGCACACACCAGCACACACACAATACCCAGAGAGAGAAAATACATAGCAGATCCGATCAGAATACCTTTCACCTTTCATGCTAAACTTTCCTGTCTCTTGGGCTACAAAGAAATAGGAGTCTTAGAACATAAACAAGACTGAGGTTGTGTCAGATCATAACACAAAGGTATTTATTTATCATTTCTCACAAAGTCCTGAATGTTAGCTTTTATAAGCATGAATTGACAACAGCAACAGGCAAAAAATTTTTTTTTTAATTTTTATTTTATGTGTATGAGTGTATGGCCTGCATGTATTTAAGTGAACCTGGAGTTGTACAATGCTGGAGGAAGTCGAAGAGGGTCTTGGATTCCCTGGAATTGGAGTTACAGTCGGTTGTTAGCAACCATGTGGGTGCTGGGAATTGAACCTGGGTCCTCTGCGGAGCAGCCAGTGCTCTTAATCATTGAGCCATTCCTCCAACCCCAGGATCAAAAATTTAATCAACTAGTCTATCCCCTCATTTTGCAGATTAGAAATCAAAATTAAGAATCAGAGATAAGGGGCTGGACAGACAGCTCAGCGGTTAAGAACACTGGCTGTTCTTGCAGAAGACCCAGGTTCGAATCCCAGCACCCACATGGCAGCTAACAACTGTCCATAACTCCAGTGTACCTCCAGCTCCAAGTGACTGAACATCTTCACATCTTCTCTGGCTTCTTTGGGCTCCCATACACACAAGGCATTCACTCACATACAGGCACATACATATAAAATTAAATAAATAAAATTTAAAAAAAAAAAAGAAAAAAAAAGAATCAGAGAACTAGTCAGGACCATACTGCAAACTCTTTAATCCTAATCTATGTGATTCCATAGCCTGGCAGAACTACTGTAAGAGAACTAGGACCGTCTACTTTTTTCTCAAAATGTACTGATGTGCACAGCATTTATCCCTTAATTAGAACATGTTATATTGAATATATGTGCAGTTATCAAGCCATTACTCTATGTTCCATAGAGACAATGTTTCTTTATCCTTCCAAGTGTGTTAGTTTGACTTTCATTGTGATAAATATCAAAGAGAAACAATATAAAAGGAAAAAGATTTATTTTGGTTCAGTTTCAGAGGTTTCGGTCACAGGTCCACACAGTGTGTTACTTTGGGCCTTAGGTGAGTTAGAATATTAGAAGGAGGAAGAGGAGGCTGCTAATCTCAAGAAGCAGAGAACCCCAGCTAAAGGACCAGAGACAAAACATACCCTTCAAAGTTTTCTTTTTAATTTCACTTTCCACAATTTCTACTACACCCCCAAGAGTGCACTCAATTGATAAATCAATGGATTGAACCACTGATTAGGTCTGAGCCTGCATGATCCAATCATCTCAGAAAATGACCTCATATACACCCTAATCTCCTAAGCACCTTGGTTTCTCATCAAGATTAACCATTATACCAAGTTTATTTATAAATGATGAAATACCACATCAAGATTTTTATTATATTCAAATCTGTACACAAAAACATTGTACATTTGGGACTGGAGGAGAGATGGCTCAATGGGGGAGAGATGGCTCAATGGGGGAGAGATGGCTCAATGGGGGAGAGATGGCTCAGTGGGGGAGAGATGGCTCAATGGGGGAGAGATGGCTCAGTGGGGGAGAGATGGCTCAATGGGGGAGAGATGGCTCAGTGGGGGAGAGATGGCTCAATGGGGGAGAGATGGCTCAGTGGGGGAGAGATGGCTCAATGGGGGAGAGATGGCTCAATGGGTGAGAGCTGGCTGCTCTTCCACAGGACCCGGGTTTGATTTCCAGCAGCAACATGGAAGCTAATTACCAACCAAAAATCCAGTTCCAAAAGAATCTGACACCCCCTTCTGACATCTGCAGTCATTGCATGACACAGGTACACTTACTTACATGCAGGCAATACACTCACACATATAAAATAAAAATAAAATATTAAAAAAAAGACACTGTATATTTAACTCAGAAATAATTTCTACTCAGTTTTCACTAGAAATAGATAAAAACTTATAATCTTCTTCCAGGAGTTACTATTTTATTTTCTACATATAATTTCCCTCATAGTTAAGGTACCTGTTGCTGGTCAGTGTTTTGATTATGTGATCAAGAATGAAAATAATTTTCTAGTAGAAAGTGACTTTTACATTCATTTCTAAAGTTTTAGCCAAAAATCAATGGTAGATAAAAAATAATCATCAAAAGAAATTTACTTCCCAATTTGCCATTTGAAGATATATTTGTATATCCTTTTAGATACAGTCCTGGGATACACCTTTAACCCTTTGACCAATGCCTTTGGGCATACCCTTTACATCAACATGAACAGTAAACCAAGCTTGGAAAAGAGAATTATTCAAGTCAGTAAGATTTTTTCCCTTAAAGTTTAAGACCTGGGGGAAGAAAAACTAACAAATTGGATGTTAAAACACTTTACCTATTGGCACAGTGATCTTTCTTTTCTTGAAGTCTGGTTTAAACACAAAACAGCCCTATTTAGCAAAAAAGAAAGAAAGATAAAGTCAAATTAGGCATAGAACAGGCAAATCTAAATTATTCAAACACTATGGATAAACAAGTTCTTAAAAAGAGAAGCAGGGGGTGGGAGAATGGGTTTCTTTCAGTTTCTAAGAAATCGTATCACATTTCTTTGAATTACAGAAGAAAAAGTGTAAACAATTATCCATTCTTTCCACTCAGTCCCATGAGTTGCTCTCATGTACCTCTGACTTGATTTTTTAACAACTGCAATAAGAGGTAGACAAAGAAAAATCAATTTTTAAGTTCAAGTTCAATTTTTATAAAACTTAGATGGGAAATAAAGATTAATACTATACATTAAAATAATGATTAAGAAAGTTGAAAACACTGCTCCTTTCCCATTCCAAAAGAAGTATGTCTCATTTAATTAAAACTCTAGCCGGGCGTGGTGGTGCACGCCTTTAATCCCAGCACTCGGGAGGCAGAGGCAGGCAGATCTCTGTGAGTTCAAGGCCAGCCTGGTCTACATAGTGAGTTCCAGGACAGCTGGGGCTACAGAGAGACCCTATCTCAAAAAGACCAAAAAAAACCAAAAAATCCTCTAAGTGTCTACAATCTTGAGATAAATGATAAATACATAATTAGGCTCTTGTTTAGTCTTTTCAATTTATCATCTCTTAGCTCACATGTTTAATTCCAGCACTTGGGAAGCTGAGGCAGGAGGACTGCTGTGAGACTGAACCTAGCTAGGCTACACAGTGAACTTTAGGCCCCTGGACCACAATGAACATATCTCAAAAAAAAAAAAAAAGAAAAGGTTAGGCCTAGTGGCAGACTGTAATCTCAGTAGTGGAGGCATAAGAATCAAGAGTTCAAAATCATCCTCTACTGCATTCTGAGTTTTCTTCCAGCCTATCTACCAAACCAAACCAATCCAACTCATATCTTCTAGGCAATCTCCCTAGATTCTCTGGTTAGAAATACTCCTGAGATCTCAGCATTCAAACATCTTTATTTTGCTTTGACTCCCTGAGTAAAGTGTGAGGACCTTTACAGTACAGTTGCATTTTATTTGTAACTGTTTCCTCAGTGGTTATGACAGCATTAATAAATACATTAGGCAATCGGTACACAGAGTGAATGACTACTTGCTAGGTAATTTCCTAGCCACATTCAGTGTCCTATTATTAAACATGACTAGTGGCACATAGCTCTTAAGTTTTTTTCAGGGCTGCCTTTACTGATTTCCAGGTCCATAAGGAAAGGATGCTGTGATAAACTTATCATGGTATAATCTCTGGTGTATTCTGCCAAACTGAAAGCCAACTTCATGGATAGCATCTTCTTTAAGAAATATTTTTATTTTATGCATATGAGTGTACTGCCTGCATGTAAGTGCACCCATGTTGTGTAATGCCTGCAGAGGTCAGAAGAGGGTGTTGGATTCCCCTGGAACTGGAGTTACAGATAGTTGTTAGCCTCCATGTCCATGCTGGGATTCGAGCCAGGGTCCTTTGCAAAAGCAGCCAGTGCTCTTAACTGCTGAGCCATCTCTCCAGTCCCCACTGATAGTTTCTTAATATTTCTATTTATAGAGAAAATGAAAGAATAAAAGAAAAATGACAAAAAGTCACCGCAGGATATTAAGACAGGTGTGCAAAATATAAAGTGGCCATGTGCATTACAAGTTACAAATTAAGAGCTGTGCCTTATAGTTTTGTATCTGCAACCAGTAAAACTATGTGAATTACATATTTTTAAAAAGTGTACAGTACCGTGACAAGCTCATCACTGCATTCTTTCCCTATGGACCTATAAATCAGTAAAGGCAGCACTGAAAGAGCAAAATATAAGGAGTGCCAGAATGGATGTTGCTATAATGGATACTAACACAAGAATAAGAATATAAGCAATGAGTACTAATATAATCAATGGATAGTAATACAGTGATATGATTAACCACTTTGAACTGCTAGTTATGTGACAGTGTGTGAGAGGAAGGAAAAACACTAGGTAGGCCAACAGCCAAAACAT
>NW_008336062.1:652360-673040 GCF_000622305.1 Nannospalax galili | reverse complement strand
GTTTAAGGGGAAGAAAAAAAAAAAAGCAGTTCCATGAATTCCTGAAATGGTCCTTAAAGGTTCTTATTTATGTAAGGTCTACTTTATAATCATCCATCAACACAGATTTCCAGTATAATGCAAAAATAAATACATAAATAAAAAAGCTTTTCTGAAAATAATTTCTCATTTTAAGTTTCACAGAAATAAGAGGTCTAGGGTTGGGAAGTGAGGTGGGAGGAAATATGCAACAAACAGGACTAGGAGACAGGACACTTAAAACACCTGGAGCTTTGTAACTAAGAGAAAACAACAATAGCAATAATCCTAATAAAAACACTAATACAAGCCAGGCATGTTAGCCCACACCTTTAATTCAAGCATTTCAGAGGCAGAGGCAGAGGCAGAGGCAGGCAGATCTCTTTGAGAGCATTCCAGGCCAGCTGGGACTATAAGGAGACCTTGTCTCAATAAACCAAAAAAATAAAAAACCAAAACTAACAAAAAAACAAAAAGCTAGTACAAGTCAGGAGTTGTGTGTAGTATACACCTTTAGTCCCAGCACTTGGGAGGCAGAGGCAGGCAAATACCTGTGAGATCAAGCCCAGCCTGGTCTACATATCAAGTTCTAGGCCAGCTGGGGCTACAGGGAGACCCTGTCTCAAAAAAACACCCAAAAAAGTTAATTTTATTTATTTAGCTAGCATCACAGGCTTTCTTTTAAAATGTTAAATCATCAGGCTTGCTTTTTCTCTTTGATATGAAGCCTTGGAGAGTATCTGTAGGAATGACTTTTCTGGGAGACTCTTTTTTTGTTTGTTTTAAATGTTTTATTATTTTCATTTTATGTGTATGAATTTACTGTCTGTCTGCATGTATGTAAGTGAATCCCTGTTGTGCAATGCCTGTGGAAGTCAGAGAGGGTGTCAGATCCCCTGGAACTGGAGTTATGGATGGCTGTTTAGCATTTGTTAGCTGGGAATCAAACCCAGATTAACCAGTGCTCTTAACTACTGAACCATCTCTCCAGTCCCTGGGAGACTCTTTGTAACAAGCCTTTACAAATTTAAATTTTACATAAGAATGTAATCATGTTTTGACAGCATTTAGAACTATATATTCCTTCTAAGAAACACAATGTAACCAGTCCTACAATGATTAGGAGTCTGGATATAATTCAATCTTAGAAGCTGAGTGCCTAATCTTATACCATGTTCCCTATGTGAGAATCAGTAATGCCCCTGATATTCAGAACAAAGGTTGTATATGTGAGACGTGTCAATGATAATGATGAAAACAATGACCTTTCAATGTCTCCCCCACAAATGTTGCAAGCAACACAGGGGCACAGATTGATGCCATCAGAGTGGAATAGAATAGAGTTCATGAAGCTCTGAGAGAACTAGGAACACCTCAGGACAAGATTGGGCCCACACAGTATTTTTTTTTGACACAGACCATTTTAGTCAAAATTAAGACACTTGATCCATTAGCTTTCATCATTTTCACTGCTTTAATACAAGAATGGTTGTAGCTTAGCCAAGGTCAAAACATTTTTAAAGCTCCTCCATTTTGGTGAAGTTGTGACAATTGCTGTAACTAAGGTAATTTGGTTTCTGAACTTAAGTAGCTTGTTTCTCTAAATTCCTGTCTTCCCTGCTCCATAAATGCCACCCCCCCCCCAACACACACAGTAATGGTGGACCAGAAAAGACGTTTATCAATCACCTAACATTCTTTAACTGAGTACTCCCTGGTTACCTCTATCAACCACCAACTGTAGGCCGAAAAAGAAAACTTTTTACTATCTTTTGAATCCCTCCTCCTGTAAAAACTCTAAGGGCCTCCCACTCTGCCACATGGGCCTCATCTCTTTCCACAGCCCCAGCCAGTTGCTGTCTATCAGACTGACTGCTCTTCTAATAATCTCTTATAAAAAACGACAATCCAGCCAGGCCAGGTCGCTTGCACCTTTAATCCTAGCACAAGGCCAGCTTGGTCTACATAGCAAGTTCCATGCCAGGTGGGGGCTACAGGGAGACCCTGTCTCAAAAAGAACACAACAAAAACATACAAACATGTCACAGAACAGTAGTTCCAGTAGAACTTTCTGTAATGGAAATGTCAAGCATTTGCTGCCTGATGTGCTTGAACTGTGGCTAGTGCTTAATTTTCTATTTTACTTTCTATTTTATTTGCCCAGCTAGTGAATACCACATCGGATATTACTCTGGGACTTCTCTTCTTACAAACTGCATTTTAACTTGCAGTTCTTTGCATGTAGGTCATGTGGGCACTCCATATGAAATGTCCTATTAGGGCTTCCCAACGCAAACATTCATCTGCATTACTTTTTTATTCTCGTTTTTCCTAATGCTCCTAACCTGTCCCCACTCTCTGGTTATACTGATTTTTTTCAATTTCTTCACGATGCCACTTTATTTCTACATTCTACGGCAAAGAACTTATTCTCTGTGCTCGTCCACGTGAATGTCAAGTTTCTCATTTCAGTTCTTAATCAAATTGTCACTTTCTCCAAAATCCTTCGCTGATCCCCTAACAATCTACACTTTGTTCTTTCTTTTCTCTCACGATGAACTTATGCCCTTGATCCTATTTATCGCAATTCGTGATCATCACCTTATTGTGTTTGAGTAAGTCTACTTTTTACCTTTTTATTGGGGTACCTAATGAAGTAAAACTCACAGAAACTACTCATGAGGAGAAAATGATGCGACATATCCTTACGGAAGTCGGCCTCCACAAATAAGAACTTATAAACCTTTCTAGACTCGGCGCAACACAGATCCGCGGCCCAGCAGCTCAAGCAAAGTTGGCCTCGAAAGTGGAGCCGGGCAAAGCCTCCCGAGTCTACCCGCCGCTCCTCCCGGAGCTGGAGCCCAGGCCCACTAAACCCGCGCCTCGCCGCGCCTCCCAGAGACATAGCGGAGCCCTGGCGAGCGCCACCCCCACCTACCTTGGACACCGAGGAGGTGGCCATATCCCCGGCCGGCACGTACATGCGCACTGAAAACTTCCGCCCGCCCTCGCGGCTGCAGGGCAAAGGGTATGAGCTACGGCTCCATGATTGGCCTGCCTCCCTCGCTAAGGCGGGGCTTCCGGCGCGGAGGCGGGGCTTCCGGAGGACTGGGTAGTCCGGCATGGCGTGTGGGTTCCGCAGGTTGATCGCCAGTCAGGTACCTTCCGGACCGGTGCGGCCCGGTGGATTTAGTTGAAGCAGCCGGGGCTGTAAAACATCCTCCCTAGCCTGGGCGATTCTGCCGTTGCCTTCTGCCTCTCGGGTCTGCGGAGGCGAGCTGTGTTAGAAGCCGGGTGTTGGGAGAATCCTTCGAGAGTACTTCGGTGCTTCCCTCGCTCCACTCCTCCACCCACAGTTTTGCTTGCTTTAGCCTGGGCAGAGTATCTTTGGGGTGTGATTAGGCCCTACAGAAATCAGTGTTCCTCCCTCGGTTGTAGTCTGTAAAATTTTCTTTCATGGAGTACTCTTTTACTATATCCTGTAAAACTGTTCTACAGGATGGCTTCTCAAGTAGTTAATTATGGGTATGGGTAGACATTTAATACTTTTGTTAGTACTTGATGAGACCCAATGCCCAGGAAACACCATTTGCTGCATGAGGAGGCTTCTCTGGTGAGAATTGAGGGGTCCATTAATCTATGGGTATAGCAGTAAGTTGTTAGAGTTCCCTTAATACTTTATCTATTTAGAAGAATAATAGTATTGGACTCTTCCCTATGGCCTGTGGCTTGTCTGATATCAATGTCAGATGTGGGCTCTATCTTATGAAGTGGACCCAATTAGAAAATGATAGGTTGTTCCCATAATATCCATGCCACAGTTGTATGAGAGGTCAGCTCTTGCAAGGACAGTTGTTGAAGTATGCAGGAGTCACAGCTGAGTAAGGTTAATGATCATTGCTTTTTTCTTCCAATAGCATGCATAGCACTGGAAGTTAGACAGTAGCGATGAAACTTTGACATCACTATAAGCTTGATTTCTTTTTTTTTTATTTTGTTATTGTTTTTATTTTATGTGTATGAGTATATTGTCTGCATGTGTGTAAGTGCACCTGTTCTGGTGGGTAACCAAGAGCAGGGGCAATGACCAGTATTGTTTGAGGGTCTAGCACACACACTGGCAGCAGCTTCAAAAGAGGGGCCTATCCCTGTACTATATTTATTATTATTATTATTATTATTATTTGAAACAGGGTCTCCCTGTAGCCTCAGCTGGCCCTGAACTCAGTATGTAGACCAGACTAGCCTTGAACTCACAGAGATCCGCCTACCTCTGCCTCCCAAGTGTTGGGACCCCCACAGGCCTGCACTAGCATGCCTGGCCTTGTGTTTTTTTTTTTTTTTTTAACTTTATTTTTGAAATGTTTTTAGATTTTTTTTTATTATAACTTTATTTATTTGGGAGGGGCATGTATGCCATCATACTCCTGTGGTGGTCAAAGGACAGTTTGAGGGAGTAGTTCTTCCCATCTCACCATTTGGTCCTGAGAGTTGAACATGGGCTGTCAGGCTTGGTAGCAAATGATTTTACCCACTAAGCCATCTTACAAGCCTTTTTATTTTTATTATTAAATTTTGTTTATTTTGTTTTTGTATATGTGAGGAAGGCACATTAGTGGAAGTCAGAGGACTTCTTGTGGGAGTTGGTTCCTACTTCTACCATATAGGTCCCAGGCATTGAACTCAGGTCATCAGACTTGAATCATCTCACTGACTCATTAGTTAAATATTTAACTAATAGAATATAGTTAATATCTATATGCCCACCACTCAGCTTTTTATTTTTTATATTATGTGTGTGAGTGTTTTGCCTGCATGTAATGTAAGTGCACCCATACATGCAATGCCCATGGAGACCAGAGGGCATTGGATCCCCAATAACTGGAGTTATAAATGGTTGTTAACTGCCATGTGGATGCTGGGAACTGAACCCCAATCTCTGCAAAAGCAGCAAGTGCTCTTAACTGCTGAGCCATCTCACTAGCCCCATCACCCAGATTTAAAATTAAAATATTATGAATACTATTAAGGTTCCCTGGGTACCTGTTCTTGGTTTCAAACTCTGCTCATATAAGAGGTAATGTCTGAAGTTTATGCCACATGCATGCCACATGTTACCTGTGATTATGCCCTTGCAAAGCATTGTTTTCCAAGTTATTAACTATTCTAGAAATGGTATCAAATTATAAGTATTTTTCTGTAATTTGGGTTTTTTACTTTTTGCATAGAAATATACTCTGATATTTACTGCTGAATGGTATACCATTGCCTTAATATACCAAGATTTAGATTTGAGTCTTTATTTCAGGGACGTGGTTCCTTTCATTGAATATGTCTTATCTCCCGTCACCTTCATTCCTCTGCTTCTGATTGCACTTGCCACTTGTGTGAACAGTTTCATCTGTGCTTCTGTTTACTCATTGTTAACAGCAGCTTATCCCACCTGAAATTTGCTGGTGCTAATACAGACTTGGGCCCAGTGTGGGCATTTCCTTCTTAAACAGTACTATGAAAATTAAGCCCCTTTGCCTATAGCAGTGACCTTGATGTACAGTTGTCTGTGTGTATTCCTACATGTAGAGACCAGAGGTTGAGTGTCTTTCTCAGTCACTGTCCACCTTATTTTTTGAGACAAGTTCTCTCACTGAACCTGAAGTTTACTCATTCAGCTAGTTTGGCTGGCCCAGCAGCTCGAGAGATCTGCCTGTCTCTCTACCCCACCCCTACAGAAATGGGAAAAGAGGTGTCCTTGAGTGTGAAGAATCTTTGGCTACATTCTGAATCCTTGTCTTTTGAACTTGGATGATGAAATTCAAACAGATTAAAGATCTATTACAGAAAGCAGAACTCAGGAAAGCAATCTCTATAGAGGGCCCTCAGTGGGGGAGGGGGGAACCTGTTGGTTTATCTAGGGTTTTTTTTTATAGGACTTACAGCAGAAACTGGACAAAGAGTAGATCATGTCTATTGAAATTGGTTAATTCTGTGTATGTCACAAGTTGACCCAGTGGAGGGTCCACACAGTCTATGCATGTTCCCCTGACACAACATGGATGATCATACACTATTATGCACCGCTTGCTCAGTTAGGGGAGTGGTCACACTTTGAAGCCCCTTCTCTCCATCTCTCCCTTCCTCGCTGTTCTCCCTTCCTAGCTGTTGATATTAACTTCTGGTCTTTATCTGGGGAAGGCATTGCTAGTCTGTGAACCTTGCAGGTGTTGCTGGCCTTAGCCCTTGATGGAGTCTGCATGTCCTTAAATTAGACTGTTCTCTCTTTGTTCTCACATTGACATGACCAATTTGTAGTTTTACCGTGGTGGGGAGCTAACACCTATCGTAGCTACTGTCCTAGTTTGGTTTCTGTTACTGTGATAAACACCATGACTGAAAGCAGCTTGGGGAGGAAAGGTTTTATTTGATTTTACAGTTTACAGTTTGTCATCCATGGAAGCAAAGGTAGGAACCAAAAGAGAGACCATGGAGGAACACTTACTGGCTTGCTTTCTGTGACTTGTACAGCTACTTATACAATCCAAGCCTATAGTGAACAGGACAGTATGATAGAGGAGATTCCACAGTTGTGCTTCCCCTGAGGTGATCTCCTTCCTGCAATAGGTAGAAGCTTTCCTTACTTATAATTTAGTCTGTTACATTTAGTTTACATACATTAAAAGCAAGATACATGAGCTGGGTGTGGTTGGGAACGTTTTAATCCCTGCACTTCCAGAGGCTGAGGCAGGTGGTTCTCCATGAGTTTAAGGCCGGCCTGGTCTCTATAGCAAGTTCCAGGCCAGCTGGGGCTACAAGGAGACTATCAAAAAGACCAAAACAAAATAAAACCGAAAAAAGAAAAAAAAAGTAAGATACATGAAAGGGCAAATGTCTTGCATGTGTTGTGAAGGGGGCTTTAGGGAAGTCATTTGGCTTGCTGACACTGGCTTGGAACCCTTTCCCCCTTTTTATTTGGTCAGCTCAGTCAGTTCATACCCAACTGAAAGCCCTTTTATTTCTTATTCCTAACATTTCAGACCTTGCTGTTTGAACATTACTTTTAACCCTAATAGTCAGTCTCCCAGCATCAACCAGCGCTGGGGGTTACAGATGTGTGCCACCGTGCCCAGCTTTTTCATAAGTTCTGGTGATCCAAACTCAGGTCCTTGTGACAAACTCTTTACCACTGAGCCATGTCCCAGCCCTGATGATGCAATCTTACTTTGTTTTGTTTTGTTGAGACAGGGTCTCTCCCTATAGCTCCAGCTGGCCTGGAACTCACTACATAGACTAGGCTGGCCTCAATCTCAGAGAAATCCACCTGCCTCTGCCTCCCCAGTGCTGGGACTATATTAAACTTTTCCCTTTCTTCTCATTCTTTTCAGTCTGTCATCTCTGTTCTTAGCAATCACCTCTCAAGTGAATTGCCTGTACCCAAGTTCTTTTCTTAGATCTTGCTTTTGAGGAGACCAAGCTATATATCTGTGAATACTCTTACTTTCCTTGGGTTTTGTTGGGTATAGATCTTTTCTTCACTGTCACCTTGGAAGTTTAGACTCTGAGCTTTGACACGCTCTTTGTGTAGTTACTGCTGGAGAATCAGTGTCTCTGCTTTCTTTCCTGTCTGCATCTTTGCCAATATCTGGTTAGGGTGCTATAATGTTTGCAACTTTGGCTGTGTGCCACAATCACAAAAGAAGCTTCTTAGAGATATAAATACACTTGTTCCTTCTTATTTTTTTGTTTTATTTGTGTGTGTGTGCTAGGGATCAAACCAGGGCCGTGAGCATGCTAGGCAAGTGATTGGTGTTCTACCGTTCAACTACAGCTATGCCCTTTGTTGTGGGTTTTGTTTATTTTCTGTTTTTTTCACTCCTGCTGTTCTGATAAGTAACCCATTAGGGGATGGCAATTAAATTTTTCCCTAGTATTTACTTGCTTACTGTGAAGTGCTATAAGATCTTTGTTTTGTTCACTCTTTGTAATATCCTCAATACCTAGAACACTGCCTGGTGCACACTAGCCACTCAATTTTTTAAAAATGAAAATTAGCCTTGCATTCTCATGTTCATTTAATTCTCATGCATTCTCTTTCCATACATTTAAAAAAAATTAAATTTACAAAAATAAAATTTATTTAAAGGCAAGCAGTCCTGTTTGCTGCTTTATAGTCAAATCTTTCCTTCACCTGCAGTCCTTGACAACCACAAGTTTTTACTTCATTCTTATAGTTTGGGGTTTTCAGATAAGTCAGATCACACTATATGAATTTGGCTTTTACTTAGCTCGATGTATTCAAGCTTCATTGGTGGTGTTAAGTGTGTCAATTACTTATTGCTAGTAGTATTCTGTTCACTCTGGAACAAATATATCAATTTTGCCCTATTTTCTTCTTTTTGATTTTTAGCTTTCCAGAGTATTGGATCGTCCAGCAGACAGCTTGATCAAGTCAATATCTGCAGTTCCCATATCCAAAAAAGAGTTAAGTATATTTGTAATAATCTGAACTTGTTTAATTTATTAATTCAGAAAAATTTTTTACTCTGCAATTTACAGAATAGTCCTTGAAGTTAAGATACAAGGCTGGACTTGGTGGTCCATACCTTTAATCCTAGCACTCAGGAGGCAGGAGTAGGAGGTGAATCTCTGTGAGATCAAGGCCAAGCTGGGCTACATAATGAGTTCTAGACCAGCTGGAGCTACAGAGAGACCCTGCCTCAAAAAATGATATACCGTATGATTCATTTTATTCAGCTTATTCCAATTGACTTAATAAAATTACAGTTTCTGTTTTAGGTATTCTGATATGACCAATAATATTCTTTTGTTAATTTTTTTGTCAACTTTAAATTTACTTGTATTTTTTATGTGTATGACTATTTTGCCTGTATGTATGTAAGTGTACCACATGAATACAATGCCCATGGAAGCCAGAAGAGGGTGTCAGATCCCCTGGAACTGGAGTCATGGATGGTTGTCAGCCACCATGTGGATGCTAGGACCCAAGCCTGAGTCCTCTGCAAGAGCAGCCAATGCTCTTAACCCTAAGCTCTCTCTCCAGTCCCCTTGTTAATTTTATGTTTACTTACGCTAGTAATGATAATTATGTCACTATTTGGGAATGAAGTTCAAGTATAATTGTACAACAAAACAGCCAAGATTGTGGTTATAATCTCAGGATTTTTGAAGGCATATTGAAGATCATATAATCATCTGATACTTGGATGCTGTTGTTACCATATATATTTTCCAGTTTTTTTGTTTTTTTTTTCTTTATGTGAGTTTTCATTTGAAAATTTCCAGGTGATATACAACTATTGTTTAGGGCTATATAAAATTCACATTGTTTTCTTGGGTGCAGGGAAATATCTATCTCCTTTTCCATCTGGTCATCCCAACTGATAACTTACTATCATTTTTGGTACAGTGCTTGGATAAAATAGTCTACCCATGGACGTACAGCCTATTGGCTGCAGGCTCAAAAAATATTCAGAGAAGTTGCATTTGCGCTAAACATGAACAGATTTTTTTTCATATTATTTCCAAAACAATACAACTACCTATATAGCATTTACATTATATTAGGTATTACAGAAATATAGAGGTGATTGAAAATATAAAAATAAGGTGTAGGATGTAATAGTTCACTATTTCATTCAAGAGGCCTTGAGCATCTGCAGATTTTGATATCTCCAGGATGTCTTGGAATCAGTCACCTGCACATACCAAAGGATGACTGTACTCTTACCAGTTAATTAGAAATTTTCCACATAGACTTTCAGCTCTAAGGTTTTGAAACATGGAAACATAAAATTATCAGTACCAGTATGTTCTTTGTTCCTTTAATTTTGTCAAAGCTTTCAGATGAGAGGAGTGAATAGTCCTTTTTTCAAGATAAGGAAAAGAAATACATAGAAAAGGAAGACACAGACTAGAGAACACCTTTTAAACAGTGTACTGCAACTTTTTTAATATTAGAATCCCAGAGCAGAGGCAAGTACAATTCCTTGTAAATCCATGTGCCCTCCCAAATTAGTTGTTTCCTAAAATATGTGACATTCTATATAAGAGGGATGTCTTAGTTTTAATTTTACTTCTAAAGTCTTTAATAAGCTAGACTATCTTGGCCTATCTTTTGGTTAGGATTTTCTTTGCCTGCTTCTACAGTTTTGTTTTTTTTTTTTTTTTTTTTTTTGGAGACATGGTCTCTGTGTAGTCCCAACTGATAATGTGGAACTTGCTATGTAGACTAGGCTGGGCTATATCTCACAGAGATCTGCCTGTCTCTGCCTCTCACATGCTGGGATTAAAGGCGTGTGTCACCACGCCTGGCTTACCCGCTTCTACTTTAGTAATCTAGTACTAAGTACTAAGGAAATAAATATTGAGGATATCTCCAAAATTGTTCTGTTCTACAAGTAAAAATTTCTGTATATTAATGTTACATAAAACCAAAGGAAACTTTTTCCACATTAATAATAATAGTATAATTTTATTAACACCAAGCCCAACCAGTCTGTATTTATTACTTTATTTCAGAAGGCTATTAAGTACCAAGAGAATTAAGAAATAATAACCTGAACATGTAGAGATACCGAGGATTACAGCAGTGCTCAGCAGTAAAGCATTTGCTTAACATGTGCAAGGCTCTGGGTTTAATACCTAGTACCTGAGAATAAATTTTTTAAAAATTTTTGAATAAATGAATAACAACAGTAATCACCAGCTTGCTAAAAGAATGCAGAGTGTGGCTTACATGGAAAATTAACACGTGTGTATTGAAATGGAAAAGTGACTAAAATCTATCAGACCATTATTAAAATTAGGTATAGGTACATGTATTGAAATAGAAAAGTGAGGCCAGGTGTGGTGACTAATGTCGTTGATCCCAGCACTCAGGTGGCAGAGACAGGTGAGACTGAAGACAGCCTGATCTACATATTGAGTTCCAGGCCAGCTGAGACTTTATTTCAAAAAGGGTGGGGAAAAAGAAAATGACTAAAATTAATTAGACCACTATAAAAATTCTATACATGAAAAAATACATAAATATCAGGCAGTGCATATGATTGAATTTTTTTTTTTTTTTTTTTTTTTTGGTCTTTTTGAGACAGGGTCTCCGTGTAGCCCCAGCTGTCGTGTAACTTACTATGTAGACCAGGCTGGCCTTGAGCTCACAGAGATCCGCCTGCCTTTCCCTCCCAAGTGCTGGGACTAAAGGCATGCACCACCACAATGATACAAACATATTTCAGCTTCCACCACAAATATAAGTATTTGAGGTGTTAGGACACTTAACCTGATCTAATCATTAAACATTATATACTTGTATTAAAATGCCTGGGGCTGAGGTATAGCTCAATGGTAGGATATATACTTAGCCTACATAAGACAAAGAAAAAAAAAGGGTAAGAACAGTAGAGATTGTTTTCTCATTTTGTTTTTGGGTTGTGAGACAGGGTGTTACTACCAACTGGCCTGTAACCCTACCCAAGTGCAGGTATTATAAATATGTGCCACCACACCTGGCTCGACATACTATTTTTTTTTTTTTTAATTTTGTGTGTATGAGTGTATTGCATGCATGTAAGTTCACCCATGCCATGCAGTATCCTTGGAGGTCAGAAGAGGGTGTCAGATTTCCTGGAACTGGAGTTATGGGCAGCTGTTCATTGTCATGTGGGTGCTGAGAATTGAACCCTGGTCTTCTGCACGAGCAGCCAGTGCTCCTACCAACTGAGCCATCTCTCCAGCCCTAATACTACTTTTATTAATGTGTATCATTTAGTAATGAATCACTTCATATGAAAGTCTGCTAATTCAATTATATTTTCAGCTAGTGGGAAATTCCTTCAAAACTACTTGGCAGAATTAACCTTTTTTTTTTTTTTTTTTAAATAAGCCAGTAGCACTCAAGTTTATAGATTTCATACTAGGCAGCATTATAGCATTGCCTCATAAGTAGTAGGAAAATAGCTATTGCTTTTACTGTTTTTAGTTAGTTTTTTTTTAAATCAAGAAACCACTTTAAAGAATCCTGTGTGCTCATCAACCAGTATTATCTTTCTGCACAGGACCAGCTTTGTTTCTCCTATACCTTTATCCATCCTCTTCTCCCACATTAGATAATGTTGCTACTAGTTTTCGAAACCTAGATGTTAACATTTTTTAAAAGGTTTATTTTTCCCCCTAACTTACTGTTTTAAAAAAAAAAGTGAAACGGGTAATCTAGTTAAGAAAATTCAGGACATTTTCCCCTATGTCATTCTTTTTTTCTAATATAATGTCCTACTGTTGATGGACATTTTGACTGTTTACACTTTCATAGGTTTTTTTGTTTGTTTGTTTGGTATTTTTGAGACAGAGTCTCCCTGTAGCCCCAGCTGGCCTGGCACTTTGTAGACCAGGCTGGCCTTGAACTCGCAGAGGTCCGCCTGTCTCTGGCTCCCAAGTGAGGGGATTAAAGGCGTGCCCCACCATGCCCAGCTTCAGTTTCATAGTTTTTTGTTTTGTTTATATATTTTATTTATTATTTTTATTTTATGTGTATGCATGTATTGCCTGCACGTAGGTAAGTATACCCGTGTCATCCATTGCCCGTGGAGGACAGAAGAGGCTGTCAGATCCCCTGGAACTGGAGTTAGAGACAGTTGTTAGCTTCCATGTGAGTGCTGGGATCCGAACCTTGGTCTTTTGCAAGAACAGTGAGTGTTCTTAACCGCTGAGCCATCTCTCCAGCCCGTTTCATAGTTTTTAGACATAGTTCATCATACAGAAGAATCACCTCTAAATAGATAAAGCAAAAATTCCTTGCATGATTTAAAGCTCCCAAGAAGGAGAACTGGGAAATAGAGTCTGGTTAATCTTCTTTACTTCCCTGAACCACTTCCTTTTCTTATATACCTTTCTTACTGAGGGGTAACCCTGTACATAATATCAGAATATATGTTTTCAATGTTTTTCTTTTAGATTTTTGAGACAAGGTCCACTATGTAGCCCTGACTGGCCTAGAACTCGCTGTGTAGACCAAGCTGGCCTCAGTCCCACAGAGATACCCCACCTCTGCCTCTGATGGTGTGTGCCATTATACCTGGTTGTTTTCAGTATTCTTGGTTCAAAACATTGGTGTTAAATCATTATGAATAGACTAAAAAGGTGGGTTTATTTTCTGTTCCCTGCCACTGAATAATGGAAATGTTTTGATTCCATTGAAATCATATAAATTTTCCATGTTGAAAATAAAATTGTAGATGTCTGTTGATATTCATAATTAAAAAAAAAACTCTCTTTAGAAACTCATGGTCACTTTTTTAGTTTTCCTGAATATTTGAGAGCAATGCTGTAAGCCTGTGGTCATACTAAGTCCTTTATGAAATATCTTAGCCGTATTTTAAGAGACTATAACTTACCCTTTGTTATATTCAAATCTCTCTCATTTCCATTAGTATTAGGGCTCTTGCTACATCTAGTTTACTTTTATTTCTTTGGCTTTTAAAAGTCTTTGTGGGGTTGGAGAGATGGCTCAGTGGTTAAGAGCACTGGCTGCTCTTGCAGAGGACCAGAGTTCAATTCCCAGCACCCACATGGTAGCTAACAACCATCTGTAACTCCAGTTCCAGGGGAATTCATTACCCTCTTCTGACCTCTACAGCCATTGCACTTGGTTGCACTTACATACATGCAGGCTATACATTCATACACATAAAATTAAAAAGCAATAATATTTTTTAAAGTCTTTGTGTGTTTGTTGTTTTTGTCCTCCTTTGTATGTTTTTCATGTTTTGTTAAATTAATTGCTTTATGAGTATTTTATGTACATGTATGTAAGTATTGTGCCCCTCCAGAATATATCCTTTTATGTGAGTGACACATGGGCTAGACACACAGTGGTATTATGGTATACTTAGCTCTCTTTTCTAGTTTATTGAACATCAGAAAATGTTAGAGTACATAGTTGTGCAGATATTTGTATGTTGATTGAAATATTTGTGTACCTTGAATTATTACATGAACAGAAAAACTCGTATAGATACTAAATATGGTGAGCCACTCTTTAGTGCCATCACCCTCTATAGTGTCAGATCTCCAAATTGTTTTGTTTTGTTTTATTCTTGTTGATTTCTTTTTTTCTTTTTCTTTTTTTTTTTTAAGTGATGAACCACTGCAAATACTGTTCTGATGACTGGTATATATTTCTTTAGTCCTATTCCCTGTCTTCTTTCTTACAGATAGCTTCTCTCATCATTAAAATGATTTTTTCCCTCTCTGGTTAACATTGTAGATCTACATTGTTTAACTATCAACTCAATGAAAAGTAAAAATAGCTATGTTTCTTTTTCACCAAACAACTTAGTGTTAAAAATAACATTTTTTTCTCTATTGTTGAAACTCAAATTATAGCCATTAAAATACACTTTTGTTATTTGGACAGTAATAAGCAAACATTTGGAGTATGAGAGGAAGTATGTAATAGAGATCAGTAGACCTGGGATTTTCGGAGTCTGCTTATTAGTTGCAGAAGAATTACAAAAGAGGCGTTTAGCTTGCCAGACATCCCTACCTATTTCAGAGATATCCTAGAATTACACTTAGAAGAATTTTATGCAATAACAAAAATAAGAATGTTATAAGTAAATGCAAGATAATTTCTGATTTCTTTGCCTTCAATTTAATGGTGTTTGTACTTTCTTTTAAAATCAAGGTAATATGGAGCACCTACAGTGATTAGTCTTTGTTACAAAAGTAATGTGTTTATAACAGCAAGCTCTTTTCCATTTCAATGTGTCTTTAGAGAAGTAGCAGATTTCCAGCTTGCCCTGGATTCTTTATTAGAAGACCACAATAACAAATCAAGACTAGATATTCAGCTTCAAGCCAAGAAACTGGCAGAGAAGGTATTTTTATCTCCACATTTTAATAAAAGTAGTATTTTAAAGGAGAACAAAGCTCTCCAGGAGATCTCCACTATAATAAATAATGTTTCTTTCTTCAAGGCATCTTGAAAAGTATTTCAATTCATTATTTTAGCTGCATACTATAAGATTTCAATGATTTTGTTTTCCCCCTTTGATATAAAGTTGTAGCCCCAGTTGGCCTAGAACTCACTAAGCTATATAGATCTGACTGGCTTGGATCTCATAGGGATCCACCTGCCTCTGTTTTTTGAGTGCTGGGATTAAAGGCATGTACCACCATGCCTGGCAGTTTCAGTGATTTTCTAATTTAGTTGTAAAACATTCTTCTTGTTCTAGTTTGTTTTATCTTGTTGTGATAGACAAAATGGCCAAAAGCAACTTGGAGAGATGACTCAGTGATTAAGAGCACTTGCTGCTTTTGCAGAGGACCCAGGTTCAGTTCCCAGCACCCCCATGGAAACTCACAGCCATTTGTAATTCCAGTTTTAGGGGATCTGGCACCATCTTCCTGCCTCCCTGGGCACCAGGAACAAACATGGTATGCATACATACATTTCAGGCAAATACTCATACACAAAAATTAATTACTTAAAAAAAAAACAGCTAGGGGAGGAAACAGTTTATTTTGCTGGCTCATACTTCAAGGTCATAATCCATCAGTGAGGGAAATCAGGTAAGGGCTCAAGCATGAACTGAGACAGAAATGGAAGAAGGCTGCTTACTGTCTTGTACTCTGGCTCATGCTTAGCTAGCCTTTTTAGCCTACCTGTTTAGGGATGGGGTTAAGCACAGTGGGTTGGGCCCTCCAACTTCAACCATTTGTCAAAATTCTCTCACAGACATGGTCACAGAAGAATCTGATCAAGGAAATTCTTCAATTAAGGTTCCCTCTTCTCGGGTGACTCTAGGTTTGTGTCACGTTGACAACAAAAACTAACCAGCACACATCTTGACCTGATACTTTTCAGGTTTTCTATCAACTACAGGAAGACTGAAGTGTTAATTTGTAGATTTAAGTTTTTTTATTTTTATTAATAAGGTTACATATTACACAGAGGAGGTATCTGGGAACTCTTAAAAAATTGAAACAACATACTGTTGGGGAAACAATGAGTACCTGGGCATGGTGGCGCACACCTTTAGTCCCAGCACTCAGGAGGCAGAGGCAGGTGGATCTCTGTGAGTTCAAGGCCAGCCTGGTCTACATAGTTCCAGGACAGTTGGGGCTGCAGGGAGACCCTATCTCAAAAAGACCAAAAAAGAAAAGGAATGAGTGGTAAAGGAGCTCTGGTAACTTTTGTATTTATTTGATTACAAGAACACCTCAGTTTTTTGTTTTATGTTTTTTTTTAATTTATGTGTATGCATGTATTACCTGCATGTAGGTGAGTGCACCTATGCCGTGCAATGCCCGCATTGTATATGGAAGTATATATGTGTATCTCTGAGGGTGCATGTACCATGCCTGGCAGCAGTAAATGCCTTTACCCGTTAAGTAAACCATCTCACTGACCTGTCACCTCAGATTTTTATCAGGATTGTATACCAGAAATAGACTTAGTCTAATTCCAATATAACATCCCCATTTCTTTTAAGTTCTCAAAAATAAAGAATAGTTGCTCTTCAATGATGGCAGATATCTTTAATTTCAAAGATTTTTCAGGGGGTTTGAACTGGCAGGTTCAGGGAAAATAGACTCTTTAAATTATTTCACCCTATGTGTTGATGCAAGTGCTTTAGTAGTAGGTCCTGACACAATGTTATGTACTATGACTCTCATTAAAGGGAAAATAAAGTGTTCACTCCATGATAGATGGGGAATTTGAGGTGAAGGAAATGGAAAAAAGGAAGGAAAGACTGAATACAAAATAGCATTCTAGCCAGGAAAGAAAATATGTTTATTTAAATTGGATGATTGAAGGCAAGACATTGACTGAGGCACAAGTCCATCTGTAATAACTGAGAGATGATTCACATGCTATCTTTGTAAGTCAGTTTCATAGTATTAGAATTACCTCATTAGACCTTGTCCTAGTTTGCTTTCTGTTTTTCTGATAAAACACTGACCAAAACCAACTTCGGGAGGAAATAGTTTATTTGGCTTACAGGTTACAGTCCATCATCAAGCACAGCTAAATCAGAAACTCTGGCTAGAAAGCAGAGACCACAGAGGAACACTGTTGACTGACTGCTTCCCCTAGCCTGCCCAGTTACCTTTCTTATACAGCTCAGGCCCACCTGCCTAGGAATGCCACCAAATCCAGTGGGCTGGGCCCTCCTACATCAATTAGCAGTCACGTCAGGCCAATCTGATGGAGAAAATTCCTCTCTTCTATCTTCTCAGATGTGTCAGGTTCACAATCAAGATTAGCCACCAAAAGACCTGTTCTGTAATTTATAAACATGATTTCTTATTGTTTTCAGCTTAAATGTGATGCTGTGGTGAGTGCAATCAGCGCTGGTCCAGGGACTCTAAATTTCAAAATAAACAGAGAACTGTTAACAAAGGTAAGAATGGGTTACTGTCTAGTCTTCATGCTTTCATACTGCTTCAGTCACACTGATCTTCTCCAGCTCTGGAAGTCAATGTGCTTCCTGTTGCCTCAAAACCTGTGTGCATGCTGGCTAATCCTTCTGTCTGCAGTGTAGTAAACACCTGCTTACACTTTGCATCTTATCTTTCTTGGTAGTAATCCTTCCTTCCTTCCTTCCTTCCTTCCTTCCTTCCTTCCTTCCTTCCTTCCTTCCTTCCTTCCTTTTTTTCTTTCTCTTCTTTTTTAGTGCTAGGATTCAAATATAGGGTCTTTCATATGCTTAGGCAAACACTGAGTTACATCCTAGCCCTGCTCTCTGAACTTTGCATTTATTTTTTTTTAATACTATTTTTTAATTTTATATGTATGCATGTATTGCCTGCATATAGGTAAGTGCGCCTGTGCGTGCAGTGCCTGCAGAGGTCAGAAGAGGCTGTCGGATCCCCTGGGACTGGAGTTACAGACAGTCGTTAGCTGCCATGTGGATGCTGGGATTCAAACCCGGGTCTTCTACAAGAACAACCAGTGTTCTTAACCACTGAGCCATCTCTCCAGCCCCTGAACTTTGCATTTATAGGCTGCCATAGCACTACTTATCTCTTCTTTACAGAACTTATACTTGCTACTTTACATTCCTTTTATTTGATTGATATCACTTGTACTTTAAAGTCTAATTTCCATTAGGGTTTGTAGCATCTGTCTTTGTTTCTCACTCTGTATCTCCAGGTTGTGACATATGTTTGGTGCATCATGGAAGCTAGATAACTATTTGTTGAAGGAATGGGCTTTGTATTATAAAGATGAGAAGAGTATTTTTGGTTTTATTCCCTGGTAACCTATAATCTGTTAGAAGTCTAAGACTTAAACTGGAAAAGCCAATGGACAGCCTTTTAAGAAAACAGTACCTATTAACATAAAAAGGCAGTTAATGCAGTAAGCATAAAAACATTCAGAGATATAGGAGTCCGGATGGTCTAAAGAGATTGGAGAAATCTTGTAAAAGAAATAAGTCTCACTCAAGTGACAACATTGGAGAAAAGGTGATCCTGAATAATTATGTGAGAACGTAATTCTGTTTCATTTTGATCATATTTTTAAAGTATACATTAGCATTCTTGGGCCTGTTATTTTTAAAAAGAAAAAAATAAAAATGATAAATAAAATATTTGAAAAAATAGAAATATAGCCCACTATTAAGCTGTTAAAGCTTAGTAAATATGGCAGTCTTGAAAATAATTATAAAGCCAGAATTTCTTAGAATACAGACCCTTTCCAAGGTTTTAAAGTTCTAGCACATTTGCCTATTAGCACTATTCTTCAGAAGGAGAGTCAGTGTTGTATACTTGTTTTTAATTCATTAAGTAAATCACACTGAGTAAATCACTTAACCAAAATTAGCCCCACAGACAAGGATGTTTGTTTTGGACTTGTTCAAAAAGTGTCTACAGGGGCTGGAGAGATGGCTGATGGCTGAGCAGTTAAGAACATGGGTTGTTCTTGCAGAAGACCCAGGTTCGAATCCCAGCACCCACACGGCAGCTAGCAACTGTCCGTAACTCTAGTCCCAGGGGATCTGACAGCCTCTTCTGACCTCCACAGGCATTGCACGACACGGGTGCACTTACCTACATGCAGGCAACACATGCATACACATTAAAAAAAAAAAAAAATTAAAAAAAGAAAGCAGCTACAACCTCTTGTACTCTTCCTTGCCTCTATTCCTCTCTTTCCCCCTCCTTCCCTCTCTCACTCCCTCCAGGGTCTTGACATATAGCCAAGATCTGCCTCAAGCTCATGATCCTCCTAATTTATTTTTCACTGTTTTAAAACTTTTACATTTTATGTGTCTGAGTGTTATGCCTGATTGTAAGTGTACTTGCAATGCCTGCAGAGGCCAGAAGAGAATGTTGGATCCCCTGGACTTGGAGTTAAGAACTATTGTTAGCTGCCATGTGGATGCTGGGAACCGAACCAGGGAGCTCTGCATGGGAGCAAGGGCTAACCACTGAGTCATCTCTCCTGGCCCCTCCTGCATGGTTGATATTCTTCTGTGGCAGCTTAGGAAGCTTGGTTACCTTACTTGTTTACTTTTTTTAAATTTAATAACCACATTATTAGAAGAAGCATTTCATTACAACAGCATTGGCATATTCAATAACAATTTCCAGAGCTAAGATGCATCTCATTCAAAACTGGCTGTAATTTTTAGGTTTACAGTTGAATTAGTATACTTATACAATGTTGTACTCAGTATAAACCCTATAAGACATAAAATTAAATGAGGTTTAATGTTTAAAAAAGATTTCTATTTCCTTATTAAAATACAGTTTCATACAGAAAAATCCATTTTTAATGCAATTGACACTAAGATGTTTGCACATGTGTTTTTAATCTCTATATATCTGATTTTTAAAAAAATTTTAATAACTATGTGATTAGAAGAAGCATTTCCTAACAGCTTTAACATATTCAGTAACACACCCCAGAGCAAGAGTACATCTCTTTCACAAGTGGCTGTAAGTTTCTAGGTTCACAGTTGAATTAATATAGTTATACAATATTGAACTCAGTATAAGCCCTGTAAGACATAAAATTGAATGAGTTTTTAACCTTTAAGAAAGATCTCCATTTCATTTTAGAATATATTGTTCCTTCTTGAAAGACTCATTGTTTTGGCTACTAACACTGAGATGTTGATGCACACATCTCTAATCTGTATGTATCTATTACTAGCCATAATTGGTTGCACTTGAATCCTTGGCGCCTGTGTATGTCTATAAAGTCGTCGGGTAGATTTCAATGGTAATGTTTATCACCTCTACTAATTTACATGACGTAAATTTGTGTGCTTTCTCCTCAAATATAATACATTTTTTCAAATTTGTTGATTTGTGTGTGTGTGTGCATGTGTGTATCACACAGAACATCCCAAACCATCTTATTCAACTATATACCCACTTACCAGTTGGCACCCTCCCATAGCCTCCCTTCCCCCATAGAGCCCTTATACTCTGATATCCCTGCTACTGTCTGCTATGTTGTCGGCACCCCCAGCCATTCCCCACTACTTGTCCATCTGGTGAATCTAGTCAGCCTATCTAGAGGTCTTTATTTTAGGAGGCTCAGCTGTTCCTCTTCTAGCAGCAATCAGTTGTCAATACTCCTTTAGATAAGATTAGGGTCTGCTGTTCATTTTCCCAGTTCTTTGAGTTGTCTGTG
>NW_008336062.1:651399-652226 GCF_000622305.1 Nannospalax galili | reverse complement strand
TTATACTTTCCTTTTGGGTATTTAAGGCCATACAGTTGGCCCAGATAAAACGATTTATTTTTACTCTTAAGGCCGTTTGAGGATCTGTTCCTCAGGGGTCACATGGGCTTGGGAAGAGCCCCTGGCTCCTTTCTTTTACCAGTTCCGCCTATGTGAAGATAAGTCAAAGGTCCTGCTCGACCATGCTTTGCTTCGCTTGAAAGCATGGAGGAGATGATTCCTTTGTGTTGACCTTCCTCTTTGTAGACTGGATACTGGTTCAAGTCCATCTGGTGGGGTCTCCTTGGCCTCCTTGATCAAGAGGACAGGTGACCCACCACAATTACAGGACATTTTGAGAGATGCTCATAGTCCCCTGGAACTAGTCGACCTAGGAGGGCAAGGAGCAAAAACTATCCTTTATGTCCCTCTGACTAAATTAGTGTAGGCCTTAAAGTATGTCTGTTAAATATCCAAGAAGGTTAGCTCCACCAGTCTGGTACTTTTAATTACTGTATGTCGTATAGATAAATCTTGGGCAAAGACCATTTGTTTTCAGATAAACCTTACCTAGACATATATTTCTTGATCTGGTATCTATAATTTGTCAGTAGGTTGTTGGAGTAATATGGTTCCCTCTGGTTTTTAAAACTAGCTAGGCATTATTTATCTCTCGCATTGTCTCACCCCTCCATCATGCTTTTCCCACTTAAGGTACCTCCATTTCCCCCCTTTCTCCCTTAATAATACCCTTCTTCTATGGTCCTACCTCTCTTGAGCTCCTTCTTTCCCTTTATCCCCTAGGTTCCTTGTATACCCTTCCCTCCCCCTCCCTTAAACTAACCCAA
>NW_008336062.1:650922-651257 GCF_000622305.1 Nannospalax galili | reverse complement strand
ACCTCCCTGTTTCCTTTCCATTATCCTGGTTCCTGTAGTTATGTCTGGATGAATACTCACTTATCAGGGTTTGGTTCTAGGATCCACATATGAGGGTGAACGTACGTCAATTTTTTTTCTGAGTCTGTGTTTACTTCATTTAGTATAGCAGTTTCTAGTTCCATCCATTTACTTTCAAATTTCATGATTTCGTCCTTTACTGCTGAGTAAAACTCCATCGTATAAATGAACCACATTTTCATTATCCGCTCGTCAATTAAGGGACACCTAGGTTGCTTCCATCTCTTAGCTATTGTGAAAAGAGCAGCAACAAACATGGATGTACAAGTGTCTCT
>NW_008336062.1:583429-650051 GCF_000622305.1 Nannospalax galili | reverse complement strand
CTCATATTTGGGTCTTCAATTTTGTTCCATTGATCTATGAGTCTATTTTTGTGCCAGTACCGTGTTGTTTTTATGACTATAGCTCTGTAATACAGCTTAAAATCTGGTATAGTAATACCCCCGACATTGCTCTTAGTGCTCAGGGTTGTTTTGGCTATCCGAGGTCTTTTGTGCTTCCATATGAATCTTAGGATGTTTTTTTTCCAATTCTGTGAAAAATGTCATGGGGATTTTGATTGGCATCGCATTGATTTATTTTATGTCTTTGTGTATGTGGGGATGCACATGTGCTGTGGCACAAGTGTGGAGCTCAGAGGACCACTTGCAAGAGTCATTTTTCTCCTACCATGTGGGGCCCAGGGATTGAACTCAGGTTGTCAGGCTTGGCAGCAGCACTTTTGCCTTCTGAGCCATCTCACCAACCCACTTTTTAAAAATTAATTTATTTGTAGTTTATGTGTGTGGGTGTTTCGTCTCTGTGTGTATATATGTGCACCATGTGTGTGCACTGGCTGTGGAGGCCAGAAGAGGGTGTCAGATCCCTGGAACTGGAATTACAGATGGCTGTTAGTCACTATGTAGATGCTGGGAACCAAACCTGGATCCTCTGTAAGAGCAGTCAGTGCTCTTAACCATTAAGCCATCTCTCCAGTCCCCAGCATCCATGTTTTTATTTGCCAAATTTAACTTTCCCTGCTCAACCAAAGGAAAAAGGAAGAGGGGGTGGGGGGAGGGGGGGAGGAAAGAAAGGTGGTTCTAGTCTTTACTTAAATAAAGAAGTTTTGCCTATAGACGGTGAATACATTCAAGCCACATGTAAAGAAAGAATGTACATGTACATAGAAAGAATGAATGATTTTAAGACCATAGACTTGACTGGCAAGTAAGTAGTGATAAATTCCTTAGGAGTCCTACTGACAGCCATAAGGAAATAATCAACAAATAGAAAAGAAAGAGGAGGGGAGGAAGGGAGGACAAAGGGTTCAGAAAAAGATGACAGTGATAGATAAGCAGAAAGCTCCAGCCATTTGGAGTATTCATTAATTTACTTAATTCCAAAACTTAAAACTTTTGAAAGACTTCATTTCTGATTAAAACCTTTTATGCACCAATATTTATATCAGTGAGTATAGCTTACATTTAAACGTACATATTGACAAATATATAAGCTTTTATCATATTTATCTACTGGAATATGAAGGAACTTTGTTAGCTCACTGACATCCTGTAACTAAAAACTTTCATTTTAGGGGCTAGAGAGATGGTTCAGCAGTTAAGAACAATTTTTATAACTGTTACATTGCTCTTTTTTTATTTTTTGAGACAAACTCTTACTGTGTAGCCATGGGTTGCCTGGAACTCACAGAGGTCTGCCTGCTTTTACCTCCCTAGTGGCTTTTAAAGGTAAGAACCATGAACACTTACTGGCTTGCTCCCAGCCTCACATTCAGTTAACTTCTTTTAAAAAATCTTTTATTATTTTTATTTTATGTGTATGAGTGTATTGCATGTATATGTATAAGTGCACTTGTGTGGTGTCAGTGTGTAAGTACCCTCAGAGGTCAGAAGAAGGCATCAGACTTCCCCAGAAGTGGAGTTATGGACAATTGTTAGCCACCATGTGGGTACTAGGAATTGAACCCGGGTTCTCTGTAAGAGCAGCCAGTGCTCTTAACCACTGAGCCATCTCTCCAGCCCCTGGTCAAATCTTTTAAACAGTAGGAATCACTGAAGAATTTAAATCGAACACAGTTGATGAAATATGTGTTTAGAGTCTGTGATAGTAAAACATTTGCTTAGCATGTGGAAGGTCCTGCCTTTCATTTTCAGCACCAAAAAGGAGTGAAAAAAAGAAAAAGAAATGTGTTATGTAAGAAAAGAAGTAGTAACGTAGTGGTGGTGTTTGCAATGGCATGGCTGACAACTGATGAGGTTCTAAATAAGTGTCAAGGAAATACCTGCAGTGATATTTAGGAGATAGCATGTGCAGGACTTGGTTAGTCAGGATCTTACTATATAGACCCGCAGATTTCGTACCCAGGTTCTACCTGCCTTAGCCGTCCTTTTGAGTGCCGAGGGTACAGTTGTGCACTACTTGCCCAACTCATTTAGTGGCTATCTTAACCAATTCTTTGATAATAAAATTCTTACTGTATACTACATTTTCAAAGTAAGGTTAAAAATAATTCTTTTATAACAACAATTTCAAAAAAGGAAAATTTGAAAAGTACATCATTACCAGCACAAAAGTAACATATGAATTTTGTTCATCATTACTATAATTCTGTGTTACAAAATAAAAAGTTAACCCTGGAGCAGACCGCCAGAGAGTGCCGGGTTCTGGCCTCCAACTACCAGAGGGCCTGAGAACCCAGGGACAGCCTGACAGCCCCCAGATCCTGCCTCCATGTGGTGGTCCTTTTAATAAGATGATGCTATACAGCAGTCCCTTCTGCATGAAATAACTACCATCATCATGACTTCGGCTGAGCCTGATCGCTAAACATAGTCACAATTGGGCTTGTTGATGGTTGTGCACATTCATTAAAGGAGTGCCAAGCAAGGTCACTGGACCCTCACCTGAGTATCCAGCCACTCTTCCCAGCCAACTAGTCCAGCCTTGGAAGACAAAAGAAAAATGAGGAAGACCCCAATAGAGGGATGCTTTTGGAAGAAATTTCAGTGGAGACTCATATGCTCATATGAGCATTTAAAAATTACCTGTACTTTTTTCTAGTTCCAGAACTTGTAATGTTAATTACTCTTGCCTTTGCTTCTCCTTCACATCTCCCATTCATGATACAAGGACTTTCTTCTCCCCTTCGAGACAAAAGTTATGTAATTTGGGAGTCTTTTAGATAGACCTCACCCTTCGTCCCTATTCAGCATGGAAGAAGCAGAGCGGTTGGCATCCCTATTCCCTAGTGGCAATTTGGGTAACCCCTTCAGAGGATGGTGTGATAAAAATAAGAGGTAGGAATTGGCTAGGCAGTTAGGGTTTAAAAAACCCCAAAGAAAAGTAGCCAGTTTCTTGGCTAAAATTCAAAATGTCCTTGGGACTCTTAGCAACATACTCTGTTCCAAAGGCAAAAAATGTCAAAAGTATTTTGGAGCTTGTATCTAATCCTTAAAAGATTTTAGGGTTACCTCTTCAGAGGGGTGAATATTGGAAGGGAGGGATTTGGATGGATTTGATGAAAACACCGTATATGCATGTATGAAATTCTCAATGAAGTTTTTGTAAAAATTTTTAAAAAATTAACCTTGAATACGTTACAGAAGTTTCTGTAAGATTTCTGTGCCTTCCATTTTTGTAGCCAATAGGCATTTAATTATATGTTCTGAATTACTAGCTTGTGATTTTTAGTTATCAAAGAAGCAGGAATAGCATGTATAGTAACTAACACATTCACTGGCTTGGGAGAATTTTTGCTATTTAACTTCATAGTATTATGACCTAGGGAAGGTTACTTACTTTTCTTTCCTTGTTTGTAACATTAATACTCATCTCTGAAGCTGTTGGTAGGATTAAGTGAGTTGGTAAATATAAAATGAATGCTCAGCATAGTCCTTAGAACATAGTATTCACTCAATAACTGATTAGATGCTGCTTCTGGCTTTGCTATTTCTATGGAACTTTTGGCAATTATCTAACATCCCAAAAGTTCATTTTCCAGAGCTGTGACATCATTGGTTACTATAGCATGAATGGACTAGATTTACAGGTCCAGGTCAGCCTCATCAATATTATCTCATGTTATAACTGCTCTAACAGGCATTAGCACAAGTGACGTTGGTGCTAGAGCTGGTGCTGCTAACGATGCAGTAAAATTCTCAGTTCCATAATTAGAATGAACAGATTAGCAACATTTAATTTCCAGTATCACATTACAATTTCATTTAATTTTTTGCTGTCACTAAATCCCACTCCTTCTATTTTTTAGACAGTGCTGCAGCAAGTAATTGAAGATGGCTCAGAATATGGGTTAAAAAGTGAGCTTTTCTCTGGCCTTCCCCAGAGGAGGTTTGTGGTTGAATTCAGGTGAGTGTCGACTAGTCTTAGGTGCCTATTAGTCCTGCTTATTGGGTAGGATATGTTACAACTTTGTTGATTAAGTTTTCATTAAATTATATGTGGAAAGTTGAAAACCAGTGAGTCAGTAATTAAACCATGAATAAAATTAGGTATTTTGTATCGCCAGTCCAAAAAAATGTCTAGTCATTATGGTTTTGGCTTTTCTGTGTAGTTTTTTATATAGGATCTCATGTTTCCCAGACTGGCCTTGAACTTGATATATAGCTAAGGATGACGTTAAACTTCTGGATCCTCTTGCTTCCATCTGCTGAGTGCTAGAATTACAAGCATGTGCCACCACACCATGTTTTATGCAGTGCTGGGAGTTCTAACTCAGGGCTTTATGTATGTTAGGAAAGCACTCCATCAGCTGAGCTACATCCCCAACACTCATTATGTTTTTTCTTTTTAAATTAAATATTCAACAATTCTTTTTTAAAATTAATTTATTATTATGTGTGTGTGTGTGTGCGCGCGCACAACTTGTACATGTAGGAGTGCTTGCTGTGGTGCAAATGTGGAGGTCAGACAACCACTGTGTAGAATTGGCTATCTCCTTATGTTGTGGGGATTGAATTCCAGTTTTCTTGGCAAGTTCCTTTACCCACTGAACCATCCTGCTATCTTAGTTTTTTGTTTGAAAAAGTAGTTTTTCAGCTATGGTTTGTGGTATACAACTTTAATCTCAGCACTCCAGTGGCAGAGGCAGATGGATCTCTGTGAGACCGAGGCCAACTTGGTCTATATAGAAAGTTCCAGGTAGCTGGGGCTACAAGAAGACCAGGTCTCAAAAAAGAAAAGAGAATTTTTCACTTGAGTTAACTTAATCGTGTGTGTGTGTGTGTGTGTGTGTGTGTGTGTGTGTGTGTGTGTGTGTGTGTGTTCTCCTGTGTGGAGGTGCATATGTGTGATTCATGTACACGTGAAGACCAGAGGTCAGTCCTCAAGTGTTGTTCCTCAAGTGCCATCTAGCTTGCTTTTTTTCCCATTGTTAATATTAATTTTTTTCTTCCTTTCATATAATACATCTTAATCAAATGCAAATACTTCTTAATCAAATTTAGAACCCCTCTGCCTTCCCTGCCCCTGATAGCCCTCCCCCACCAGATTTCAGGTGTTCTATCTTATATGTTAAAGTCCTGTCAGGTCAAGCATTTCTATCCAGGTGTCCCTCAGTGCAAGTTCATCCACTGGAATCTAGTCAGCCTATCTAGACTCATGCCTTAAAGAATGTCTACTTTCCCTCACCCCACAGTAATCATTTGCCAATAGTTCCTTGACTAAGGATGGGACCTGCTGCCCATTTGCTGGATTTTTGTCTGATTAAGTCGGCATGGGTCTTGTGCATGCTGTCAGCATTACTGCAAGGTCATAGGAATAAGTTTCTAGTGGCCTGAAAGTCTCTATTTCCTTGTGTTCATCCACCAGCCCTGGCTCTTACAATCTTTCCGCCCCCTCTTCACAGTGGTCTCTGAGCTATGGGTGAGAGAGATTTAATATAGGAATCCTGTCCAAAGACATGCGTTCTGCAGTCTCTTACTCTCTAAAACTTAGCCAATTGTGCCTTCAGTGTTCCTCCATAGTCTGTGCTTCAGCTCCTGCCTCCAGGTTCCAGCCCTGAGTTTCTACCTTGGTCTCTCTCAGTGATGAACTGTGACCTGGGAGTTGTAAAATAAAATACACCCCCCCCCAAAAAAAAGGAAAGGAAACCTAGCACAAAGATCTTTAGAAAACATATATAATCCATTGTTTTACATGTAGTCTAGCTTTAATAAAACCTTAAATTTCATAGTATCATATTAAGAATATTTTTGAAAGAGAAATGATTACCTCTATTACACAATTGAAATAAAAAATATATATGTGTATGTTTTGGAAGGGAATCCTAGTCAAAATCTATATATACATAACATTAAATTTTATAGCTTTCTGAGATATTTATCTTATGATTTTAATGAATACTATTGTGAAACGTTTAATATACCCAAAGGTAATTGTTTAACAGGTTTTTAGATGTTGCGAATAATCAAGTTTATAAGGCAGTATGTATTTATCAGGCTTTTTTTTTTTTTCCTGTCTTTTTATTGAGGCAGGGTCTCCCTGTAGCCCCAGCTGTCCTGTAACTTACTATGTAGACCAGGCTGGCCTTGAACTCACAGAGATCCGCCTGCCTCTTTATCCAGCTTTTTAATCCATTAGCAAAATACATTTATAAGCTTGCACATGTGCATTTTAACCTGACATGCTAAAAATGAAAATACTAATAATTCGTGTGCACAATAAAAAAAATGAGAAAGGAAAAAACTGAAGTGACCGCAGTGCTTTAAAAAATTGTCTTGACACAATACATGAAAACAATTATCATAGGCACACATAACAATTATCTGAAGTCTAGGTGTACCAAAGAGTAGAAGAAGGCAGAAAGCTTATATCTCTAGCTCTTTAAGATGTGAAAAAGGTTTAGCTGCCCAAAAGAAAGGGTGATGTGAGGCTGGAGAGATGGCTCAGTGGTTAAGAGCACTGACTGCCCTTGCAGAGGACCCAGGTTCAATTCCCAGCATCCACATGGTGGCTATGAACCATCCTCAACTCCAGTTCCAGGGCAATCTGATGCCCTCTTCTGACCTCCTCAGCATTGCATACACAGTGCACTCTCATACATGCAAGCAGTGCACTCATACACATAAAATTAAAATAATAAATAAAATATTTTTTAAAAAAGAAAGAGTGAAGTTTGCCATGTAGACTTAAGGTAATATCTCTTTCCCCTTTCAAGAGCTGAATAACTGAAGGATGTCATAAATAAAATCTGAGATCCAGGAACCCTATCAATACCTCACAAAGAACACGTGGACAAAGCAAAAGTAACTTGGCAAGGTAGATTTTACTTTTACTGTAAGGGTACTTTTCATGGTCAGTCAAATGCAGTTTAAAAGAATCCACTCCAGGGGAGAAGAGCTTCATTTCTGCAGGCAGGTCCAGGAAGGCACCATAGCCTTTCCTTAAACAAAAGTCTTACAGGGTGTGGTGAGATTAAAAGATTAGAATTCCTTCTAAGCCTAACATTTACCCAGGAGAAAGTTAAGACTCCTGATTTCCTAACATTTCAGTGCCAAAACCTGAGAGAAAGTGCTCACCCAGGAGAGAGTTAGAACTCTCTACATTTCCTAATATTTATATAAATAAAGTACACATCAAAAGGACCAAGAATTTTGTTCCCAATAAAGCAAAAGGATATTTTGATTTTGCATGCTAAATAATAAAAATAAAGAGGAAGGCGAAAAAACCCCAAAGTGGCCATAGTTTTTTAAAAAAATTGTCAACACAAATAAAACATGAATACAACTATTATACACATAATGCAATTGTGTGAAACCTAGGTCCACCAATGAGTGAGAGAAGGCAGAAAGCTTATGTCTCTAGTTCTTTAATATGTTAAAAAAGAAAAATGACTTGGGGCCAAAAAGAAATGGTGAAGTTTGTAGTGTAGATTTAAGGTAATATCTCTTTCTCTTTTTAAGGCTAAGTAACTGAAGAATGTAATAAATAAAACTCATTATCTAAGAACCCTATCAATACCTCACAAAGAACACGTGGACAAAGCAAAAGTAACTTGGCAAGGTAGATTTTACTTTTACTGTAAGGGTACTTTTCATGGTCAGTCAAATGCAGTTTAAAAGAATCCACTCCAGGGGAGAAGAGCTTCATTTCTGCAGGCAGGTCCAGGAAGGCACCATAGCCTTTCCTTAAACAAAAGTCTTACAGGGTGTGGTGAGATTAAAAGATTAGAATTCCTTCTAAGCCTAACATTTACCCAGGAGAAAGTTAAGACTCCTGATTTCCTAACATTTCAGTGCCAAAACCTGAGAGAAAGTGCTCACCCAGGAGAGAGTTAGAACTCTCTACATTTCCTAATATTTATATAAATAAAGTACACATCAAAAGGACCAAGAATTTTGTTCCCAATAAAGCAAAAGGTATATTTACTATCAGCAAGAAACCGCCTGTCTAAATTAAGGTGCTGGCTGAGTAAATTGCTCAGGTTCATAGAGTTCTGATTCTGAAGCTATATATTCAAAGCTGTCATGTAGGTTGTCAGATCTAAGAGCATCATGGACTTGCTGTAATATTTCAGGTTGACTTCTGTTGTGTTTCTTCTCTGCTGAGCCAGACTGTCCTGTTGCATGTAAATCAAATCTGTAGTTGGCAAGGACAGGCTTTCTGTATCTTCCCTTAGATATTCCCAGATGTGAGGTACTTTTCATACAAAACAGAGTGGTGGACACCTCACTTGTAAAATGGGATTATGAAAGGTTAGAAGAATCATTCTGATTGATAGTAATTTATTTGGTGATCTGAATGGACAGCTAATTTTTTTGGTGTCTGTCTTAGTTACTTTCTCATTGCTGTGATAAAATACCCTGACAAAAGCTTTCTAAGGGAAAAAGGGTTTATTGTGGCTCACAGTTCCAGACAGATAGAGCCCATCATGACAGAAGACATGGCAGCAGGCAGGGACAACATGGTGGCAGGAGCAGGAGGAAGTAAGCAAGTTTTAAAACCTCAAGGCCAGTCAAGGAAGTGACTTACTTCCTCCAGCAAGGCTCCACCTTCACAAACAGTGCCACCAGCTGGGGACCAAGTGTTTAAATGCATGAGTCTCGGGGGAGTGTTTCAAACCACAGCAGTCTCTTATCTGGAAAATAAGCCATATCTGTCCTTTCTCACAAGGTTTGGGAAATTACATGAAATGGTTTAATAAAAACAAGATGTCCAAATTGTTAATTCCATCATGGCTATTTTAGTTGCTAAAGGAATTGAATTTGTCTTTTCCATTTCTTTGTAATCCTGTCTCAGTAGGAACATGGTGCCTAAATATGACAGATTGATGATTTCAAGGAACATTTTGTTGGAGTTTAAAAATCCTAGATAGATTCATGTTTTTTCTAGTATTGGAAAAAGCTACAAAGTTCTATGAAAGTTGATTTTTTTTTTAAGGACATGTATAAATACAGTATAGTATTATTCATTGTATTAAACCATATAATTTGATGAGTTTTAGCAATGGTGTATCACAATTATGATACGAAACTATTGCACTCTCCTTTTTTAAAATTTCTTTCTCCCTTTTTTTGTCTTTTATTTATATTTCCTTTTTTCTGCTTTGGATTCAGATTATTACACTCTAAAAGAAGCTTAGATTTACTTTTCCTAATATACTTTCTTTTTTCTAATATAAACATTTCATGCCATTGCATTTTTGCTTTTGCTATATGCACAAGGTACAGTACAAGTGCTCACTGAGTTCACTCTTACTCTCCTAGATATTAGTCGATCACTGTCTTTTGTCCCGTTTCCTAAAACCAGTGTTTCATATATGTTTTCTTGTTTTCTGATTGTTCAAAGGCAAAAGAATAAGTCTGGTCCTTGTTACTCTTTTGGTTAGAAAGAGATGTCTTTCTTTGTTTGTTTGTTTTTTTTTTATTTGTTTTGTTTTATAGAAGGATATTTGCTTTCTTTGTAAATAATGCTTGAATGAACGAATGTGTAGTTTGTTAATTCCATAGTCATGTACACCTGTACATAGGATCAGGCTTTTAAATTGTAATACTCTTTAAAAGGATATAGAACAAGAAATTAAGCTCTCTATTTCACACACACACACACACGTGTGTGTGTGCGCGCACGCCTGCATATACATGCCATAGTGTATGGCAACCAAAAGACAATTTTGTGAGTCATTTCTTACCTTCCACCTCCATTGAGATGGGGTCTGTGTTTAAACTGCTGTGCTACATATTCTAGGCTAGCTAGCTCACAAGTTTCTGGGTGATTCCTTATCTCTACCTCTCATCTGGAATTACAGCTGTGCATCACTGTATCCAGCTTTTTGCCTTTTTTTTTTTTTTAATGTGGGTTCCAGGATCAAATTCAGGTCCAGACTTCTGTGGTTAACATTTCTACACACTGAGCCATCTCTCCTACCCCTCTGAATTACCACTTTTTAACTGGATATGTTCAATTTACTTTATCTTGTTTTACATTGAAAATATAAAATTTTCTGACATACATTAAAACAGGAGAATTAGGAGTATTAAATGAATTAATGCAAATAAAATTTATAAAACTACATGGCAGGGACTAAGTGCTCCAGAAACATCTAATTTGGCTAAACAATTGATTAAAACCTATCAAACATGTATAGTCTGTTGATTGAGACTTCGGAGTGGTGAATCATTTCCAATTATTCTAGGAGACTTTAAACATAAGTATTTTTATTATTGCCATTTGTTTATTTGTATGAGTTTCACTATGTAACTCTGAATGGCCTCAAACTAACAACAATCCTTATTCCTCAGACTCTTAAATACTGATATCATAGGTGTATGCCACCATACCTGGCTTACCTAAATATGTTTACAATTTCCAATTTAATTTCAGTTACAATAAGTATTGTATTGGCATATATTGTATTGGCATATATTGTATTGGCATATATTACTCATGAACTGAATTTCTAGGAGTTCTTAAATACTTAAAACACTAGTTTGACAGTTAAGAGCACTTGCTACTTTTTCAGAGGACCCGGGTTCATTTCTTAGCACCTATATCAGTTGGTCCACACCACCTGTAACTCCAATTACAGGAGTTCTAACACCCTTTTCTAACCATCACAGACACAGGCATGCATGGGTATACGCACATACATGCAGGAACACACACACATACGAAAAAATAAAAATAAGTCTTTTTTTAAGAATGTATCTTATGAAATGTGCACTAAACTTAATTCCCAAAAATCTATGTTATTTTTTAACTAAACAGTAGCTCTGAATTTCTTCATCCTTTAAAAAATTTCATTTACTTATTTTGTGTGTGTTCATGTGTGCTCATGTGTGCCCACACATGTGAATGTCACAGGACAACTTGCTAAAGTGGGATCTCACTTTCCACCTTGTGGGGATCTAGGGATTGAACTCAGGTTGTCAGGCTTGGCAACAAGCACCTTTACCTTTGGAGCCGTCTCTCCAGCACTCTTCATCTTTTTAGTCCTTCAAAATACTTTGCTTCATAAATGTGTATTGTATTGCTTCATGAATCACAAGATCAATGATTGTTGATCAATAATAAGATGATTATTTCTGAGTGCTAATTTATCTTTACTATAAATTTCTAATTTCTAACTTATCCTTGCCCCAAATTGCCAAAGCCCCTATTCCTTAATTATGTCAACCTATGGAGGCATGATCTAGTTTATTCTCAAAGCTTTTGTTATTAGAATAAGAAAATATTCTTGCAATTTTTGCAGTTCTCCTAATGTTGCCAAAAAATTTCATGTTGGACATTTGCGCTCCACCATCATCGGTAAGTGTTTACTTTGACAGGGAATATTAAACATGGCTTTGGGGAAGTATATGATAATGCAGTGTAATGGTTCATTATTTAAATGAAAAGGCAAGAAAAAAATCTCCACCCCAATGTAAATCGATAAGAGCTTAATGCTAAGTAATAAAATTAGAAAATTATTTACAGATTAAAAAACAAAATTCATTTCAGATGGAAAAGATTAACTCAGAAATCAATTTTAACTTGTATATGTATTGTGATTTTAACTAAAAATTTATGCATATAGAAAATCGAAAAAGGCAAAAATAAAAATTAATCATGAAGAGGTTCTGTGAGGATGGCAGTAATCGTCCAGATTTTTGTGGTCCACATGCTATTTTTTGCTTTAGAAAATAAATTTGGAACCTGGTGTGGTGGCATATACATTTTGGCCCAGCATTTGGGAGTCAGAGGCAGGTGGACTCTGTGAAATCAAGGCCAGCCTGATCTGTATAGCAAGTTCCACGTCAGCTGGGGCTACAGGGAGACCCTGTCTCAAACAAACAAACAAAAATTTAATTTTTTAATTTGTTTTTACTTTATTTTTTTAATATGTGTTTTTTCTGCATGTATTAAGTGTACCCATGCATGCAATACAGAAGCCAGAGGAGGCATCAGATCTTCTAGAAATGGAGTTAGAGACCATGGAGTTAGCCACCATGAGGGTTCTGGGAACCCAACCCAGGTCCTCTGCCAGTGTCTTAACTGCTGAGCTGTTTCTCCAGTCCCCGCATCCCCCTCCCCGTTTTTTTTTTTTTTTCAATCTCAGCATTTAACTGTAATCTTTCAATACTGGAAACTAAAATAAGACTATTCCAATAGACTACTATGGTACTTCATAACTATAATGCTTCAGTGTATGATATACCACTAATTTCCATTTATTTGAGACATTTTTTGTAGTAATCCATTTTAGAGCTCAAATTAGAATTATACAATGTTAGAATTGGAGATTATTTAATCTAATGTGTACTCCAGTGTAGAAATCTGAAATGTGTGCAGAATAGAAAATCATTTAATCTCTACTTCAATATATTTAAGACTTGGAAAAATTTAGTGGCTGATTATTATTGAAACAGGATCAGTTTTCATTATTAAAAGTTCTTGAGCAATATTCTAAGGGAGGTAGTAATAGGACTTGACCAAAAAAAGTATAAGAAATATATTTTATAACAAAAGCTACATTAAGTCAAAAGTATAAGAGTAAATGGATGGGTAGGACATGATTTTTGACAATAGTTGTTAAGAAGAAATACTTTGATCAGGAAGAAAGAATATTTATTGAAATTTAGCATGGTAAGTGTTTGCATATGTTACCTCATTGGTCTGTACATTCTCGAATCTGGAGAATGATCTAAGTAGCCATAATTTCAGTTTTGAGTAATTGAGTCTATTAAATATATAGCAAGCCAAAATAAAAGAATAAATAGCAAGACAAAAGAGGGGGGTTAGAAGAGACAGAGGAAAAAGTATAGGAAAACACCATCAAATTGGTTGCTCAAAATATCTACAGAAGTCAACTGGAGGAGCCCCTTTAAGGCAGCCAGCTAAAGTAATAGAGACATTTGGGCAGAGCAGACTGTCCCCACTGGTGAGGCAAGTGAAAGAAGAAATAGCAGGAGAAAGATAACAGCATTACACATCCAGCAGAAACCAACTGGCCTTTAAGGCAGCCAGCTAAAGTTCCCACTCAAGAGTTGGGGACAAAGCAGAGGATCCCCTCGGGTAGGCTTCCATATAAATCTACAAACAGCAGGTGATGGAGTAACATCAATATCCTGCAGAAACCAACTGGGGAAGTTGAGGTGGCAGCCAGAGTTCCCAGTTGAACTTTCTCTCCATGGCTGAACTTCCAGCTTCTCTTTCCACTGCAGGCACCTTCATGTCATGGGAAAAACACCATAACTTCTGTTGGAAATGGTTCACCTTTAGCTATTCTCAGGGGCACAGTGTTTTCATTCTTGGGCAGTGTTGCTGTTCTCTTCCCTTCTGTCACAGAGTTAGTAAGGCCAACCCATACCCAGACCAGGGGTCTTGAGGAACATTTGACATAGACATACTTGGGTCTGAAGGGTGTTGAGTTGGGGGGGGGGGGTATCCCGTTTCCAGAGACAACTTCTCTGTGAGCTCAAACAGCACATGACAATTTACCAATATCATCTACATTCTGCCCATTAAAGTCTCAGCAGCCCTGTTTGTGAGTACTGTTAACTCTAATTTATGATGAAGAAATTCAGACACAAGAAATAACTTTCCCAAAATCAAATGAATAGTAAATATTGCATTCTAATTCCCAAAGCCTTAGTACAGATATTCAGTTGGAGTTGTGAGATAACAATGTGCTAAGAAAAATAGATACACTGAATAGTGCTGAAGAAGGTAGTTCTTATTGTTGGGATTATATAGATCTGGAAGGCATAGAAATGGGGATGCTGGCAAAGAACTAAGATGCTGTGATTTAAATTAGGTTTATTTATTTATTTATCTTTATTTGCTGTTTTGAGACAAAGTCTCAGACTCTTGCCCAACTACTATGTTACATAGAACTACTATGTAGCCCATACTAGGCTCGAACTTATAGCAGTCCTCTTGACTCAGCCTCCTAGGTGCTAGGATTACAGGCAGGTGTCACATACCCAGTAAGCCACTGTACTTAAATCAAGGAAAGATTTATTATAAGACATTGTATAATTTACAAAGTTTTCTGGAGGGTGGAAGAAATTTTGAATTGAACTAACATAAAGGATTCTTGAAAATATACCACAGAATTTGTTTCTAAAGGGAACTCCTGCCTCCTGTCATTGCTTCTCCTGCTCTAGGGCTGTACTACTATTGCCACTGTCTAGAAGCCACTATTCATACCATGTCTTCTATAATCCATACAGGCAGAAGAGGTCACCCTATAGCCTGTATTTCAGATTCCTTTGGAAATCATAACAGGATACTAGGGTCTCTTTTTGTAGTGCCACTGAAGAGGGGGAAGAAAAACCAGACAGCCCCTCCAAAGTCTCATAGCTGCTTATCAGAAAAGAAGAGAAGTTAGTCCTTTTCCAAATCTCATGCAAAGTATACCTGACTGTTCAAACCTAGAAAATTTCTGGAACCCTAAAAGAGAAGTGGAAAATTTTAAGTTTCCAGCCTTTCAGTATATGAAGGCAGGCAGAAGAGTAAAACAGACATTGACCACCAAACCAGCATCAACAAGTGTGAAAGTGAAGACTGTGGAGCAATATGTGCACTTAGGGACCAGACTTGTGGAGGACACACTAGTGACTGAAAGGAGATGTGTGAGCTAGTTAGAAAACAGAAGGGGCTCGGACCTCCTCCATTGGGGTAGCTGCTCGGAGCTCAGCAGACTGCCAGGGAGTGCTTGGTTCGGGCCTCCCTCTGGCCTCCAACTACCAGAGGGCCAGAGAACCCAGGGGACAGCCTGACAGCCCCAGGATCTTGCCTCGCCATGGTGGCGAGCTTCCCCTAATTGCGCCATACCATCCCCCTACCTGGGATTTTGTGAGGCCCATCCCAAGACCCCAGGGCAGATCTGGCTTTGGTAGGCTAAGACTGGGAGCTCAGCAGACCACCAGGGAGTACCGAGTTCTGGCACCCCTCTGGCCTCCCTCTGGCATAGGGTTGACAACACACTGGACTGCATGAGAGAACCTAGATCCTGACTCCATGTCGTGAAGGAAGCCTGAGTGTACCTGCCTCGAACCTGAATTGGGCTTCTGTGGGTACCAGCGAATACCTCATCTGAAGCCATCAGTTCCCTCCAAAATAAACTTGAAAGAACCTGAACCGTGTACCAACAGCTTTACATAACCAATAAATGATCAAGGCACCACAATAATACAAACAGAAGCATACTTCAACTTACTTCTCATATCGGAATCATAAACAACAAAAGATATTCACATGCCAAAACCACAACGAAAGTGAAAGAATGATAAAATGGAAAGCCAAAGCACTATATCCCCAGCAAAGCCCACCAATCCTGTAGAAGAGTTCTACAAGGAGAACCCCCTAGAGACAACCCAGGACGCTGAATTTAAAAGAACAATCATAAACATGACCAAGGGATTCAACAAATTTAAAGAACACACGAACAAAGAGCTAAAAGAAGATAGGGATAAACTTCTGAATGAATTCACAAAAGAGATAGAAAGATTGAAGAAAACTCAGGCAGAAATGAAGAAGAAAGTGGAAAACTCAGTAAGTCAACTTGCAACAACAGGGGAAAGCCTCACCTCTAGAATGAATGAAACGGAAAACAGGATATCAACACTGGAGGATAACGTTGAAGAATTAGACCACTCTAGCAAAAAGTATGGAAAATATAAAAAAACACAGAAATGGAATATGCAAGAGACATGGGATACCATGAAAAGACCAAATCTACAGATCATAGGAATAGAGGAAGAAGAATTTCAGGTTAATGCTGTTGACCAGATCTTAAACAGGATTATAGAAGAGAATTTCCCAAAATTAAAGAAAGACATCCCCATACAAATACAGGAAGCACAAGGAACACCAAATAGGATCAGAAAAGAAACTCTCCACGACATATCACAGTAAAGACACTAAATTTACAGAACAAAGAATACTAAAAGCAGCAAAAGAAAAACAACAAGTCATGTACAAAGGAAAGCCCATCAGAATTACAGCTGACTTATCAATACAAACTGTGAACGCCAGAAGAGCCTGGACCAAGGTATTTCCAGTTCTACATGACAATAGATGCCAGCCCAGAATAGTATACCCAGCAAAAATGTCTATTATAGTTGAGCGGGAAAGAAAAATCTTCCATGACATGAATAGCCTGAAAGAATACATGTCCACAAAACCAGCCCTTCAAAGAATACTTGAAGCAATACAGAGAGCAGAGAGAGAAACAGCTATACCTTGGGGCAACAAAAGAAAATAAAGATATGATCTAGGAAACGCAAAATTACACAGGGAACACAAACAGCAATCAAAATGACAGCAACCAATACACACCTTTCAATAATAACCTTAAATATCAATGAACTGAACTCCCCTGTCAAAAGGCACAGACTAAGCAAATGAATTAAGAAATAAAATCCATCTCTTTGCTGTCTGCAAGAAACATCTTCAAGGACAAGCAGGGGTTGCAATTCTAATATCTGACAAAATAGACTTCAAAGTAAAACTAATCAGAAGAGATAAGGAGGGTCACTTCATTTTGATCAAGGGAACAATTTACCAAGAAGACTTTATAATCCTTAACATACATGCACCAAACTATGGTGCACCCAAATTCATAAAAAAAAAACCACTACAGGACTTTAAGATGCAGATTAACCCCAACTCAGTAATAATAGGGGACTTCAATACCCCACTGTCTCCATTAGACTGATCAACACTTTCAGTACAGTGGCAGTTTATAAAATCAATCTACAAAAATTAGTAGCCTTCCTATATACCAATAACAAGCAATTGGAGAAAATACAGGGAAATGTTCCCATTCACAATTGCTGCAAAAAAATTAAAATATGTTGGAATAAATCTGACCAAAGACACCAAAGATTTCTACAATGAAAATTTTAAATCATTAAAGAGATTGAGGAAAACACCAGGAGATGGAAGGACCTCCCATGTTCATGGATTGGAAGAATTAATATTGTTAAAATGACCCTCCTACCAAAATCAAAACATAGATTCAGTGCAATCCCAATCAAAATCCCTATGACATACTTCACAGAATTAGAAAAATGCATCCTTAAATTCATATGGAGGAACAAAAGACCCCGGATAGCCAAAGCAACCATGACCACAAAGAGCGATGCTGGGGGGATTACTATACCAGATCTCAAAGTATACTACAGAGCCACAGTCATAAAAACAGCATGGTACTGGTGCAAAAACAGACACATAGATCAATGGAACATCAGTGAAGATCCAAACATGCAATTTCAGCCAACTGATATTTGACAAAGGTGCCAAGAATACACAATGGAGGAAAGAGAGAATCTTCAACAAATGGTGCTAACAAAACCAGATCTCCACCTGTAGAAGAATGAAACTAGATCCTTATCTTTCACCTTGCACAAAAGTTAATTCCAAATGGATTAAAGACCTCAATGTGAAACTGGAAACCCCGAAACTATTAGAAGAAAATATTAGGAGTAACTTACAAGATATAGGTATAGGAAAGGGTTTTCTAAATCAGACAGAAGTTGCTCAGGAATTAAGGTCAGCAATCAAGAAGTGGGACCTCATTAAACTAAAAAGCTTCTGTACAGCAAAAGAAACAATCAAAAGAGTGAAGAGAAAACCCACAGAATGGGAAAAAGAAGTATTCACCAGTGACAATCTGACAGAAGTTTAACATCCAGAATATATAAAGAACTCAAACAAAGAAGCAAGAAACCAAGTGACCCAATTAAAAGATGGGCTAATGATCTAAACAGAGTTCTCAAAGGAAGAAATAAAGATGGCTAAGAAACATCACAAAAAGTGTTCAACATCATTAGTAATTAGAGAAATGCAAATTAAAACCTCCCTATGGTATCACCCAAATCAGACTGGCTATGATAAAGAGAACAAACAATACCAAATGCTGGTGAGGATGTGGAGAAAGGGGAACTCTCATTCACTGCTGGTGAAATTGCAAACTCGTGCAGCCTCTATGGAAAACAGTTTTAAGAACTCTTAAAAAACTAAAAATGAACCTACCATATGACCTGCTTATACCACTCCTTGGCATATACCCAAAGGACTCATCCTATTGTAGAGACACTTGTACAATCATGTTTGTTGCTTTTCACAATAGCTAAGAGATGGAAGCAATCTAAGTGTCCCTCAACTGACAAGTGGCTAACAAAAATGTGTATTTACACAATGGAGTTCTGTTCAGCAGTAAAGAAAGGTGAAATAATGAAATTTGGAGGTAAATGGATGGATCTAGAAACTGTTATACTAAGTGAAGTAACACAGACTCAGAAAAATAAACGACGTATATTCTCTCTCATATGTGGCTCCTAGCACCAAATCCTTTTAAATTCCAGGTCCTTTTAAGATCATGATATATACCAGTTCCTTCTGCATGAAATAACCACTATCTTCATGACTTCAGCTTAGCCTGCTCTCTAAACATAATCACAATTGGGCCTGTTGATGGTTGTGCTCATTCATTAAAGGAGTGCCAAGCAAGGTCACTGGACCCTCACCTGAGTATCCAGCCACTCTTCCCAGCCAACTAGTCCAGCCTTGGAAGACAAAGGAAAAATGAGGAAGAACCCAATAGAGGGATGCTTTTGGAAGCCCTGTCAAGAAACTCAGTGGACTCTCATGAACATTTGAAACTTGCCCTGTTCTGACTTTTTTTCTAGTTCCCTGTCTAGAACTTGTAATGCTAATTACTCTTGCCTTTGCTTCTCCTTCACATCTCCCATTCATGATTCAAGGACTTTCTTCTCCCCTTTGAGACAAAAGTTACACAATTTGGGAGTCTTTTAGATAGACCCACTGAAAGGGTACTCCAATTGCCTCACCCTGTTTTCCTGTTCAGCATGGGAGAAGCCAGAGTGGTCAGCATCCCTATTCCCTATTGGCAGTTTGGGTGACCTCCTCAGGGGATAGAGTGACAAGAATAGGAGGTAGGAATTGGCTAGGCAGTTAAGGTAAAAAGACCCCAAAGAAATGTAGCCAGTTTCTTAGCTAAAAGTCAAAATGTCCTTGGACCTGTTAGCAACATACCCTGTTCCAAGGCCAAAAATGTTGAAAGTATTTGGGAGCTTGTACCTAATCCTTAAAAGATTTTATGTTACCTCTTCAGTGGGGGTAATGTTGGAGGGGAGGGAGTGGTCATATATTTGATCAAAACACTTTATATGCATGTATGAAATTCTTAATAAAGTTTTTATAAAAAGAAAAGTATATGGCTGAGATATTTAGGGCACAGCTAAATTGCATAATTCTTTAAAACTTTATTTTTAATTATGTATATATTTGCATGTCTATGTGAAGGTATATGCAAATGAGTGCCAGTGCCCACAGAGGCCAGAAGAGGGCCAGATCTAATGATCTTTTGGTGCTGGATTTACAGGTGGTTGTAAACTTCCTGATGTGGGTGCTTAGAACTGAATTCAGGTTCTCTGGAAAAGCAACCAATAATGTTAAAACACTGAGCCATCTCTCGAGCCACCAAAAGTATATATTTCCTAATCACTAAGATTCTGTTATTTTCTGTCCTTGGAATTATCTAAGAATAGTAATTATTCAAGCATGTATTTCCAACTCCCATTAGAAAAGCTGATTAAAATTCTCTTATAAAAATTATAGGAGCCTTTGGAATGAAAAATGAAGAAGTGATTCTTTACTCAGTTTCCACATGCAAATAAATGCAATAGTGAGTGTTGTAGTAGAAAAGATTGAGTTGGTAAATTTTATTAAAAGGGTTTTCTGTTATAACTTGAGAATAGAGATACAGAGTTCTAAAGCCAAGGTAGATAACAAAAATATTTTATTTATTGCTAGGAAATTTTATAGCAAATCTCAAAGAAGCTTTAGGCCATCAAGTAACAAGAATAAATTACATTGGAGATTGGGGCATGCAGTTTGGTAAGTATGTTTGACATGTTTTTAATATCATTATATGGCTTGATTTATTTATTGAATTTATTTAACTTTTTGGTCTTTTTGAGACAGGGCCTCTCTCTAACCCCAGCTGGCCTGGAACTTGCTATGTAGACCAGTCCTATGTCTCACAGAGGTCCACCTGCCTTGGACTCCTAAGTGCTGTTCTGTTACTAAAGGCATGCACTGCCAAATGAGACTTTGCTTTTTTTAAATTCTCACCACACAAATTCACATACCCAGAGTAAGACCTAATACATATTTATAACACACACAAAATATGATCCTTTATGACTTTAATGAAGAATAGTAGTGTAACTTTAATTGGTAACATTTAGAAGTGAGTGTACAGAGAAGTCTTCCTGTATACACCCTTCTTGACCACAGCCCCGTCATTTTTAAATCTGATAAGGTCTGCCCTCCGTGGGTCATCCAACATGAAAAGAAATCTGTTGTAATACCATGAACGAGTGGGCCAAAGGGAAAATGAAGTGTGATAACTTTGGCTTCTCCTTGAACTCTGCAGTAGCAGTATGCTGAGGTCAAAGGAAAAGAATGAGAGAAAAAGTGAGACCCAGGGGGCTGGAGAGATGGCTCAGCGGTTAAGAGCACTGACTGCTCTTGCAGAGGACCCGGGTTCAATTCCCAGCACCCACATGGCAGCTAACAAACCTCTGTAACTCCCGTTCCCAGGGATCTGATGCCATCTTCTAACCTCTATGAGCATTACATAACACCTACCCACATGCAGGCATAACACTCAATACAGATAAAACAATAATAAGTAATAAATAAAAAATAATTTTTAAAAAAGTGGGACCCAAACAGTTGCATGCATTATCTCTAAAGTCATGAATTTATTCAGAGACCTTGTGGCTCCTATCACCCTTTTAAGTGTGAAGAGAACAAGACAGTCAAAATAGTGAAGGCCTGGTTGCATGTGGAATACAAGCTTGTAATGTTTTTAAGATCCAGCCATAGGGCCATGTCTGTAAAGCTTTCTCTGGCACAAAGACATGGCCTTCTTGTATCACTAGACTCTAGAAGCCAGCTCTCCTCAAATAGGATTTTGTTAGAGCAATCTTTCAGTGTCCTTCCTTCTCCTACTAGGTATTAGTTCCTTGGACACAGACTATATCCTAATCCTTTTTGTATCAACAATGTGGCACATAAGAGACACTCATTGTTAAAGGAATCTGCCTTAGAGAATGCTTTACAATACAATCCAAAAGAAAAGCTAAGTGATATCATAAGGCTTCTCTGAAAGTATACTTAGTATTACCTTATTTAATAAAAATGCTTTATTTAGTAAAAATGTCGAAAAGGGTAGAACTTAAACTTGTTAACAGTTCTGTTTACAATAGGGGAAACATCATATCCTCCATTTTGAAAATTCATTATCAGTTCACAACCCTTGGTAGTCAAAGGTTTGAGTTCTGAGCACAACAGGCAGACTTAATAGATAGTATTTGCTTTTTATTAGTTTGACTTAGACATTTTACAGGCATTAGCAAATATGTGATTATGGAATTCATTACATTTTATCTGCAGGACTTTATTATAGTAGTTTTTCTCTCAGGACTACTGTAATTGATGATCTGTCAACATTTCCATTGGAGCCATCATTGTAGAAGGATTAAAATTTTGCTGTTCCAACTACCTCATTTCAAAGTTGGCAGGTGATTCCTACACAAAGAATTAATTTTTGAACATGTATTAAATAGAACAGGCTTAACTTTTCCCATCTGTTTTGTTTTTGTTTTTTTTAGTACATGATGGACATGTTTCCATATCCTGCTCCCAAGACTGAATCTTAATCACATATTTTTTGCTTTAAAGTGAGCAGAATTGGTCTAAGAGATGACTCAGCAGCTAAGAGCACTGATTGCTCTTGTTGAGAACTCAGCTTTGGTTCCCAACACACAGGCAACTAATAACCTCCTGTAACTCTAATTCCAGGGGATCTGATGCCATCTTCTGGCCTCTGGGCATTGCATGACACAAGTGTATTACATACATTCAGGCAAAATACTCCTACACCTAAAAATAAAAACATAAGTAAAATAAACAATTTAAAGGGAACAGAGCTTTCATTGTCCTTCTCTCTGCTATGTAAGATTCAGACCACTGTATAGCTCTGTGTTCAATAGTATTCTATTCTGCTGAGTCTCATAAAGAAATCTGAATGCTGGGGCTAGAGAGATGGCTCAGTGGTTAAGAAGACTTGCTGCTCTAGAGGGCCTGGGTTGGGTTCCCATCATCCACATGGGAGCTCATAAATGTGACTCCAGTTCCAACGGATCTGATTCCTTTCTCTGGACTTCACAGGCACCAAACTTGCACATGCTGTACATGTACGTGCAGACAAATACTCATGCACATTAAAAATAAATAGATCCTTTTGAAATCAAGAGAAAAAAGAGCAACAACAAGATCTTTTAGATACGAAGCTTAATAATGGACATAGTGGCATAAACGTTAGTTTTCTAAATAACAAAGCACTTGGGTGGACTATATACATCCTCTCAAACTAAAATTATGATAATCTTCTTAAGAATGTAAATATTCGCAATCCTCACAAGTTTACAAACCTTATTTAACATTTTTGTGAAAGTTAAAATTGACACTATACCTGAACTCAAACTTTTTATCAGAGACTGATAAACTAAACATACCTGAATAAGAGAAATTTGACAATGGCTACTATGTTCGTTTTTTCATTGTTGGGACCAAGTGCCTGACAAAAGCAACTTACGAAAGGGAAGGTTTATTTTAGCTCACAACTTGAGAAGGGATACAGTCTATCCTATGGGGGGAAGATGTAGAGACAGTAGAATAAAGTAACTGGTTACATTTTTGGTACAATCAGGAAATAGAACCAGGATATAAAACCTCAAGATTCCTCCACCTCTCACTGACCCACTTCCTTCAAGGCTCTACCTCCTAAAGATTCCACAACTTCCAAAACAGTACCATCAGCTGGAGACCAAACTTTCAAATACATGAACGTATGTGTGAGGGCCATTTCACATTTGAACCACAATAATGCCCTTGAAAGTGAGAAGTAATCAGGGTGCTTCAAAATTTATTTTGTTTGTTATTCAGTTATTTAAAAACTAATACAACATAAAGGCCTTCTTACCTTTGCTTTAAGACCTACCTATTCAAAAAGAAAGTTTAAAATCACTTCTCATCATTATATTTTTAGTCTTATCAGTAAAATTTTGAATATCTAGTGCCTCACAGAGTAGCTGTTCAGTAAGTGCTTCTTTTCTCATTGCTAAGGAAATTTTAGGCACTGTTATCCAAAGCCCCTGCCTTTGTTGAGGACATAGTCTTTTGGTTCCTGTGAACTTAATGTCAGTGATTCATTACATATAGTTTGGAATGTAATATGGGAATGCCTTCTGTTACAAATAGAATCTTACCTAACTTTGAAACCAAAGCTAAATTGTTTTGAGATTATTTAATATTATCTCAGCTTATAATATAAACAAGATTACTAAGCCTTGGGCTCCTCTTGTAACCTCAACATATAACTTTAATCCCTCCTAATTCTTCCTTTTGCTATGGAGTTTGAAACCACTGGGAAAAAAGACCCGTAGACCCAATTCAAATTTTAATTGATCAAATTTATTAGGGCTATAGGCATCCGTGGTCCCTTACATTCGGGACCTGAGGCCTTGAGGAGAAGGTGAAACTAGTTTATAAAGGCAAATATCATAGGAACTTCATCACACATGAGAAATGCCTGGTGGTCCTGAGTATGGTCAGGATGCCCAAGTTAGCAGATAAGCAAACTACAGAAGCCAGAACAAGCTTGTGTTAGTCCTTCTCTTAACAGTTGTATAGAGACCTTGACAGTAAGGCACTTTCTGATTACTACTGTTATTTAGGCTTCTTGGCTAGGCAAGAAGCACAGCTGCAGTCTCTAGGAGGGTGGCCAAGTCAGCTACTCCAAAGAAAGTGCTCTTCTAAGGGGAAGCAACTAATTTCAGGTGCTTAATCTTAAGGCAAGCTGTTTTTCTAGCTTTTGAAGTTTAAAGTGGCTGCTTTATAAAAAATGAAGTTACTTTGGCTATTAAAATTTGGGGGTCTCCATTTGGGGCCATTATGCTTTCCCTGCCCAGAAATTTTTGTGTGTGTTTGTGTGTTGAAAATATTACTGAAAGCCCGTGTGTGTGCTGAAAATATTGCTGAAAACAATGAATTAGCCCCAGTTTGTGTTGCAAACAGGTGGGATTAGATTGATCACATCTGTTGGTGGTTGTGTAGGAATCAGAAAGAGAAAATCATTCTCTGATAAGACTATTCCTCATTCCTTTTCCCATATCATGTTGTATGTTCTGTTTCAATAAATAGAAAGTCCTATTTGAGAGAACTCAGAAAAAAACAAGTTGGTTTTGAAGGAGTAGGGCTGTATTTGTTCAGGCTCTAGCATATCCACAACGTATGACTCAATTATTTATTTATTTATTTATTTATTTATTTAATTTTTGGTCTTTTTGAGACAGGTGTCCCTGTAGCCCCAGCTGATCTGGAACTCACTATGTAGACCAGGTTGGCCTTGCACTCACAAAGATCTGCCTGCCTCTGCCTCCTGACCTGCTGGGATTAAAGATGTGCACTACCACGCCTGGCCAACTAATACGCTTTTTTTTTTTTTTTTTTTCGGTCTTTTTGAGACAGGGTCTCCCTGTAGCCCCAGCTGTCCTGGAACTCACTATGTAGATCAGGCTGGACTCACAAGAGATCCACCTGCCTCTGACTCCCAAGTGCTGGGATTAAAGGTGTACGCCACCACGCCTGGCTAAATATACATTTTTAAATGTATCATTTTATAGGATATGCCTTTCACAAAGTTTATTCCTTTACAAAACTAAACATGCATATTTTGCAATAGTTGTCAGGATATGTAATTGAGGACTTCATCTTTTTGTAGCGTTGTACCTGCTTCCTACCATGACTGCTCCCTACTGCTTCATTTTATAATGTTTTCATTTACTCATTGTCTTAATAGGTCTTCTGGGAACTGGTTTCCAGCTGTTTGGCTATGAAGAAAAGCTCCAGTCCAATCCCTTACAACATCTCTTTGAAGTAAGTTGGTAAGATACAATATATATTGAAAATGCTTATTTTTCTTTTTTCAGAACACTGTGTACACTGAGAACACTGTGTCTCTTTTATTACTGTTTTAATATATTATAGACAGAATTTCCTCAGATATACAGAATCATGTTAAACACATAGGTTCTGGTTATGGTGTCGTACACCTATAGTCCTAGCACTCAGATCCATAATTCAAGGCCATCCTGGGCTACACAGTCCCAGAACAAACAAGCGAGCTGTAAAACTACATAGGCTAACAGATAAGACACTGGGAGAAATTTCTCAATTTTCTGTTTGTGTAATTCATCTTCATGGTAGTAACTAAAATTCACTAAGACTTACAAAACATGAATGTGTTTGTTTTTTATTTGTGTTGTTTTATTTTGTTGTGTTTCACTCTGAATTTGTATGTGAGTTGTTTCATTTATGTCACTCAATTCATTTTCCTGAATTTTGTCCAATGTGAACTTTTTCTTCTTCACTTTGTCTTTTGGACACTTTTCTCATCTATGTTCTAATATTCTTTTACTGTCCAACTAATCTCCTAAGAGTAAGGTCTGATTTCCTTTATAGTGGCTCAGCTATTAACTCTTTTACTTCTGGGCATCAGAAGGGAAACACAGATATAATGTCAGCCATGTTGGTGACATACAGATCAGACTATGGAGGTCCTGTCTCTGTAAGGAAGAGCACTTCTCACAGTAATGCTCTGGTTCCCCAGCCAAAGCCAGAGAGGACATTTCCTCATTTTCCCTTTGGGCTTGGTTTTTCTCTTGTAGTAAAATTGAACAGAAGCGAATTCTATTTCTTGGTTTCTTTGATTTTTCAAATAATTTTTTTATTATTTTTATTTTATGTGTATGAGTATATTGCCTGTATGTGTATGTAAGTGCACCCATGTCATGTAGTGCCCACAGAGGTGAGAAGAGGACATGGACTCCCTGGAACTGGAGTTCCAGATAGCTGTTAGCCACTATGTGGGTCCTGGGAATTGAACCCGTCTCCTCTGCAAGAACAGTCAGTGCCCCAGAAAATTCTATTTCTTAAAGACCTTTAGGAATTTAACATTTCTTGAGTTCTGCCTGTACTGTAGTTTGAATACCAAAATTTTGATTTATGTTAAAAAAAATTTCTTCTGTCCTTTCCATTAAGAATTTTATTGAAGCTCTACACACATGCACATATAAACACCACTAAATGGTGGTAGATTGTGTGTGTGTGTGTGTGTGTGTGTGTATAAAGTAGTAATAGTTAAAGAAGAGATCACAAAATCAAGAGGGGATGGGGAGTAATGTGGTAGCAGTTGAAGGGGAGAGGGGTATGGGTGGGAATGAGGCAAATGCAATACTTATGTATGAAATTATCAAAAAAATAAGAAAGTTTTAAAAAGAGTTCTATTGATATAAGAGTTGAAAATTTAATTTCTGTTTATCATTATTAATAAATAAAGCATCCCCTCATGTTCCCTAGAATTTTTTTTAGTTTTTACAAAAACTTTGAGAATTTCATACATGTATATAAGGTGTTTTGATCAAATCCATGCCCACTCCCTCCCCTCCAGCATTTCCCCCTCTGAAGAGGTAACCCTAAAATCTTTTAAGGATTAGATACAAGCTCCCAAATACTTTTGACATTTTTGGCCTTTAGAACAGAGTATGTCGCTAAGAGTCCCAAGGACATTTTGACTTTTAGCCAAGAAACTGGCTACATTTCTTTGGGGTCTTTTTACCCTAGCTGCTTAGCCAGTTCTTACCTCCTGTTCTTATCATGTCATCCTCTGAAGGGGTTACCCAAACTGCCAATAGGGAATAGGGACGCCGACCACTCTGGTTTCTTCCATGCTGAACAGGAACACAGGTTGAGGCAATTGGAGTACCCCTTCAGTGGGTCTATCCAAAAGACTCCCAAATTGCATAACTCTTGTCTCTAAGGGGAGAAGAAAGTCCTTGAATCATGAATGGGAGATGTGAAGAAGTAAAGGGAAGAATAATTAGCATTACAAGTTCTAGACAAGGAACTAGAAAAAAGTCAGAACAGGGCAACTTTCAGATGTTCATATGAGAGTCCATTGGAGTTTCTTGACGAGGGCTTCCAAAAGCATCCCTCTATTGGGTTCTTCCTCATTTTTCCTTTGTCTTCCAAGGCTGGACTAGTTGGCTGGGAAGAGTGGCTGGATACTCAGGTGAGGGTCCAGTGATCCTGCTTGGCACTCCTTTAATGAATGTGCACAACCATCAACAAGCCCAATTGTGACTATGTTTAGCGATCAGACTCAGCCAAAGTCATGATGATAGTGGTTATTTCATGCAGAAGGGACTGCTATATAGCATCATCTTATTAAAAGGACCACCAGGCTAGTTCTCTCAAGGGGTCTGTGCCATTCTCAACCTTAATGTAACGCACTTCACTCAAATCCGAAGAAAGGATCTGTCTCTTTCTGCATGTCTCCTTCGTCTCCTTCACTCTCCCACTTCAAGGGGGGGGGGCCCCCCCCCCCCCCCCCCCGCAGGCTGTCTGCTAGAATCTCAGCCTTGGCCTACCAAAGCCACATCTGCCCCTCCCTAGAATTTTTTTCTGTGTTATCTTTTTATACTTTGAAAAATGTCATTTTTACAGAAATCCTAGCAAACTATTCTCAGCGTCTGCACAGTGTTTTATCTATCCAACAGCTACAGAAAACATTCTCAGAAAACTTTAGAACTTTCTCTAAAATAGGTCATATTTTATACCATAAAACAAGACTTTATTCAATAAATTTAAAAAAAAAGAATTTCTTCTTTCTTATCCAACCATAATGGAATAAAGCTAAAAATTAATGGCAAGAGAAACATTAAAAGAATTATATTCGCCGGGTGCGGTGGCGCACACCTTTAATCCCATCACTTGGGAGGCAGAGGCAGGTGGATCTCTGTGAGTTCAAGGCCAGCCTGGTCTACATAGTGAGTTCCAGGACAGCTGGGGCCATAGGGAGACCCTGTCTCAAAAAGACCAAAGAAAAAAAAAAGAATTATATTGAAATTCTGAGAGGAGTTTGGAGTATTTTGGACTTTCCAGTTTGTTCATAATAAAAGTCATGAGTTCCATTGCAATAAAAGTTAGCATTAATTAGTTATCTTATTCATCCTTGCAACTTTCAAATGGCAGATGGTCATATGTTTACAAATAAGACATGAGATACTGGCTAACTTAGGCAAATTTTCCTATCAGTATGCCATGGTCACACAGGCAGCTCCATGTCAGAACTCATGGAGTTTTTAAATTTTGTCGGTGTGTATGTGTGTATATGTGCCTGTGCATATGCATATGTGCATGGAGACTAGAGGTCAATCTCAGGTGTTGTTTCTCCTCAGTCACCGTCTGTCTACCTTGTATTTTTTTGAGACAAGGTCTCTCACTGTTCTGGAGCTCACCAGTTAGGCTAGGCTAGCTAACCAGCAAGCCCTAGAGATCTGCCTGGCTCAGACCTACCCCCAGGCCTAGGATTATAAAATGGAACTATAAAAAACTCCTGACTTTTTTTTTTTTTTTTTTTTTTTTATGGGTGCTGTGACTTAAACTCAGGTCCTTATGCTTACATGGTATGATGGTTAGTGTTGATTGTCAACTTGACAAGATCTGGAATCATCTATGAGGATAACAAACTCCCTAGCACACCTAATGAGGATGATTAGCCACATTAGTTTAACCTCTGGCCATGCCTGTGAGGAATCATGGGTTCAGGTGGGAAGGCTCACAGTAAAAGTGAATGGCACCATTTCCAGGGATTAGTTCCTGGGCTACATAAAAAGGAGAAATCTGACTAAGTAAATGCAAGCCTTCATTCTCTTCTTCCTGACTGTGGATGCAATGTGACCAGCTCTTGTGAGCCAAAATAAACCCACCCTTCCTTAAGTTGTTTTTGTCAGAGTATTTTATCACAGCAACAGGAAAAGTAAGCAACATATACACAAACACTTCCCCAACTGAATTATTTCCCCATTCCTTCAGAGCTGATTTCTATTCAATACTGAATCGCAGAGCATCCACTGTAATAGTAATTTTACACGTAATTGATCCATGTCAAAGGTGCTCCCTAGGATGCTTAGAATTAGCCTATAGGATTAGTAATGAGCAGCGTTTTCAGAAACATCACTAACAATAGGTGGCCCCAGGCACAGCATATTTTCGTACTTGAGACTCTGATTTATGTCAGGCAAATGATACAAAGACAGGATTTTACTATGTGGCCCTGGCTGGCCTTGAACTCACTATGTAGACCAGGATGGAGACCAGGCTGGCCTTGAACTCAGAGATCTACCTGCCTCTGCTTCCTGAGTTCTGGGAGTGAAAGTTACTTACTTGTGTTTTATTGTTTTTGTTTCTGGGTTTTTTTGGTCTTATCAGTGAGAATTACATAGCATTTGTGAATATGTATCTATTCCTGTGGTCTAGACTGCTAGGCATTTGTCATTGGGTGGTAGATATTCAAAGTTCAAGAATTCTACAGTTTACTGTTTTCCTGTGTCTTACAAAAATCTTTTTCTGTTTTCTAATTGGTATTATATGCATATTTCTGGAGTTACTAATATGACTACCTGGAAATTAATTTTCTAAGATTTCTCAGTTCTCCACATGACCACCTCCTGGTTCATTGACAGTAGGTGGCCTCAGATTTATGGATACAAAGCAAAAGCAGCACATGGAGTAAAGTTCAGAGGAAACCACATTCAGGCTTCCAAGAGTAGACCCACACAGAATATACTTAAATTCTTCTAAGAACAAATTGTGACAAACAAGTGAAATATTGCCTACCAGAGAAACTTATAAGATACTCCACAGCTGGAGATTTTATTAGGAGCTGATCTAGTCTAGCATGTGCCAAATTCCAAACTCCCCAGAAGGGAAGAGAGCATTTGGCATAAACTGTATTGTTCATACCAATAGTTTAGGCATAATGAGTTTCTTTGACTAGGTAAGTTGGTGAATATACTCCCAAATCCAAGTTCCAGATACTAGCCAATGGATAGCCTCACAAAGCATAAGGTTTTAAAGTTCCTGTCTTGGTCCTTCTGTATTAACTCTTTTTCAAACAATGTGATTTAAAGAAAAAAAAATAGATAAATTTAAACTTTTATTTAGCTGTATTTGTTCATGCAAATTGGCAGTTCCAGTAATTAACATAAATTGTTAACTAATAATTATGTTAATAATTAACATAAATCATCTGCCCTACATAGTGAGTTCCAGGCCAGCCGAGGCTTCAGTGAGACCCTATTACAAAAAAATAAAACAGGCAGCAGTAACAATAAAACCACATTTTTGTGTATAAATGGATGTTGAATGACTTGTCCTTTCTTGTTTGTGTGTGTGTTTTTGTTGTTGTTTGTTTGGGATTTTGGTTGTTTTTTGAGACTGCATCTTCCTGTAGCCCCAGCTGTCCTGGAACTTGTGGTATAGACCAGGCTGACCTCTGTCTCACAGAGATCTGCCTGCATCTGCCTCCTAAGTACTGTGATTGAAAGTGTGTACCACCACACCTGTCCTGTTTGTTTTTTGAGAGGATCTCACTATGTAGCCCTGGCTGTCCTGGAACTTGCTATGTAGACCAGGCTGGCCTTGAACTCACAGAGATCTACTTGCCTCTGCCACCCGAGTGCTGGGATTAAAGGCTCCTTATTTTTCATTTTTCTGTTTGTGGATTTTTTTGGTGTTCTCCATCAATAAAGTCTTTTTTTAACCCAGATGTTGATGCCGTGATATTTTGGTATTACATAAAAGAAGTCTCATTTTTTCCTAGTGTATTTACTCATTTATGTTGCTGTTATGTTACTTTAATAGTCCTCTGGAAATCATATGACAATAAATTTGTTGTTTGTGTTCCAACTTGGAAGTGATTTACAACTTACAGTAAAATCATTGTAATCTATGTAACTTCAATCCTAATTGAACTATTAATATTTTATTGTCATTTATTGTAGGTACTAGAAAATTATTTTTTAAAAACTGCATTAGAAGTGAGCCTTGATAAGCTATCAACCCCACACCTGTCACCGGTTAGGTAGCGATCTAAACCAGCCAAGTTAGATAGTGCTAAGTACTTGGGAAAATACCCGAAAGTGTATTTTCCATGTGATGCTTAAGAATCCAGGTTGCTGTGTAGTTAAGCCTTCTAAAAGTATTTGTTTTCCATAATCACCTGTTTTGCTGGTTTTGGGGGGCTTTTTTTGTTTGTTTTTTGTTTTTTACAGATTTAGAGAACAGCTTAAATATCTTTCATTAAAATAGCTGCTAATCTGCAGATGCCTACTCTGGGTCTGCACAAGAATAGGCCAGGCAAGAGTCAGGTATTGGGGGTGGGGGTGTTTGCTGAGCTTTTGCTGATGCTAGATTCAGGGAGAAGCATCAGTCATTGATTGCCCTCAATTGTGTTACCTGCTGGTGACCCCACCAGGGCTCCAGTACAGTGGTCACACAGATAGCCCTGGTTAAACTAAATATTAGATCACAAAACCAATTGAAAAGTCCTGAATCTGGGAAAGGGGCAGGTAGGGAGGAGTGGAAATTGATAAGGGTTGGGAAAGAGGTGGGGGGGTGGGGAAGAAAGCAGGATTCATTATATACATGTATGAAACTGTAAAAGAACAAACAATAAAAAAATTTAAAAATTAAAAATAGCTGCTAAATCTTTCAGTTATTAGGTTGACCCGTGCTACTTTGATCAGCCTTTCTCAGTTAAGTTTCAGGAATAGTAGGCATTTTGAACAACAACCAAAGACACCAGGAATCTCAGCTTAATCTAAACTAGGTTTTTCCTTTTAACTTTATTTTAATTTAAATTTAAATTTTTATTTTTATGTGTATGAGTATATTGCCTTCATGTATGTAAGTGCACCCATGTCGGGCAATGCCTGTAGAGATCAGAAGAGAGTGTCAGATTCCACTGGAACTGAAATTAAGGAAGGTGTTAGCTGCCATGTGGGTGCTGGGAATTAAATCTGTGTTCTATGCAAGAGCAGGTAGTAGCCTTAACCTCTGAACCATCTCTCCAGCCCCCTAAATTAGGTATTTTTAATGTAGGAGTCTCTGAACTTGGATGGATAGAAAAATATAGACTTTATTTTTACAAACCTCTATTAGAAATTTAGCATTTTCTTTTTCTTTTCTTCTTTTAAGACAGGGTCTTGCTATGTAGCTCTGGCTGACCTGAAATTCATAGAGATCCAGCCTCCCTCTGCCTCTGGAGTGCTAGGATTAAAGGCATGCACCACCATGCCTGGCTACATTTAGCATTTTCTTTCATTGCTATGTCAGATTAATTTTTAAAAAATATTTAGCTAGGGATAGAGAGATGGCCCAATGATTAAGAGCACTGACTGGTCTTATAGAGATTCAGTTCCTAACACCCACATAGTGACTAACAACTGTCTATAACTGCAGTTCCAGGGGACCTGATGCCCTCTTCTGGCCTCCAGGAGCATTGTATGCATATGGTACACTTATACATGCAGACAAAACCCTCATACATGTAAATTTTTTGAAAGTTTTTAAAATTTTTGGCTGAGTATATTTCAATTTAATTATTTCCTTTGTAATCTTTTTAAAAAATGTTTTATTTATTATTTTTATTTTATGTGTATGAGTGTATTGCCTGCATGTACATGAGGGCACCCATGTCATGCAATACTGCGGAGGTCAGAAGAGGGTTTCCTATTCCCCTGGAACTGGAGTTAAGGACAGTTAACTGTAGCCGCCATGTGGGTGCTGGGAATTGAACCTGGGTCTTCTGCAAGAGCAGTCAGTGCTCTTAACTGCTGAGCCATCTCTCCAGCCCCATCCTTTGTAATCTTATGTGTTTTACTTTATGCAAGTGGGATCTGAAGGCTTGACTAAAGGCCCATAGCCAACAAGAAAAAAAAAAGTTGCTCTCTTTACTGAGACAATTCAGATAACTTTGAACCAAGAATCTTTAGGATTGAGCTTTGCTTTCTTTTCTGTGGTGATAACAATGTGTAATAATGTACTTGATGCACTTTTAGGTTTATGTACAAGTTAATAAAGAAGTAGCAGATGATAAAAATATAGCAAAATTGGCACATGAATTCTTCCAGCGATTGGAACTGGGTGATATGCAGGCACTTTCACTGTGGCAAAGATTTCGGGACTTGAGCATTGAAGAGTACATTCGGATGTACAAGGTACCCTTGGAGTTTCTGTGTTCTCCTAGAATATGGTGTGGCTCATTGCTGCTGTTGCTACTTAGTACTTGCTGCTTAAGCTCATGTTTAAGATCGATTTCTGGTTTAGTTTAAAATTCAGTCAAATCTTGTTCTTGGGCCTGAGACTTGAAGTATAGAATACCCCAAGGTATTGTCAGATGACAGTTTAGTGCTTATTCTCACTTTGCTTTTTCTCTCTCTATCGTGTTTGATTCCTTCACTTTTTAGCATTCATTTCTTCTACTTTTTCAGGCCTGTATATGATAGATATATGTGTACTTACTAAATACTTGTGAGAGAAGTATACAACAGTGAAGAAAAGAGAAATCTAGCATTCTACAGTAGGTGTTTAGCTAGAGAAAGAGCAAAGTAAATAAGCTAAAATTTCAGAACAAAGTAAAAAAGAAGCATGTAATCTGTTAGATGGTGCTAGATGGTAAGATATGCAGATGTGCTCTGTGAGTGGCATAAGGAGTTTTGGAAACAAAGCCCATATAGTGGGAGTAAGTAAGCAAGATGAACCTAGCACTCAGGAGGCAGAGGCAGGCAGATCTCTATGAGTTCAAGACCAGCCTGGTCTACATAGTGAGTTCCAGACCAGCTGGGACTACAGGGAGACCCTGTCTCAAAAAAAGAAAGAAACAAAACAAAACAAAAAAAGTAAGCAAAGTAAGCAAGGTAAAGAGCAGAATGAATAGAAGTCTTAAAAGGTCTAGATTGAAGCATAATACATCTATTCTCTGAATAGCATCACTTTCTACCCTAAGTGTTTGCCTCTGTGCTGTCCACTGCAGGAGCCACCTGGTCAATGTGGTGTGAATCATTGTGGTGGTTAAGCAGAGGAGTAACTTGATCAAAGTTTGTATTTTCCCCATCTGGGTGACAGATGATAGTATTTCTTTAATTTTGTCTTAGTGAGGACCTGAGGACTTGGTCAGTATGGTGTGAATCATTACGGTGGTTAAGCAGAGGAGTAACTTGATCAAAGTTTGTATTTTCCCCATCTGGGTGACAGATGATAGTATTTCTTTAATTTTGTCTTAGTGTAAAATAATTGGAGATTTAACTAACATTTTACCTATGTTTCTGAATCCTTTTAGCGTCTAGGAGTAAATTTTGATGAATATTCTGGAGAATCATTTTATCGTGAAAAATCTCAAGATGTCTTAAAGTTGATGGACAGCAAAGGACTTCTGCAGAAAACAATGTATGATCGAGTTACTATTTTATTCTTTTAAATTTTTTTAGTTTTATTTTATGTGTATGCGTGTATTACCTGTGATAGGTAAAAAGTTGGTGGAGAACGAGCGAATGGAGGATGAGGCACCAGATAAAACTCTCAGCGGGATAGAGCTTTATTTCACAGGGGACATGTTCCCTTTGGGGAAGGGAAAATGCCCACAGATTGTGAGCTGGGCCTTATATACAGGGGCTTCAGGGTGCTGAAGGCGGGAAGTTTTTTGGGAAAAATCAGGTGGGGGGTGGGGAAGCCGGAAAAGCAGGGCTTGTAAACCTGGCTCCATTCGGTCTGCCAGCCAGGATCTGGGTCAGGAACTGTTAAGGGAAAAGCTGCTGTACTAAACAGCTCCTAAACTCTCTGGTTAACAGGCAGGATCTGCTTATCTTGTCTTTGGAGATCAGAGGAAAGGCAGGCTGCCTCTTAGAAGAATCTGCTTCCTTTGACTTAAAAGGCCAAGGTGCTTATCAGCTCAAGTTCCCTTTTTCAGGCTTGAAAAATCCAAAGTCCATGGGACCCTGTTGGGGAGGGGGGAAGCTGCTGCTGTTTGAAACCCTAATAACCTGCATATAGGTAAGTGCACCCCTGTACCCCTGTTGTGCAATGTCTGTGGAGGGATCCCCTGGGACTGGAGTTATGGACAGTTGTTAGCTGCCTTGTGGATGCTGGAATTTGAACCCAGGTCTTCTGCAAGAACAACCAGTGTTCTTAATCTCTGAGTCATCTCTCCAGCCCTGTGTTAGTATTTTTTAGTCAAGTTATATGAGTTCTTCAAAATAGGTGTTAATCTATTTTTTTTGTTTTAAGGACAGAGTACAGTATTTATCTTTTTTGCCATTTTGGGGTGGCACAGTTTTGCCATTAAAAGTGCTTTCCCAAGCCAGGACTGGGTACACACACCTATAATCTCTACATTCAAGAGGCTAAGGGAGGAGATTCACAAGTTCAAGGCTGGCCTGAACTGTATATCTAATTTCAGCCTAGCTTGAACTAAATAATGAGATGTTGTTCAGAAAATAAACAAACAGAAAAAACAATTGCTCTTTTATGTGCTACATATTAGCCATAACCAGAGTTCCATATTGATAGGAGAAAGGAAGATATCTGTTATTTTATGAGGGAACTAAAGCACAGAAAATACATGTTCTACCTTAGGTTACACAAACTGATGAGATAGTTTGAAGGAAAGAAATAAAAAATTCTTTTTAAGCTCAATTTTACCTTAATAAAAGGAAAAATAAACCTATCATTTTCAGAAAATATTTAAGGCAGCTTATGAAAATAGAAACTATTTCAGGCTTTCAAAAGAGTAAAGTGAAGAAATCAGGAAGCAGTGGGAAAAATAGTGTGAAGTCAGAGGTAATGATAGTTAATCCTTATTGAGACTGTTTCCTTAGATGTAGTAGAATCCTTTCCTTTTCAAGTCTTTTAAATGACAAATTTTGCATATTCATTGTATCTTGATGTTTTGATGTATGCACTCATTGTGGAATGTCTGAGTTAATTAATATGCTTAGCTGTGCTGAGAATGAACTGTGTTCACATCACATCACACTCAGCATGGGTAAGACATTGAAAATCCACTGTTAGTAATTGAAGTCACCATCCCCTACAATAGATCTTTAGAATTTTTTCCTCTCTAACTGCAACTTTGTATCCTTTAACTAACATCTCCCTGTTCTCCACCCTTCTAGTAGAGGGTTCTGCTCTTCTTCTGAGCTCCATAAGTGATATTATGCAGTTCTGCAGGGTTTGTTTGTTGTTGTGTGTTTTGTGTTTTTGATTTTGATTGGGTTTTTTCTGTTTCTTTTTTTAACTGCCTGGCTTAGGTCTCTGAGCATACTGTCCTCCAGGTTCATCTGTGCTGTCTTAAATGACCATATTTCCTTTTGTAAGGCTGAGTAGTAGTATTCCAGGGTATGTGTATCTCATACCCTTAAAATCCATCGACAGATGGACACCGAGTTGATTCCGTATCTTAACTATTGTGGATAATGCTGCATTGGACATAGCATTGCAGTATATTTTCAGCACACTGATTTCATTTCCTTTGGATTCGTGCCTAGAAATGGGATTGCTGGATCAAATCTCTTTACTGCTTTCTTTAATGCCTAATAAAATGGCTGTTCCAAGTGTACATTTCTACCAGTGGTTCAAAAGGATCCATTTTCTCCACATCCTTGCCTTTACTTAATATCACCATCCTTTTTTTTAAATAAAAACCATTTTAACAGAATGAGGAGCTACCATTGTTGTTTTAATTTGTATTTCCTTGATGATAGTGATGTTGAGCACCTTTTCATAGACCTACTAGCCTTTCGAATTCTTGTTCTGAGAAATGTGTCTACAAATCCTTTGCCTACTTAGGGAAGGGGCAGAGGTTGAGACAGGGTCTCCCTGTAGCCCCCGCTGGCCTAGAATGTACTCTGTAGACTAGTCTGGCCTCTATCTCACAGAGATCCGTGTGCCTCTGCCTCCCTAGTGCTGGGATTAAAGGAATGCACCACCATAACCAGCTCCTTTTTTTATTTTATTTTCTTGTTACTTACCTATTCTGGATATTAGCTACATATCAGATGTGTGGTTTAGACATTTTTTATGTCTCTTCACTGCTTTATCTTTTGCTATGAATGCTTTAGTTTTTTTTGTTTTGTTTTGTTTTGTTTTAATAGAAGGAAGAGTTTATTTGAGCTTATGGTTCCAGAGCAATTAACAGTCCATCATGACAGGGAGGCATGGTGGCTGGAGGTGGCTAGAACAAGAGCAACAGAAGCTAAGGTCTCACATCATTACTCAGGCACAGGAAGCGACTAGAGGAACTTTTTAGTTTTATGTAACTATAATTACATTTGCTTATTCTTGCTTTTCTACCTATGGTTTCCCCATCATAATTGTATTAGTTATGTAGGAGTAGAAGCGTTTGTTTTGGCTCACAGTCAAACATGGAGGGAAGGCATGGCAACAGGAGAGTGAGAAGACAGCTGGTCGTAGGGTCTGTGGGCAGGAAGCGATGAATGCTAGTGCTCAGCTCCCTTTCACCCTTTCACCCTTTTTAGTCTGGAACCCCGAACCATTAATGATGTCACCCACGTTTAGAGTGAGTCACCTCACTTTAATTAGCACAGTCTGGAAAAATCCTTCACAGACTTGCACAGAGGTGTCCTTCCATGGTGATCCTGAAACTCATCAAATTGATATCAAATTGATGATGATATGAAATTGTCAACAATTCCACCCTTTTTTTTTTTTGGTCTTTTTGAAACAGGGTTTGACATCAAAACATCACTTTAAGTCAAAATATTGCACCCCTGGTTCCTAAAATTTCATTTTCATCTCATAATGCAAAGTACATCTGGTATGGGATCTCTTAGACCCCATAGTCTTTTAACAGTTCCAAGTCTCTTTTGAGACTGTGAAAATCTCTTAACTGTGAGCCCCATTAACTTCAAAGAGCAGGTTACTTACTTCCAGTATATAATGGCACAAAGTAAACATTCCTACTCTCAGACAGCAATGAGGGGATAAAGATTAGACCAAAGCAAGTTCAAAACCAAACAGGGAAAACATCAATCCTGCCTGTGTCTGTGGGTCTTGCATCATGGCTCCAAGAGGTAGCCCTTCCCCTTCAGCTCTGTCACCTACAGCACTCATTGACTCTATCTTGGGCCCACTCCACTACATACAAGCAGCTTTTCTTGGTGACCATACTGTGGCTTTGACATTTTCAACATCTGGGGTCTTCATTACAAGTTAGGCTGTACCTTCAAAGCTTCGTGCAGTGGTGTCATGAATTTTATGGAATGGTGAGTTTTATGGAAAAATTGTTTGAACACCTACAAGACCAAGCATTCACTCCAGAGAGAATTGGAAAGCTTATTCCCTTCTCATTCAAGAGAACCTGGAATCAGCAAATAAGGCTTTTAGATTTTCCAGGCCTAGAACTAGGACAGATGGGCATTAAATAGACATTTTTACAACTGACACCTGGGCCCTGTTTCTTTTTATGATGAGCCATGTTATCTCAGGAAGATTCTTGACTTTACTTGATCGTCATAACTTACAAAGTAGATTTCCCAGGCGAGTCAGGGCATCTGCCACATTTTGATAGGCCACGTTACTTGGGGCTAGGAATCAGTCAAACAGTTATTGCAGTTTACAAAAACAGATATCACCAGCAAAAGTTTAGATGTTTGACACATTTGATATGTACTTTCTTGGACTAATTGTAACAGGTGCCTTAAACCATTTGGTGAACTTTCCATTGTCTTAGTTTCATATCTTTATCAACAGTCAGGTGTAGTGAGTAGAAAGCATCACAACGTTTCAAGGAATTACAGAGTAATAAAACATCTCAGGATAGTAAAAGCATCACAGAGCAATAAAAGGCTTTCCAGGGTTACATTTCAAGGCATTTACCTAGTAAGTGAAATGAAAGGAGACTTTAAATGGCTTAAACTTACAAGACATTATATAAGAATACAATTGGTTAAAAAGTATAACTTTTTCTTATCATTAGCCACTTTGCAGGTACTCCAACCTTGCCTAGAATTACCTGGTCTTAGCTACTATCAAACTGGTATAAGGCTCCATGCAAAGCCAGTAAGACATGGATTATTCTGCTAAATTCTGCTGCCAGCTTGGGGTGAAGCCCATTGGACCCCAGTTCCATTTGACTTTGTTGACCCTGAGGAAACACTTTTCTAGGTGGTTGTTTTGAACTGGGAACCCCATAGGGGCCTTCTCAGTTCAGATTCCATACTTTTAGGGAATTTGCATTTTCATAAGATGGAGCCTTTGATTGACAGAACCCTGCCCTTAGGGCACATTTCCTGTTGTCTCAGTCAGTACCTGAGGTTTCTCTTTAATGGTCCTAATCTAACAAGTACTGATGCTTTAGAACCTGGTTTGTCAGCAACTTTAAACTTTCTCTTTCTCTTTAAATTTGCTCTTACTCTTCATTGCCGAACTACATATTTTTCATTTCTTTCTGCTCCTCTTTTTTGCTCTATCATTGTAGACCTGGATAAGAGTAAGAAGCAGTAGCCATGACACAGCGGAATGCTCTCCTGTCTTGACATTTCCTCCTCCAAACAAATCAGTGTGTTACTTCTAAATTCAGCCTCACTTAAATTCTTAAGATACAGGCAGAATGTAGCCAGATTTTTGGTCAAAATATTGTGCAAATGACCTCTAGCCTAGATCCTGACAGAGTCCTTGTTCTACTCTAAAACCTGATGAGCCAAACTCTACTGTTCACATTTCTTTTGGTATTCTGGTCTTCCAAACTCCCACCAGAATGGTCTATTAAGCTCTGCTTATAGCACTTAAGGCTTTTCTAGCCCAGTGTTCCAAACTCACATTCCTCCTGCAAACCAGTTCCAAAGGCCTACGAACTGTTAACATGCAAATGTGCATAGATCCCATTTCTTACCAAGTTTCTGTCTTAGTCATTGTTCTCATTGCTGTGACAAACTACCTGACAAAAGCAAATTAAGGAAAGGGATTTATTTTGGCTTGTAGTTCGAGACCGCAGTCCATCATAACAGGGAAGGCTTCGTGGCAGAAGCATAAAGCACCTGGTCATAGTGCGTCTACATTCAGGAAGCTGATGTGATGAATGCTTGTGCTCAGCACCCTTTCTTCTTTTTACTTAGTCTAGGGTTCCAGCCCATGTTGTAGTACTGCCCACATACAGGGTGTGTCTTCCCAACCCATTCTAATTTTGAAAATCCTTCAGACATGCTCAGAGGCTTATTTCCAAGGTGATTCTAAATCCTATCAAGTTGGCAATAAATCTTTCCCAAGATCATTATCAAAACCCTTTTCTTATAAGGATTTACTTATTTTAATTTGTATGTACATGTGTTTGTATGTATATATCCACATGGGCGTTGTTAGATGAAGAAGCATATGGATGAATCGGGTTGATGGGGAGAAAGCACCAGGACACAGATTAAAAACTCTCAGCAGGATAAAGTTTATTTTGCACGGGACAAATTCCCTTTGGGGGAGGGAAAATGACAGCCCACAGGTCGTGAGCTGGGGCCTTTATAGGGGGGCTTCGGGAGGGTGCAGAAGGTGGGAATATTTTTTAAAAATTAGGCGGTGGGTAGGGGGGCATGGGAAAGCAGGACTTGTCAGAACAGCTTCAGTTAAAACCCTCCCCCTCTGTCTGTCAGCCAGGATCTGAGTCAAGAGGTGTCTGTTTTACCCCTTTAAGATCAAAGGGAAAGCCTGCTATGCGGAAGCGACTCCTGGGGTCTCTGGTCAAAGGTGCAATCTGTTTATCTTGTTTTCCCAGCTCATCAAAGGGAAAGCAAGCTGCCTTTGGCCAAAAGGTGCAGAAAAGTCTGCTTCTCTTGACTTCAAAGACCAGGGTGCTTATCAGCTCTGTCCCTCGTTCTCAGGGGCTTGTGAAACCCATGAGTCCCTGTTGGGGAGGTGGGGGCTGCTGTGGATCAAAATGCTAAAGTTCCAGCCTTTTGTGTTCTAGGATGGGGGCACCGTTGTCATCTTGCTACTTCCTGCTGGACAAGGTCAACATGGGGGGGAGCTGGACTGGGGGTCGATCAGACAGTGGGAGTTCTAGTCGTGCATCTCAACAGGGTCCTCGGTGGTTGACAGACGCTCATATACATGTGGAGAGAAGGAAAGTAACAACTGATTAAAATTAGTAAGAGTTAGTTTTTGGATTTGGTCCTGAAAATATCTGAAGAGGCAAGGAGCAATGGTTAGCACCAAAGTGATAGAAAGCAGGGGGCCGAGTAAGGGCCTGTTCTAGAGGGCAACTTCAGTTAGGGAGGATAGTTGCTGTTGTAAGATCTAGACTGACTGGGCTGTAGTTTCTACTGTTGTGGTGAGTTCCCGTCTGAGGTCCTCTATTTCCTGGGAGAGATGCTGGGTTGAGATCAGCGTGTGTCCCAAACCTCCAGCCACAAGTCCAGTGACTGCTACAGATGCCACCAGCCTAGGTGGCTGACCTCCTTGTCCTGGTCCCTTCTTTCCTCGTGGATAAGACATTATACACCTCTCCCAGTATGTGTAGAGTTAGTTTGGGTTTGAGAACGACTGGAGAGCAGGTGTCTTCAATCTGTGGAGAGATGCAGAAGTATATTTTGGAAGAACAGAGAAAGAGAAGCAGTATACAAGAGAAAGAGAAGCAGTATTGCTCTTGTGACATTTCGGCTTGATGAGTGTGGGCATTCGGAGGGTAGTGGAGTCCAACACTCCGTTTTGTTAAGAAAAAGGGGAGGGGCAGGCCAGGGTCCTTGTATTCGGAGTTCCTGAGAACACTGACTATTAGCCTGGGGGATAACATTGTAAACTGGGAAGGGAATGAGAAGTGAGCCCTGTAGGGGGGCACAGAGGCAGCAAGTGGACACATTAGTACTAGAAAAATTCTTCAAGAGATTAAGCTGTAAAGTGAGAATACGATCCCAGGAGAAGCTTCGGGAGACAATGAGGCGTTGAAGCTGCTTCATTGTCAGGCCCCTTGTCTGATCCAGGACTTCCATAGGCCTTTGGGGCCTTGAGTCCTGGCTTGTCTTTTTATCATCACTCCCCAGCTTGTTTTGTTGCAGCCGCTGTGTATTAGATCCCTACTGTAGCAATGTGGTCCCCTGTCCATGAGTGTGGGCCAAGTATTTTGAAGGTCACTTCCCCACAGACTTCTTGTTTATAACAATTGTGTCTGTATAGGATTGAATTCCTGCTGCACTTATGATCTGTCGGGTCAGTTGCCCGAGTGAGTTGGTTTGTGCTCATTCCGTATCTACCCCATCCCTCTTTACCCACCCGACTCAGCCAATGATAATTGCAATCCCATGAGGGGAAGCCTTCCCAATTGCCCGGGTCCCTGCATTCCTCTTTAGTTTGATCATCAATGAAGCAGAGTAATCTACCATAGCGGGCATCTACCATGTCAAATTTAAGGGAAACAGTGTTACATAAAGAAAGTGGGCGCATAGCAGAGCTAAGGAGCTTGAGGTCTCGATTTCTATTATTAATCTTCCACATTTCAAATCTGTAGGAACACGGTGGGTAGGTGCAGTGGGGAATGGCTGAGGTAGGGTTCATGGGGAAGAATAGAAGTAGGGTCAGTAGAAAACTCATTCCTGGACTGGTGTTAAGGGAGGGGTCCTTGAGATTTTCAATTTAAGAGGCCTGATACTAGTGGCCTGGTACTTGCTATGTTCCTTGGCCAGTTTTAATTTGGAGAGATGAATCCAACTAGGTTGCCCCGAGAGCTTGGCTGCTGTTGGGGTAGACAGGTAGACAGGTGAGGACCAGTCCAACCCAGCTGAAGGGTTTCCTTCATTCCTTTATGTTGGGTGTGAACCCTTAGGTAGGTGTGATCTCCTAGTTGAAGTGGGTGGTCAGTTTGGCCTTTAGAAGCCTGAGGAATAATCCGGTCAGCATTTTCCTGAGTAGTTTCCTTAGAAGGGTGAAGGCAGGTAAATAGTCATGTAGAGGAGAGGGATGCTGGAGTAAGAGATTGTTAAGAAGGAATGGTCTTCTATACATAAATTCGAAACGACTGAGGAAAGAAGGAGCCCTTGGGATGGCTCTCAGTTTAGTAAGGGCAAGGGGCAGAAGAGTCACCCAGGATTGGTGTAACTCTGAGGAGAGTTTAGTAAGGTGGTCCTTAAGAAGGGAATTAGCTCATTCCACCTTCCCTGAGGATTGAGGGTGGTAGGGGATGTGTAACCTCCAGGTTCTTCCCAGGGACTGAGAGACTGCCTGAGTTACTTTGGAGATAAAGCCTGGACCATTATCTGATTGGAGAGTGAGGGGAAGACTGAAACAAGGAAGAATGTTTTGCATTAAACAGCCACTATATCTGCTGTTTCACCTGTTGTGGGAAAAGCTTCTACCTGTCCCGAAAATGTGTCTACCCAAACCAGGAGATACTTAAAAGTTTTTTGTGAGTAGGCATGTGAGTAAAGTATCTGCCAGTTGACTCCCGGGAGGGCCCCCAAGTGCTGGTGAGGTTTGACAGAGGTGGGTGGCTTCCGCCCTGCAAGGAAACAACAGCACAGGTAGAGCATTGCCTGGTGACTTCTGTGAGAAGCACAAAAAGTTGGGGGCAATAGTTGAGGGGCTCCAGGAACTTGTAGAGCGGATGGATGAGCACCTACGTGAAAAAGATTATGTAAATGGGTTAAGATAGAGGAGGCTTGTCCTTCAGGCAGGCAATACTTGTCTGATAGAAGCAACCATCCCTCTGGCCCCTTTGCCAAGGAGCTTTCTGCATTGTTGGGCAGGGTAGGAGGGGGACATTCCTGTTGGCACCAAGAAATGTAAACCAATGCCTCTAGCTATGGGATCGGTGAGAAGCTGATGCCCCCCACAGTGGCTCACAGCTTTAGATGGGAGGTCGGAAACTTCCAGGAGTCTAAGAATCAAAGGGCCATTAGTTATGGAGGTTCCCTTGGTTGTTAGGAGACCCCTTTCCTTCCATACCAAGGTGTGGTGATGGAGTATGTGGAAGGCATACTTAGAATTTGTAAAAATATTAATCGTCTGTCCCTTGCTAAAATCAGAGCCCTGGTGAGTTCCACAAGTTCAGCTTTTTGTGACATGGTTCCAAGTGGCAGGGGATAACATCTCTGAGAGACACTACGGCATACCCCGCCCTGCAGGACCCAGTTGGGGTGAGAGTTGAACTTCCATCCACAAACCAAGTCAGGGTTGGGTTTGGTAGGGGATCTGGGGAGATTAGGGGATCCCGGTAAGAAGAGTTCCTGAAGAGTTTCCAAGCACAAGTGAGTGAGCAGTTCACTGGAAGGGAGGAGGGAAGCTAGATTAAGAGGAGGGCAGGAATCAAGGGTGAGTGAGGGGTTTTCAAGAAACATGACATGGAAGAGTTGCAGTTTAGAGTGAGCTAGATTGGCAAGAGACATGTGGGTTAGTAAATCCTTAAGCCAGTGGAGGAAAAGGATGGCGATGGGCTGACCCAAAGTGAGCTTCAGTTCCTCCAGAGCCAAAAGAGCAGCAGCAGCCAGAGTACAGAGACAAGGTGCCACCACCAGATGGTAGTATCAAGCTGTTTAAAGAGATAAGCTACCAGGGTAAAAGTAGGACCCCTCATCTCTCCCCAAACCCCTAATGCCTGGCCCTTATTCTCAGTTGTATAGAGGAAGAATGGACATTCCAGGTTGGGGAGAGCCAGAGCTGGTGCCTTTAAGAGTGCTTCCTGGATAGTGTGTAATGCTGCTGTAATGCTCACCGGGCTCAGGGGAGTTCGCTTTAGAAGCTTCATAGAGCAGCTTTGCCAAGAGGGCAAAATTAGGAATCCAGGTGTCCAGGTACCCTGCAGTGCCTAGGAAAGACAATTTCCTAGGCCCTGTTATGGAGAGGGGGCTGCTGTGGATCGAAACCCTAACAGATGATGTGGGTGTCTGCAGAGGCCAGTGGAAGGCATTGGACCTCCTGGAGCTGCAATTACAGGCTCACTATGTAGACCAAGCTGACCTTGAACCGCCTGCCTCTGCCTCCTAAGTGCTGAGATTAAAGGCTTGTGCCACCATGTCCAGCTAAATTTTTCATTCTTGTTATTAGTGTATAGAAATGCTACTGATTTTGTCGATTTTTATAACTTGTAACTTTACTAAATTTATTTTAACAGGTCTTTTTTGGGGTGTCTGTGTGTGTGTGTGTGTGTGTGTGTGTGTGTGTAGGGGTATATTCTTTAGAGTTTTTCAGATGTACTGTATTGTGCATGCAAACAAAGACACAACTTTTTCCTTTTCAATTTGGATGTTTGGACTGAAAAATATGGGAACAATAAATTGTTTCTGTTCAAGCAGATGAAAAATTATTTCAAAATCAAATGAATAATGAATCGGAAGTGTTTAGTCAGTCTTGCTTGTATTACATGGCATTATGCTACACAGCACCAGTGAATGCCTGAAATACCTCAGCTCAAATTTGAGACAATTATACATTATGATTACAGTGTTGCTACTGTATATAAAATGTTTTCTAATCTTATCAAATAATACTAGATTAATTATGGAAAACAAGGACTTTTAATATTTTCCTGCCGCCATCCTTCGGCATGTATCAAAATAGTATATATTTGGATGATATTGTATGTTTCATTTTAAAAACTGTTGTTGACTTGAGTTCCATAACGTCTGAAATTATTTTTACTTTGGTATTTGGACGGATTTTTCCAACAATTTTTAGTGACCCTAAACATTTCTGCTATTTTCTACTATGAATTCTTTTATATACCTATGGTCACATAAAGCTTTCTCAAGAAAAAAAGTGATCACAAGTGTAAGAAGTTTAAGAAGCCTTAAGCTCAACAAACAGAAAGAACCAGGCATCTCCACTATAGAAGCAAACCAGGTGCTTAGAATTGTCACTTTACAGTACCAAGGAAATAGTTCTCCCATTTTCTTTTAACAAAGACAAAGTGTTCATTGCATTCTCAGTAATATGTTTAAAAGAAAAAAATTTAATTGTTCTACAAATTCCAAGTTTTGGTTAGCCAAAAAGACAATAATAAGGTTTTCTGGGTTTTAATATTCAGGAACACAGCCGGGCGTGGTGGTGCACACCTTTAATCCCAGCACTCAGGAGGCAGAGGCAGGCCGATCTCTGTGAGGCCGAGTCTAACCTGGTCTGCATAGCAAGTTCCAGGCCAGCTGGGGCTACAGGGAGAACTTGTCTCAAAAAGACCAAAAAAAAAAAAAAAATCAGGAATACTTCGTGGCATGTTAAAAATAAGACTTATCAGACTGGAGAGATGGCTCAGCACTTAAGAGCACTCACTGCTCTTCAGAGGACCCAGACTCAGTTCCCAGCACCCACATGGCTGCTAACACCAGCGATAACCTGAGTTCCGAGGAATTCCAGCCCTCTTCTGGCTTCCCTGGGTACCAAGCACACACATGGTACACCTACATACATGCAGGCAAAATGTTCATACACATAAAATTAAATTAAATTTAAAAAAAAAGACTAATAACTTGATTTACAAAAAGAATTTGTGATAATCATAGCTACAGTTATGATGTTACACCCCTTTAAACTAGGCGTATTAAAGATAAGTAACTCATCCAATTCTCTAAATAAATAGAAAATAGAATAGCCAAACATTAATTGTGTCATAATTCTAGTTGATTTTCAATAATCTTGTTTGTTCTTGGGTTTGGGCCATTATTGCTTAGAGCTTAAATTGACACTATGTATTGCTCCTTGAGCAATAAAAATAGCTTCTAGTTTGCCAAAAATTCTATAAATGTTCTGCTTTCAAAGGGCTAATTTATTATGTTGCTTCAGAGTTTCCTTTTTGCATTTCTAGAAAAGGAAATGTTGTAGTGGATATCTCTGGGACCGGTGACCCTTCTTCTTTCTGCACTGTCATGCGAAGTGATGGAACTTCTCTTTATGCAACCAGGTCTGTAGCTTCTTCAGTGTTCTGTGAACATTGGAGTGTGTGTGTGATTTCATGTTCTTTGTCCTAAGATTGACTCAAGATAATAATTTTTATCCCCAAACTGTTATTTGATACTAATTGCAAGTTATAAATCTATTGCTTCTGTATTTTAAGAATATTTATTGGGATTCTATTTGTCCCCAGTTACAACTTCCAGAAAGATTTAATATAATCAGAAAAGTGGGAAACTACATTGTGTTCACTATCACTAGGCACAGTGCATATCTTTAGTCCCAGCACTTAGGAGGCAGAGGCAGATAGATCTCTGTGAGATCAAGGCCAACCTGGTTTACATAGTGAATTCCAGGCCAGCTGGGGCTACAGGGAGATACTGTCTCCAAACAACAACAACAACAACACCAAAAAACCTATACAATATTATAAGCTGTTCAGAGCAGAATACATTGTTCTGTGGCCTTCATAATTGTTTATTAAATGTTTTTACAATTGTACATTTTCAGGAAATATCTTCTAAAAGATGATCACATTAATGTTCAGTGGTGATCTCACACATTAAAGACCATTTTATGTACTTACAAATGCCAGACCTCATTATGATTGTGGAAAGATAGGCATCTCCATGTCTTACCCTATGGAGCACTCACTGTTCATCTGTGAGCTACATTTACTAAACACATTATTTCTGGAATGAAGCCAATAGAAACAGTGAAACAAACACACAGTCATACCCAGTCACTGCTGGCAAAAGGCTCTAGTGTCACCCAGGCCTGAATTTTTTGGGGGGTTGGGGGAGTTTTGAAACAGGGTCTACCTATAGTCCCAGCTGTCCTACATACAAGAACTCACAGAGATCTGCCTGCCTCTACCTCCCAAGTGCTGGGACTACAAGCATGGACTACCATGCCTGGCCTCTTTTTGAATAATTTAAGTAGTCTTGGTTCTAAGTCTTTTTGAAGGTCTGGTAAAATTCTGCTGTGAATCAATCTGATCCTGAGATTTTTTCAGTCAGGAAGCTTTGCATTATAGTTTCAATTTCCCTGTTATAGGTTTATTTAAGCTGTTGATATTGTCTTGATTTAACTTTGTTAGTTTCAGTAAATTTAGAAATTCATTCTTTTATTTATTTTTAATTTAATCTTAAATATTTTTATTTTATGTGTATGCATGTATTGCCTGCATGTAGCTAAGTGCACCTGTGTCGTGCAATGCCCGTGGAGGACAGAAGAGGCTGTTGGATCCCCTGGAACTGGAGTTATAGACAGTTGTTAGCTGCCGTGTGGGTGCTGGGATTCAAACCTGGGTCTTCTGCAAGAACAGTCAGTGTTTTTAACCTCTGAGCCATCTCTCCAGAGCCCAGATTCATTCTTTCAGATTTTCAAATTTAATAGAGTATAAATTTTAAAAATATCCCTTATAACATTCTGTATCTTTTTTGTGTCTGTTGTGATATATCCCCTTTCATCTCCAATTTTGTTAATTTGGGTTTGCTCTTTCTTTTTTTCTTTCTTTTGGTTAACTGACTAGGAGTTTGTCTGTTTTATCTTTTCAAAGAATCAGCTCTTAGATTCATTGATTCTTTGCATTGTTCTCTTTGTTTCTATTTTATAGATTTCTGCTTTGAATTTTGTTATTTCTTCTCAGCTGCTGGGTTTCAGTTTGGTTCGTTCTTGCCTTTCCATAGTCTTGAGTTGTACCATTAAGTCATTTATTTGTGCTCTTTCTGTTTTGTTTTGTTTTGTAAATTTTTTACTGAATTTTTGTGTATGTCATACAGAATATTTTAATCATCCTTATACTCCCTTCCCCATTGGCACCCGCCCCCACTGGAATTCATGCAGTCTGTCTTTTGTGTTAAGGCCTGTCATGTCACCTTGTGTCCCCAGCATCCCTCAGGGCAAGTTCATCCACTGAGGTGTAGAGTCACACCCTTTAAGATCAGCTCTTCCTTACCCAGCAGTAATCAGCTGACAATAATTCTTTGACTAAGAGTGGGTCCTGCTGCCTGTTTTCATAGTTCTTTGCTGGGGTTTTGTCTGCTTGAGTTTGCATGGTTTTTGTGCATGCTGACACCATTGCTGTAGGTTCTGTAGGTGCATAGAGCTGGAAGCTTCCCTCTTAGGACTGTTCTTAATGTGTCCCAGAGGTTTTGTTGTATTGTATTATCATTTTCATTTAGTTCCAGGAATATTTTTATTTCTTTCTTGATTTCTTCTTTGACCCATTCATCATTCAGTAGTGTGTTTTTCATATAGTTGGTAGAGCTTCTTTTGATGTTGATTTTAAGTTTTATTGTATTGTGGTCTGATAGAATGCATGGAATTACTCCAGATTTTTGTGGGGTTTTGTTTTGTTTTTGTTTGGGTTTTGTTTTTTGGATTTTTTTCTTTTTTTTTTGGTTTATTTTGTGCCCCAGTATGTGGTCAGTTTTAGAGAAACTATCATGGGCTGCTGAGTAGAATGTGTATTCTTTGGTACTTGAGTCAAATATTCTGGAGATGTCTGTTAGGTCCATTTGATGTATGATGACATTTAATTCAAGTGTTTCTCTGTTTATTCTTTGTCAAATTGATCTGTCTTTTTGGGGAGAGTGAGGTATTGAAGTCACTTACTATTACTGAGTTGGGGTTAATCTGTGTCTTGAAGTTCTATAGTACTGTTTTTATGAAACTGGGTGCACCAGCATTTGGTGCATGTATGTTCATGATTGTAATGTCTTCTTGCAGTTGTTCCCTTAATCAAAATGAAATGACCTTTATCTCTTCTGATTAATTTTAACTTGAAGTTTCTTTATCTGATGTTAGAATTGTAGCACCTTGTTTCTTAGTGCCATTTGCTTGATTAATTTTTTTCCATCCTTTCACCCTAAAGTGGTGTGTAGTCTTAAAGGTGAGATGAGTTTCTTGTGACAACAAAAAGATGGATTTTGTATCTTAATCCATTTAACTAGTCTGTGTCTTTTTACTGAGAAGCTTAGGCCATTGATATTTAAATTTATAATTGAAAGATATATATTGGTTACTGTCATTTTATTTCCTGTTTGTGTTCTTGATCCTATTTTGTCCTATAATTATACCTTTGTTTTCTGTCTGTAGCCTCTTGGGTATGGTCATTCCTTTCTTTAGTCCTTTGTTCTGCTTCTAGTGTTCTCTGTAGGGTTTGGTGGACATGAATTCTTTCAGCCTGTTTGTATATGGAAGATTTTTCTTTTCCCTTAAACTATGATAGGGAATTTTGCTGGGTAAAGTATTCTGTCTTGGCATCTATGATCATTTAGAACTTGGAATACTTTGCCCCAAGTTATGCTCTTCTGGCTTTCATAGCTTGCATTGAAAAGTCAGCTGTAATTCTGATGGGTTTTCCTTTAACTTTTCTCTTGCAGCTTTCAGTATTCTCTCTTTGTTGTGTTCACTTACTGTTTTTACTATGGACGTGCCATGGGGAGTTTCTCTTGTCCTAGCCATTTGGTATTTTTGTATGCTTTTTGAATCTATATGGGTATGTCTTTCCTTAATTTAGGGAAATTTTCTTTATAATCCTGTTGAAGATCTGATCTATGCCATTAACCTGAGATTCTTCTCTTTCCTCTATGACTATGATGCATTAATTTGGTCTTTTCATGGTGTTCCATATTTTCTGCATTTTCCATTCCTATGTTTTTAATTTTTTTTCATATTCTTTGCTTGAACAGTTTAATTCTTCAACTTTTATCATCCAGTCTTGATATTCTGCTTTCCATTTCATCCATTCTGTTGATGAGGCTTTTTCATGTCATTTCAAATTGGTTTATTGAGTTTTTTTCAGTTCCATCTTCATTTCAGCCTGAGTTTTCTTCAATTTTTCTGTCATGAATTCACTTTTCAAATCTTAAATTGCCTTTCTTTTCACTCACCTATATATTTGTACTTTCTGAGCTTCTGTCAGAAATTTATTCCTATCCTCTGAATTGTTTGAGTTGTATATTCTTTAAATTTGTTGAATTCTTTGATCATATTTATGATTGTTTTAAATTCTGTGTCTTGGGATTTCTCTAGGGAGTTCTCATTGGTCTGTGCTTCAGGTTTTCTCTTGATTTTTTTTTTTTTTTTTTTTTTTTTTTTTTTTTTTTCTTCATTTAAGAGACTGGATCCATCCAGTCAGGCTAGTAAGGAGCTTTCTTGGAGGATGAAGCACTCTAGGCCCATGTCTGGATGGTGAGGATCAGGTGGGCCAGTCCTAACTAGCTCAGCATGGAAATTGTGAGCCCTGGAGCAGAGCAACTAGGGCTGGTCCCAAAACAGGGGAATGGTGATTGGGCCTGGTGGGATCTGGCTAATTCATCTACCTAGTCAGGTGCTCTCAGACAGCTTCAGCAGGAAGGGACCAAGGCCCAAAGAGGGCAGATGGGAACAGAATGGGCTGGTTCTTACTGGCTAGCAGAGATATGAGCCCTGGAGCAACAGAAATGGGTCTGGTGCCAAGGCAGGGGAATGGTGACCCAGCTGGCAGGATCTGGCTAAGCTAGTCAGCTGTTTTCCAGCAGCATCAGAAGGGAAGGGGCCAAGGCCCAAGGAGAACCAATGGAACAGGATAGGCCAGTTCTTACTATGTAGCAGAGAAGGAATGAACTCTGGAGCTGTGGGACTGGGATTTTTATTACTTTTTATTATGTGTATGTGTGTATATTTGTGCAGACCACAGAGGCCAGAAGTGTTGGATCCCCTTGGAGCTGGAGTTACAGAACTTTGTGAGCTGCTTGATGTGGGTGCTGGGAACCATACTCATTGATGACAACCCAACTTGCAGTACATACTCTTAACCATTGAGCCATCTCTTAGGTCCCTCACAAAGTACTTTTATAGTAAAATGCCAACTACAATCATTATTGCAAAGAACTTGAAAGAACCAATTAATTTTCTTAATGCCCCTTAGAGAACTTATCTCTATTACTTTTTGACATTTCTCTTTATCAGTTTCTTGCAATTGAAATTGAGAAAAATCTATGTCAATGAGGCACACACACACACACACGAAAACTATTTTTGTGCCAGCTATAGAAATTTATCTTTTCACCAGTAGTTATAAAGATTTCCATTCAGAACAGAAGCTCCATGTCAAAAAGATTACAACTATCTAAATGTGTGTTTTTTTATGATCTAGATTTCTCAGCACCTATGCTGCTACACTTGGGAAAAGGAGTATTGTCTTAGAACAGAAGCTTTATGATAAAAATTCCCCACTTCTATCCTGATTTTTATCTAACGACTTGTGGGTCTTAAAAGTTATGGCTTTTGAGCAATCAGGATTTTGAGTCTCTGATAATCATAGGCTATGTAGAAGCTACTTCTTTAGCAGTTTTATCACTTATATTGTAATTATGTTCTTTGGGATAATGTATTACAGAAAAGTAACAACTAGTGGTTCTGTTCAGTAGTCTCAGCTTAGTTAATTAAAAAACACTTACCCAAAGCTATTTTGCTTTTTAAATGATTACTTGCTCTAGAACTTTTGCTTATTTATTTTTGGTGTTTTTTAAAATTATTTTTCCCAGGGCATTTATTATTGTTTTTTTCCAAGCCTAATTTTGTTATTTCGTACACAAGTTGCTGGTGTGGTGTGGTGTGGTGTGGTTTTGCATGCCTTAATCCCAGCACTCCTGAGGCAGAGGCAGACAAAAAACAAAAAAACAAAACAGTGTGTTGGGACTATACAAGCAATTCATATACTCCAGCTTATAGAATAATTTGGTTTGGTTTGGTTTGGTCTTTTTTGAGACAAAGTCTCCCTGTAGCCCCAGCTGGCCTGAAACTCACTATGTAGATCAGGCTGGCCTGGAGCTCACAGAGATCTACCTGCCTTCTGCCTCCCAGGTGCTGGGATTAAAGGCATGTGCCACCATGCCCAGCCTAGCATAATAGAGTTTTAAAAATACAAAACTCACTTTGGGGCTGGAGAAATAGCTCAGCAGTTAAGGTACTGGTTGCTCCTCCAGAGGACACTGATTCAGTTCCCAGCACCTACATGGCAACTAACAACCATCAGTAACTCCAGTCCCAGGGGATCCAATGTCCTCTTCTGACCTCCAAGGGCATTTTATGACATGGGTACACTTACATGCGGGCAAAACACTCATAATACATAAAAATAAATATAGCTTTTAGACTCTCACTGTTAAAAATAGGTAAAAGTGATTATAAATGCTGCCCCCCCACCTGTGCTTTTTCCTCCCCCCTAGGGATCTTGCAGCTGCAATAGATCGCATGGACAAGTATAATTTTGATACAATGATTTATGTGGTAAGTACTCAAAATAAAACATAAAAGTTTATAACCCCTATCTCATGAAAACTATAGAAATAGTAAACTAGGAGGCTGGAGAGATGGCTCAGCAGTTAAGAGTACTGGCTGTTCTTGCAGAAGACCCGGGTTTGATACCCAGCACCTACATGGCAGCTAAACTGTCTGTAACTCCAGTTCCAGGGGATCCAATGCCCTTTTCTGACCTCCATGGACACTGTACAACACAGGTGCACTCACCCACATGCAGGCATTACACTTATACACATAAAACAAAAATAATAAATAAAATTTTTTTTAAAAAAAAAGACATATTAAACTAGGACCCATGAGATATCTTGGTTTTCCTATGTACTGTTGTGGGTTCTCCTCAGGCCAGCTGTGAAGACCCTAACCTGGATCGGGTCCCTGCCGATTAGGGGGTAACGAAGTGCGGAGTCGCAACACACAGACCCCGGGAGTCGGGTAGAAGCAAGCACTAGGCGAGGTGCTGCAGCCTCGTTTAATGCAGGAGGAGGCACACCTTATATCTCCCTTTTCTCCACCCCCAAGTCCCTTTAGTCAGCGTATCATTTTCTGATTGGTCCGCACCGTGCAGTCTGTCAGCAGTCACTGGTCTCACAAGGAGGGTACAGAGGCATGGGCTCCTTTTGGTGGGCTATTTGCGGACCAAGAAGTGAAGTGAATTCTCACTGAATCCCAGGGCTCTGGGTCCGCGCCATCTTTGGAGGCCTCCTGCTACAATGCACTTTTGTGTGGGTTGGTTTTATGAAATTTTATTACATGTATAATTTGTGTAACCATCATTATATTCATAATACAGAACTGTTTATTACAAACCAACCCCCCTTGTGATTACCCACTTCATAATCATACATTCTCTCAAACCCTAGTCTTGCTATCCATCACAAATTTTGTCACTTTGAAAGTGTTAAATAAATGGGATCACAGAGTATGTGACTTTCTGAAATTGGCTTTTTCACCCAGCATAGTGAATTCCCTTGAGATCCATTCAATCCCATTGTATCACTAGTTTGTTCCCTTTATTGTTACTGATATTCTAGTCTCTTCTCTGCCTTCTTTCCTTTGCATGTGCAGCCTCCCTTTATACTAAGAAAGTTACCATCAAACATCTTTTTCAAGCTTAACTTTAATCTTCGTGAGACAGAGCTCATAATAGCTGAGAGAAAAGGAAATGAAATAAAGCATTCCAAAGATGAAAGTCCATATTTCCTCCTGTTTTAGAGTATTGCAGCTCTTATTTTCCCATTCAGCATGTTCTTTAGTATGTTTGTTTTAAAAGATTTAATTGTCTATTTATATATAGAGGTGAGAGAGAGAGAGAGAGAGAGAGAGAGAGAGAGAGAGAGAGAGAGAGAATGAGAGAATGAGAATGTGTATGCTCATGTGCATGCAAGTACCTGCAGAGGCCAAGAGAGTTAGATCCCTTGGAATTGGGGTCACGGGGATGTGAAACTCTGGATTGGGATGCTGGGAACTGAACTTGGGTCCTGTAGAAGAGGAGTAAGCACTCGTAACCACTGAGCCATCTCTTCATCCCCTAATGTGTTTATTTAAAATATATTGACTGCCAATGACTTTAGTCTAACAAAACTGTTAATTTAAATCTAGCCTATTTTTGTTGCTATTGCTTTGTTTTGCTTAAATTTTAACAACTTTTCCTCCAAGACAGATAAAGGGCAGCAAAAGCATTTTCAGCAAGTGTTCCAAATGCTGAAGATGATGGGATATGAATGGGCGGAAAGGTAATGTTTAAATGCTTCTTAGTTGCCTACCCAAGGTCACTAATGCTTTAAGTCAACCAAGCCTTGAAACATAACTAGAAAGATTTACATTTAGTTCTTTTTATCAAGATATTAGTGTGAAAAAGAAAGTTTGATTTTTGTATTATGTCCCAATAAATGTGTTTATTAGATATCTACTCTGTTTTGATTTTCAAAGTTATTAATCCCCATTTCTGCTTCCTCATAAAGGGAACTGGTAATTTAATTACATACTAGCAATTATCTCAGTAAAGTACTGGGATTAAAGGCATGGTGACATATGCTTTTAATCCCAGCACCTGGGAGGCAGAGGCAGGCATATCTATGAGTTCAAGGCCAGCCTGGTCTACATATTGAGTTCATAAATAAATAAATAAATAAATAAATAAATAAATAAATAGAAACTTTAGTGGACTGCAACAAATCATATCTAACTTATTTTTCTGGTTTTTATTACCATATATTAGTTATGTATAATAGTGGGCTTCATTATGATATCTTCATACATATATAAGGTATTTTTGGTCATATTTACTGTTATCCTCCTATTCCATTCCTGCTCCCACTCCTTTGATCCTCCTTTCCTTCCCCAGTAGTCTCCTTTCTACTTTCATGTCTTTTAATTTATTTATTGACTTATTTCTTTATTGGTGAACTAGTGAGTTGAATTAGGATTGTTGTCAGGAGCATGATTGAGGGGTTACTGACAGGAGCTTGCACAGCTTTTCAGGGCTGTAGTACTCAAGAAAATGGTCTCTCCCTCCATCAGCAACCATTAACTACCTATAAATCCTCAGAGAGGACTGAGGCCTCCATGTAGAATGTTGATGGGCTTAGTCTTGTGCAGGTGATCACAGCTTTGTGAATTCATAAGTACATTGTCCCTATGGTGCCTGGAAGACAGTGTTCCACACCATTCCCTATTTCTTCTGGCTCTTACAATCTTTCTTTCCCCTGTTCTGCAATGTTCCCTGATCTCTAGAGGGCCTAATACAGATTTCAGGTTTAGGGGTAAGCATTCAACAGTCATTCTGCAGTAACTGCTACCTATTGGATAAAGAAGCTTCTCTGATCAAAACTGACAACAGCACTAGTTTATGGGCATAAATATAGACATTTAGAAAGTAATCTCACAACATAGCCATTTAGCAAAAGAACAGTAGTGGCTTCCTCACTAAGGCTTAAAACCTCCAAGCCATGGGCCTTTGACCAAATTTATCTTACTAGGTATGAATTCACTCCTGTGGAATTGGCCTTAAGTCCAGTCAGAAAGCAGTTATTTACTCCCATAACAGTCGTGCCACTATTGTACCAATGGGCACATCTTGCTTAGCAAGTCAGTAGTATTGCACATAAGGTCCATAGCTAAGTTAGACTATTGATGACTCTTCTCCAACAGCCTACATAGCACCTTCTGGCATCATGAAAGCTAGTCATCAGGAAGGCAACCTTCAGCTCAGTTTCAGCTTGAGTTCTCTATGTCCTGTAACCAAAGGATGTTATGGCCTCAGCAATAGGGTCTTACCAGCTAGTACTGATGGGCAACCAAGAGCAGTGGTAGTAGCTTATATTTTAGGGGTCCGAGGAACTTCCCTCATAAGGAGGTAGCCCACCCTATCACTGGGTTTTTCATCTAATATACTTGTGGCTTCTGGGAGCAGCTTTATCCATCCATACAGAGTACCTCCATTCAAACATTTAAAAATTACTTTATTTTATAACTATTTTACAAAATTAGTTTTCCTTATTGCTTTTTCTTACAGCCTTAGTTTTGTCTCAGCTAACATCTTCTCTTCCCCCTTTCCTTGAACCCCATCTCCTCTTAAACCTTTCCACCTCCAGATTCTCCCTTCCACTTCTATACCACATCTGTTATACTATTCCTGCCCCATCCCAAGCTTCTCATGGGTCCCTTTTTACTTTCCTGGCCTCTACACACACAGACTCCCACATAACATACATATGTATAAACTGGAAGTTAGTAGAGAATGACATGGGCAGTGTTTGCTTTTCTGAGCCTAGGCTCCCCCACTTAATATAATATACTAGATATCTGCATGTAGAAGACTGAAACTACATTATTATCTCTTACCTGCATAAAAATTGACTCCAAATGGATCATTGACCTTAACATAAGACCTGAAATTGTGAAACTGCTAGAGGAAAAAAGTAGGTAAAACATTTCAAGATATAGACAAATGTAAGGACTTTCAGAATAGGACTCCAGTCACTCAGGAAATGAACAACATTCAACTATTGGAACCTCATAAAATTAAAAGGTATGCTTACCAGAAAGGAAACAGTTAATTGATTAAAGAACTGTACTAAATGGGAGAAATTTTCTTCATCCAAACATCTGACAGGGGATAAATATCTTGAATGTATAAAACAACTCACAAAACTAAAAAAGGAAACAACTCTGTCAAAAAATGAGCTAAGAAAGTGAACAGAGAAGTCTCTAAAGAATAATACAAATGGTGGTACATGCCTTTAATCCCAGCACTAGGGAGGCAGAAGTAGGCGTATCTCTGGGTCTGTGGCTAGCGTGGTCCACATAATGAGTTCCACGCCAGCCAGGGATACATAGAGACGTTGTATCTTACCCAAATCAGACTGGCTGCTATCAGGAAAATAAATGACCACAAGTGCTGGTAAGGATGTAGGAAAGGGAAAAATTAATCTACTCTTGGTGGAAGTATAAACTGATGCAGCTACTGTATGGAGTTATAGAGGTTTCTCATGAAAATTAAACATGGAACCATCATATGTTCCAGCTGTACCACCCCAGGGCATGTACCCAAAAGATTCTGTATCCTGCCACAAAGATACCTGCACGTCTGTGCTCATTGATGCACTGATCACAGTAGCAAAGAAATGTAATCAGCCTAGATGTCCATCAAATGATTAATGAGTAGTGAAAATATGGTACATATATACAATGGAATTTTGACTATTAAAAACGGAATTTGCAGGAAAATGGATGGAACATATTTTTGTTTTGTTATTGTTTGAAGCAGGGTCTCATGTAGCCCAAACTGGCTTGAACTGTGTACTTTGAACTCCTAACTATCCTGCCTCCATCTTCAGTTGCTGGTAATGCAGCATGTGCACCATGCCTGGCTACATTGCATTTATTTTAGTAAGTTTTTAAAGGCTACTACAAGATTTGAGGGTCAAATTAAGCTCTGGAAGGGTAATGTAGTTTACTCACGTCATTGGCACCCTTTACCTTTTGGTTAACAAATGCCCATCCATTTCAGGTGCCTGCATGTACCTTTTGGAATAGTGAAGGGAATGAAGACTCGAAGAGGGGACGTCACTTTTCTGGAAGATGTCTTAAATGAGATTCAATCAAGAATGCTAAAAAACATGGCTTCCATTAAGAGTAAATCCACTTTCTTATTGTTAAAGTCATGTTCTACATGCCATTGTCACGTGTATGTGTATGCATATTGTTCATGTGTATATGAGTGCTCATGAACATGTACACATATTTTTGTTGAGGCCAAAGGTATTCTCTGGCCCTTTTTTCCTTTTTTTTTTTTTTTTTTTTCTTTTTTTTTTTCCTTTTTTTTTTTTTTTTTTTGAGACAAGATCTCACTATAACTCAGGCAGTCTTTAACCTTATTCTCTGGCACTGTCTTCCTTTTTTTCTTTTTTTTTTTTCTTTTTTTTTTTCCTGGCTTGGAAGTCACCAAGTAGGCAAGGCTGGCTGGCCAGTATGTACCAAGATCTGCCTGCTTCTGTCTTCCTAGCACTGGGTTTGCAAGCACAAAGCACCATGTTCAGCTCTCTTTACATAGGTTCTGGGTTTCATACTCAGGTCCTTATCCTTATAAGGCAAGCACTTTCCCACCTGAGCTATTGTCCCACTCCAACTCCTATTGTAAATTGGATCCAAGTTACCCTTGAAAAAATAAGTATCAGCTATGTCCAATATCTTACTAGGGATATTTGTAAAACTAAATTCATGTTTCTTCACTGTAAAGTGAGTGGGGGAGATGTAACTGTCAAGTACACTTAGAGCAAAAATTTTTTAACCACTTTGATTCATTTTTCTTGCACTATATAGTGCAGGTTGAAAATACCTGCCTTTATTTCAGCAACGAAGAAACTGATGAACCCACAGGAGACTGCAGAGAGGGTTGGGCTGGCAGCTCTCATCATTCAGGTCTGTAAAGACTCCTTCCTCTAAAACTTTTTTGTCTGGTATTTTTGGGGGTCTTTTTGAGATAGGGTCTCCCTGCAGCCCTTGCTGGCCTGGAACTTGCTATTTGGATCTGGTAGCCTCCATCATATAGAGATCGCCTGCCCTTGCCTCTGCCTTCCAAGGGCTGGGATTAAAGGCATGCACCACTGCTCCTGGCTTGTCTGGTATTTGAGCAAAAGCCAGTGATAAAGATTACTCTCATTTTAGGACTTCAAAGGCTTACTCTTATCTGACTATGAGTTCAGCTGGGATCGTGTTTTCCAGAGTCGTGGGGACACTGGAGTCTTTCTACAGTACACCCATGCCCGCCTCCACAGGTAAGAGGCTGCAGTAAAGCTTGTCTCTGTCCTTCCCTGGGCTGGGATCTGCCTGGTGTGGTTCTCAGACCAGTGACAAGCCCTATTTTCTGGGCTCTTCCAGTATCTCCTATTCAAGACTGGTTAAAGCACAGCAGCCCTCTTACTGTTAAGTATTCATTAAGCACCAGTACAAGAAACACTTTCTTATATATTGCCTTTCTTCATCCTCAGAATAACTTTGCCAAAGAATACCCTGTCGCCTACATTTTAGACACACTGAAACAAATTTAGGGAAATTGAGAATCTAAGTCAGTGTTATTGTCAAAGTCTAGGGCTATAGATTGAGAGGAAGTCTATATGCTCAGAGATAATACTTATCACATGCAACTTTGAGCCCCTAGATAACTGATCTTTTCGTGTTTGTAACTTTAAACTTTGGTAACAGTTTGGAAGAGACTTTTGGATGTGGTTATCTGAATGACTTCAACATTGCTTGCTTACGAGAGCCACAATCTCTTTTAATTCTCCAGCATCTTCTCAGGTATGGTTTTCTGGTAGCATCAGGGTTTTTTCTTTTAACTGAATTGACTGGTTTTTTGGTCCTGCCTCTAAACAGTTACTGGGGGGAAACAGATTAAGCCAATGTTCAAGGTCGACCCTAGTCTCCAAAATATCGCCACAAAGTAGCAGAGATGCCTAGCACACTCTAGCCCATTATCTAGGAAGATGACCCCGAACAAGAGCATGACCCTTTGGTTTTAGAAAAGAGCATCTTCTATGCATCTGATGAAGGAAGGAAAATCCCTGCCTTTGTGCAGCTTCCAAGAGGCGGGAAATCCTTCACTTGCCTTGTGGTTTCAGCTTACAATCTCATATATATTTGTCCACCTACATGGGCAGAGACCACACCTTATAGACTTGTCAACAGACTGGTCTGTAGAAGAGATCAGTGAACTAGAAAGTGGCTATGTGTCTATGAAGGCAGTTTTCTTTGCCACACAGTAGTCACTAGTTCTTTCTTAAGATTAGAAAATTTTATTCAACATAGAGCTGGTTTGTGAGAGAAAATAAACCTTCCTGATCTCCTTAGCCTTGAGGGTAGAGTTCACTAGTTTAACAGTCATGATTTAAATTTTTGTTCTGGACTAGGCCTAAAAGGTAAAATATGATTTAGGAAGTCTTCTGCTGTCGAGGAATTCATATGAAAGAAAAATGGGCATTTGCTGTCAAGTGTATTCAGGTCTTTTTTTCATATTCCCTCTGCTCTTACTGATGTCAAATCTAGGTATTAAACATCTTAATGCCTTAGCTTAATATAATGTATGACCAGTCTGTTTCTGCCACTGTTACTGTCATCTCTCTTTTAGGTTCGATGAGGTACTTTATAGATCATCTCAGGATCTTCAACCTAGGCACATTGTTAGTTACCTTTTAACTAAAAAAAAAAAAAAAAAAAAAAAAAAAAAACCTCCGTAATGTTTCTTTCATTTAAAGGTTTCTTGTAAATAAATCTCTTGCCCTAAAAATTTATGTTTATTCTTTAAGTTGTAGGAATTATTACTTCTTTGCCAGTTAGCAAATCATGTTGTTTATTCAGTACTCTAAGGTAGAATCATAGGAACAGACAGTAATAGAAGTGGTGACAACACAGTGCCATTTGTGTTGTGGAGGAATGGACAGAAGACTTGATGTTTGCTCAGCCCAGCTCTGAGACGCAGAGAAACAGCAGGTGTTAATCAGGAGAAGCAGGAAGCTAAGGAGGAAAAAGCCCAGAGTTGAGCATGAACTACAGTCATAACGGGGTGAGGGGTGAGAAAAGTTAAGTTCAGACTATTTGGCCCTACAGACCTTTCAGGGCAGTGTCTAGGGCCAAAGATCTAGACTAGACCTATCCCTATCTCTGATTCCTCAGACTTAAATAAGATTTTTTTCTTTATATTCTACTTATACATGTATAAGAGGTAAAGCCAGAAAGTCTAATGAAATGTCACTCATTAAACAAATTAAACAGATTTCTTGTGCATTTCTTTGGCCCACTGCTACCATACCTTAACAGAAAAGGTTACAATTCAGTGTCTGTATGTACTACACTGATAAATAGTCCCTGTCTCACCTCCTCAGTTGACACAGGGGAAAAGGTTTTGCCATGTTATGCTTTTAAAAGTTGTCTATTAAGCAAATACCAATTGTTAGAAAACTTGCCATTTGGTAAAAGCAGGACTAAAATCTAAAGTGAGTTTAGTGTTTTACTGTTATACATAAGCAGCACATTTGTCTCAACTTTTATAACTTCAGGTATCTCCTTTAGTGATTCTAGGCTTTTTCTTTAGTGTTGGATTAGAAAGCAAACTCATGTAACAGGAAGTTACTACTGGTCCTTATATTTCTTTCTTCCTGTTTCAGTCATCTTGCAGCTGTGGCACACAAAACCCTCCAAATAAAAGACAGTCCTACTGAAGTGGCTGGGGTATGTAATGTTAAATGCCCTCTACATGATCCCTTGGCGGCTCAAACTAATACTAAAAAACATTAGTAGTTAGTAACAGTCTCATTAATTTTTCTTAAATAACTTCTGTTGTTTAACCATAGCAGTATACTTTCTGACTCAGCTAATAAAGGAGAATTGGGCTATAACAATGAATGCATTTTCCTCCATCACATGTTTGAGGGACATTCTGTCGCTCCCACTCCACAGTCTTCTGCAAGGGATGCTAAAATATATTTCCCCATGCCTAGAGTACTCCAAGGTATTCTCAAGTAGTTTTCCTACTTTAAATCTGAATTAGTGCTAAAATCATTCTTTTTTGCTTACTTCTGACATGTTATTATTGAACATTTCATCATTCTTTATTTTTTAGGCCAGACTTCATCTTTTCAAAGCTGTCCGTTCTGTCCTAGCCAATGGAATGAAACTTCTTGGAATAACCCCTGTATGTAGGATGTGATTTCTAATTAAAGTTGTTTTAAAAAATACTGAATGAGAGCTTGTTTGGTGATTCTAGCAGGGGAGCACACCTGCTCAAATACTCTTGAGTGAAGACTGGTTCTCCTTTATCGGGGAAGGTCATGCTCTTCAGCAGAGCATGCAGCTTTGGGAGGGATGCACTTGGAGTGTTGAGGGAGGAAGGGGACACCCGCCTAGCCAGCCAGATCAGCCAAATCAACCTTGGTGATCAGTGGAGTGACAGATGTCATAGCCAGATTGCCCTCACATCCTTAGAAATACTAAATGAAGCTGGGCATGGTGGCACACGCCTTTAATCCCAGCACTCAGGAGGCAGAGGCAGGCGGATCTCTGTGAGTTCAAGGCCAGCCTGGTTTACATAGTGAGTTGAGGTCAGCTGGGACTACAGGGAAACCCGGTCTCAAAAAGACAAAAAAAAAAGAAAGAAATACTAAATGAATCTTAGTCGTGTACAGGTGCTTTACTGTTCAGAATACTATTTAAACTATTATTCTATGTTAGAAAATTGATTTTATTAAGTATAAGTAACATTAATTTACTTTTTACTCTTAAAAAAAATCATGTGAGTTCTCTCTTGGTCAGTAGGTAATAAACACTAAAAAACTTTTGAAATTGAAAACCCTGTTGGTCTAATGGGACAAAGGACTAAAATTTAAACTATGACTTGAGGTTTCTTACTGTGTCATTTCTTCCAGAAAGGGGACTGGAGGAGGTGTTTCATATGGATGGCAGAGGACAATTTTTGGGAGTTGGTTCTCCCTTCACTGTGGGTTCCAGTGATCAAACTTAGTGTTTCACACTTATACACACAAGCACTTTTACCCACTGAGTCATCTCATTCGCTGTAGAAACTGTTTTGTTTTGTTTTTTTCTTTTTGAGACAGAGTCTTACTATGAGCCCAGGCTGGCCTGGAACTCACTATGTAGACCAGGGTGGCCTTGAAACTACAAAGATCTGCCTGAGGCTGTGTGGGGTCTCTCCCTCCCCTCGTGGGTTGTTGGCCACCGATCCACGAGGACAAAGGGAGCAGAAACAACGAACCGGTTCAGGACGGCCAGTGAGCACGATGGAAAAAACTTTACAGGGAGGCAGATTCAGTGATACAGCTCCGTTTATTCAGTGGGGATTAGGGAAAATATAGTGTGGAGGCAGCAGCCAAAGCTTCAGCTGATAGGTGTTCATTGTATGCTTTATTTACATGTGGTAGGGGGATACTATCATCTGACTATAGGGCAATGTCTAATTATCATATAGAAAAAACCTGGGGGCAGTTTTATTGCAGGTAACTATGCCAAAGGTCATGTTCCAAATAAGGTCAGGCATCCGTGCTTGGTGGTACTTTCCAGGTAAGTCAGGCAGAGAGCAGGAGGCCCCGCTGAGAAAGGGAGTCCTTCCATATAGCGCAGAGCCCCTTATAGCTATCCGGACATGGAGGACTACAACTATAGCAGCAGGGTCCCCCAACAAGGCTGCCTCCTGAGTGCTAGAATTAAAGGTGTGTGCCACCACACCCAGCAAAATCTATTCTTATAACTGAAATAATAAAATGTTTTCATCAAATAATTAGTAAAGGGAGATTTCCTAATTTTAGTTTGATTGCAGCTAGTTCTTAGAACTAATATAAGGAGACAAAAAGTAAGCATCTCAGGGGCTGGAGCAATGGCTCGGTCATTAAGAGAACTGGCTGTTCTTGCACAAGATCTGGGTTCAAATCCTAGCATCTACATGGCAACTAACAACTGTCTGTAACTCCAGTTCCTGAGGATCCAACACCCTCTTTTGTTCTCCATGGGCACTGCATGACATGGGTGTGCTTACATACCTGCAGACATAATATTCATATACCATAAAATAAAAATAAATAAAATTAGCGTTTCTTTAGCAATATAAACAGCAAGTACTTACAGTAAGAACTTTACCTCATGCTTTAGTTGAAATACACTGATAACTTGCTATGTGAGGTCAGGAACTAAATACATTTGAATAGCATGGAATTACTTGTATAGATATCTTATTCAGATTTTAAAAATTTTTTTATTTATTTTATTTTATGTGTATGTGTGTATTGCCTGCATGTAGGTAAGTGCACCCATGTCATGCAGTGCCCACAGAGGACAGAAGAGGCTGTCGGAGCTCCTCGAACTGGAGTTTCAGACAGTTGTTAGCTGCCATGTGTGCTGGGATTCGAACCCAGGTCTTCTGCGAGAATAGTCAGTGTTCTTAACTGCTGACCCATCTCTCCAGCCCCTATTAGGATTTTTTAAGAAAATAAGTATGGGCCAATAACTAAACCCTAATTTAAGGTAGAATTTTGGCTTCCATGTATGTACATATTGGCAAGGTTCAATCTTTCTGACTTGATTCAATAATGTGAGCTTGATTAGGTCACAATGAGTAGGCTGGTTATGTTTGGTAAGTGGGACCACTTCTGCCAGCATTCTACTCGGGTCCCATACATTTATTCTAGATGTTAGTAATACACGTCTAATGAGAAGAAAACCAGCAAAATTAGCTTCTCAATGGAATAGACACTAAGCAGGTGTGGTCTGCCTTCTTAGTTGTGTAAAGTACTCATCCATGTAGTCACAGTTTTCAGTGACTTGCTCATTTTCTACCTAAAGTAGCATTAAGCTTCCTTAGCATAAACTCACCGTGGAATGAAAACATACAGTTGGGACATGTTTTACATGTCTACTACCCCTCTCTATAGAAACTTTCTACTAAGACCATGAGTAAGTCAGTTGTGAATGAGGTTATGCAGGGCCCAAGTCTTCACAAAAACAGCTCTTTGATGACTTTATAGACATACACAGGTGCCAAGGATCCTAATGCAACCAATTATGACTGGTAATAATCAGATACATACAGATTAGAGAAGCATGTGCCAACATCTCAGTGTTATTAGCAAAAACAGTGAGTCTGTAAGAAACAATATATTTTAAAATGAAATGCAGATCTTTTTTGAAGGTTAAAATCTCACTCAGTGTTATGTCTTACAAGGCTTATACTGAGTTCAATATTGCATAACTATTCATTCAACAGTGAACCTGAAAATTTTATAGCCACTTTTGAAAGAGATGTATCTTTACTCTGGAAACTGTTATTGAGTATGTTAAAGCTGTAATGAAGTGCTTCTTCTAAAAAAATTTTTTTAAATATTAAAAAAAGCTCTGCTTCCCTGGGCTTGCAGGACCCGCCAGCCTCTCTCTGACCCACAGGCTCTCTCCGGGGTAAGTCCATCGTGCCCTCTGCGACTTGACTCCCCCAGCCTCATTCACCCTCCCATCTCCACTGCTGGTCTCTCCTCCTAGTTTGGGTCCTGTCCCATTCCTTGTCTTGGGGCCACAGACACCTGGGGAACCAGTACTGCTTCTTGATCCTTTTCATCCAGACCAACTCAGTGCCTTTTGTGGTAACCAAGAGCACTGCTTCTGGGCCTGGCCCCGCCCTCACCTCCCTCTGCTTCCCTGGATCTGCACCACCCTCCAGCCTCTTTCCAGGACGTGAGGACTGACCTTTCCTCTTCCTGATCCTTTGCATCCAGACCATCTATCTGCCTTTGCATCTCTGGGTGGCATGGCCACCAGCTGCCCTAGACGAGCATCTTTCCTGGGCCCGACTCCCAGTCTAACACCCAAATTCCTGAGGCCAAAATCTATCCTGGAGGGATCCAGACCTTAGGAGAAGCCCTGAGAGCATCTGATCCTCATCTGATTTGGGCCTCTGTGGGAACTCCTGAAGACAGAAGCAATCTGGCCACTCCAATATAAAAACAAAAGAGAGAACCCAAGCTTAGAGGAATGAGCTTTTCATGCCCCAAAAGCAAAACACAAAGACACATAAAGTTTACAAAAAGAAACAGACCTTAAACTTGACGGCTTGAGTCTCACACAAGAATCGGAAACTACAAAAGAAATTCACATGTCAAAATCACAGAGAAAATAATAATAACATGAAAAACCGAAATAACATATCCCCACTAAATACCAATAGTCCTCTAGAGAGTACAATGAGAACTCCCTAGAGATAATGCAGGACATGGAACTCAAAAGAACAATTATAAACATGATAAAAGAATTCAGTGA
>NW_008336062.1:582428-583375 GCF_000622305.1 Nannospalax galili | reverse complement strand
AAAAAAATAGAAATATTGAAGAATACTCAGGCTGAAATGAAGAAGGAAGTGAAACACTCAGTAAGCCCATTAGAAACCACAGGAGAAAGCCTCACCAATAGGATGAATGAAATGGAAAACAGAGTATCAAGACTGGAAGATAAAGTGGACGACCTAGACCACTCAAGCAAAGATTATGAAAAATTAAATGAATCACAAGAATGGAATATGCAGGAATTGTATGACACCGTAAAAAGACCAAACTTATGAACCATAGGTGTGCTGGATAGCTTTAGTGTCAACTTGACATACCTGGGTTGAGGGAGCCTCAATTGGGAAATTGCTTCTATTGGACTGGCCTATGGCCATGTCTGAGGGGCATCTTCTTGATGAGTAATGTAGGAGGGCCCAGCCCACTGTGGGTGGTGCCACCCCTGGGCAAGTGGGCCTGTGTTGCATAAGAAAGCAAGCTGAGCAGGGGCCAGGGGAAAAAGCCAGTAAGCAGCGTTCCTCCATGGCCTGTGCTCCAGTTCCTGCTTCCAGATTCCTGCCCTGAGTTCCTACCTTGGGCTCCCTGATGAACTGTGACCTGGGAGTTGTAAGCTAAAAAACCCTTTCCTCCCCAAGTTGGTAGTGATCAGAGTATTTTGTCACAGCAAAGAAGAACAAACTAAGACAATAGGCATACAGGAAGGAGAAGAATCCCAAGATAATGGCATGGACCAGATTTTCAACAGAATCGTGGAAGAAAATTTCCCAAAATTAAAAAAAGATGCCCATACAAATACAAGAAGCATATAGAACACCAAACAGACAGGACCAGAAAAGAAACTCTCCATGGCACATCACAGTAAAAACACTAAATATACAAAACTAAAAGACAATACTGAAAGCTGCAAAAGACAAGTCACATATAAACAAAGGAAAACCCATTAGGATCACAGCTGACTTTTCAGTGCAAACTATGA
>NW_008336062.1:580509-581187 GCF_000622305.1 Nannospalax galili | reverse complement strand
CAAAAGAAGAGATTAGTATTCGAATTGGTAGTTCTACTGGTAAGACCACGTGATTGTCAACTTCTAAAAGTCTTCTTTGAAAAGATAAACAAGATTGACAGACCGCTAGCCCAGTTAACCAAAAGAAAGAAAGAGCACCTCCAAATCAACAAAATCAGAGATGAAAGGGGAAACATCACAACAGACACCAGAAAGATACAGAACATTATAAGGGAATACTTTAAAAACATACATGCTACTGAATTTGAAAACTTAAAAGAAATGGATGCATATCTAAAGGCATGGGAACCACCAAAATTAAACAGAGAAGAGATTAACAGCTTAAACAGACTCATATCACAAAAAGAAATTGAAGCAGTAATACAAAATCTCCTGACCAAAAAAAGCCCGGGACCAGATGGATTTACAGCAGAATTCTATCAGACATTTAAAGATGACCTACATCCAATACTACTTATTTTATTCAAAAACATAGAAATGGAGGGAGAACTTCCAAATTCCTTCTGTGAAGCCAGCATCACTCTAATACCAAAGCCAGGTGAAGATACAGCCCAAAAAGAAAACTATAGACCCATATCCTTAATGAGCATAGATGGAAAAATTCTCAACAAGATACTTGCAAACTGCATACAGACACACATCAAAAAGATCATCCACCATGATCAAGTCGGCTTTATT
>NW_008336062.1:574484-580466 GCF_000622305.1 Nannospalax galili | reverse complement strand
ATAACAGACCCACAGCCAACATCATTCTAAATGGAGAAAAACTGGAAGCATTCCCATTGAAACCAGGAACCAGACAAGGCTGTCCACTATCTCCACTTCACTTTTAACATAGTACTTGAAACTGTTGCAAGAGGCAATAAGACAAGAGAAGGAAATTAAAGAAGTAATAACTGGAAAAGAAGAGATCAAATTACCCCTTTTTGCAGATGATATGATATTATATCTAAGGGAGCCAAACATTCCACCCCAAAATGCCTAGACATTATTAACACGTTCAGTAAAGTGGCAGGGTAAAAAATTAACCTACAAAAGGCTATAGGCTTTCTATATACCAATAACAAGCAATCAGAGAAAGAGCACATGGAAACACTCCCCTTCACAATAGCTGCAAACGAAATAAAATATCTCAGAGTAAACCTGACCAAAGACATTCAAGAGGAATAAAATATCTCAGAATAAACCTGACCGAAGACATTAAAGAGCTCTACAATCAAAATTTTAAATCTTTAAAGAAAGACATTGAGGAAGACATCAGAGGATAGGAGGACCTCCTATGCCCATGGATTGGAAGAATTAATATTGTGACAATGACCATCCTACCAAAAGTCATTTATAGATTCAACGCAATGCCAATCAAAATCCCCATGACATTTTTCACAGAATTGGAAAAAAACATCCTAAGATTCATATGGAAGCACAAAAGACCTCGGATAGCCAAAACAACCCTGAGCACTAAGAGCAATGCCGGGGGGATTACTATACCAGATTTCAAGCTGTATTATAGAGCTATAGTCATAAAAACAACATGGCTGGCACAAAAATAGATCCACAGACCAATGAAACAAAATTGAAGACCCAAATATGAACAAATGCAATTTCAGCCACCTGATATTTGACAAAGGGGCCAAGAACATTAACTGGAGGAAAGACAGCATGTTCAGCAAATGGTGCTGGCAAAACTGGATCTCCACTTGTAGAAGAATGAAACTAAACCCCTATCTTTCACCCTGCACAATGGAACTAAACTCCTATCTTTCAATTCCGAATGGCTCAAAGACCTCCATGTAAACATGTAAAGCCTGAAACACTGAAACTATTAGAAGAAAACATTGGGGGAAACCTACAAGATATAGACGTAGGAAAGGATTTTCTAAACTGGACATCAATTGCTCAGGAAACAAGGGCAAGAATTAACAAATGGGACCTCATTAAACTAAAAAGCTTCTGTACATCAAAGGAGACAACCAAGGAAGCAAACAGAAAACTCACAGAATGGGAGAAAATCTTCACCAGTGACACATCCGACAGAGATTTAATAACCAGAATATATAACGCACTCAAAAAACAGAGAACCAAGACAAGAAGAAACCCAATGAAAAGATGGACTAAGGAGCTGAACAGAGAGTTCTTAAAAGAAGAAGTAAAGATGGCTATGAAACATCTTAAAAGATGTTCAATATCACTAATAATTAGGGAAATGCAAATTAAAACCACTTTAAGATTTCACCTTACCCCAGTCAGACTGGCTAAGACCAAGAGAACAAATGATACCAAATGTTGGAGAGGATGTGGGGAAAGGGGAACATTCATCCACTGCTGGTGGGGCTTCAAACTGGTTCAACCTCTATGGAAAGCAGTGTGGAGAACTCTTAAAAAACTACAAATGAACCTACCATTTGACCCAGTTATACCACTCCTTGGCATATAACCAAAGAACTCATCCTATTGCAGAGACACTTGTACATCCATGTTTGTTGCTGCTCTTTTCACAATAGCTAAGAGATGGAAGCAACCTAAGTGCCCCTCAGTTGATGAGTGGATAATGAAAATGTGGTTCATTTATACAATGGAGTTTTACTCAGCAGTAAAGAAAGATGAAATCATGAAACTTTCAGTAAATGGATGGAACTAGAAACTGTTATACTAAGTGAAGTAACACAGACTCAGAAAAAAAAATCAATATATGTTCTCCCTCATATGTGGATCCTAGATCCACTCTGATAAATTAGTATGCAACCAGACATAACTACAGGAACCAGGGTAATGGAAAGGAACCAGGGAGGTAAAGGAAAAGAAAGAACCTGAAAGAGAAGAACAGTAGGAAACAGGCCTTAATAAGGGAGATATGGATAAAACTTGGGTTAGTTTAAGGGATGGGGGAGGGAAGGGTATAAAAAATATTTAAAAAGTAAAATAAAAAGAGCTCTTTGAAAAGACTTACTCATTCCTACAACCTAGTGCCCTACATCCTTAACTGTAGTCCTTAAAAATCCCATTTTTGTTCAAGGCTTGCCAAAATTTAGCTATTATACACAAACAAAAAACTTATTCAATATAATTCCACACAGGAAAAAAAGCCATTTGATGATTAATATTTTTGTTTCATCTTAATGAACATATCTATAAAACAGTGACTAAACAAAATTCATATAAATAAGTTTATTGCCAGATTTCCCCCATAGAGTATAGAAATATTTTAAAAACACTGAAAGTTCACAAATTGAGAGCCCAACAGTTAACCATACTTTATAAAAACAAAGTATAAAAGTGACTTAGAAATTTTTCTGAAAAGTGTATCAGCTGACAGCAAAGAAATACAAACCAGATAGTAAATGGCACGAATACAGCACTAAGGTTCGCAGTCATCACCCAGAACTCATTATCTGAGTTATAAAATAGGTTATAAAATGTTTTACAAGCTACACATTCCATTTCTTTCTGAACTATCTAGTCTTGATCCTGCCTTGCTTTGATAACGAAAGAGCTAGATCTTTACTGCTACAGAGACAAAATACTATAAATGAATTGGAGAATAAGAAGGGGTCATCCTTCTCTCCCAGTACCTGAACAAGTGAACAGTTAGTACAGAAATTGCTTTGGCACTTTAACCCTAAATGCTGTCTTAAACCTTGTTATTTGAATATTGTAGTTTCACATGATTGTTTCAATACCACACCACTGCTATATGTTTTATGTACATGATATATAATAGTAAAATTCCTTCATTCTGAAATAATACAGCTTGGCTCTAAAGTAAATGTTTCATCATTTCACTCATAGTTTTCTTCTTGATTCTTAACCCATACAGTTAATTTGTTGTGTTGTTGTTAAGCTATCTTCTGAGATTGACTTAAGGCTCTATTTTAATATTAACAGTTAGTCATAATAGGAATCTCTTGATAATGAAATCACACACCAATGAGTCTCTCTTTTGGAGTTGTTTCTCCTTGTTGAACAGATGTAGTATCTTGCCTGGGTAGCCCATAGAGATATATGGAGACACATACCAGAAGGGCTCCTAGTGCAAATGTGAGTGCTGAAAAGAAGAAAAAAAAAAGTTTAACCTATATTTTTTTCTTTAAAACTCATAAAAATAATACATTTTAAAACTTTTTTTGCACATTTGTACCTGTTCATATATGTGAGGGTGCATGTGTGTGCATCTAGAGGTCAAAGGACAAGCCTAAGTGCCATCCTCAGGAATGTCACCCACCTCCTTTTAGACAGGGTCTCTCATTTGCTTGGAGCTCACCAATTAGGCTAGACTGGCTAGCCAGCAAGCCCAGGGATCTTCCTGTCTCCACACCCCCAACCCTGCAATTACAAACATATACCACCAAACAGGGCTTTTTAATGTGGGTTCCAGGAGTCAAATTCAGTTCCTCATGTTTGTAAGGCAAGTACTTTACCAACTAGGCCACCTCCCTGGCCCTATAAACATTTTAACTGGAGGTTGCACTGGGCACAGGCCACATGAGTAATAAATAAAGCTAGATGTTTGATGCTGAAGTTTAGAAAGGTCATCCATTATAAGCAAAAAGAACAAGGTTGGAGGGAAGTAAAATCAAGGGAGTGACTACACACTTTTCAAGAACACAGTTATGCCTGTGATAGACCACTCTAACAAAGGACATATTGGCTTCCCTATAAAATATGTGATTAAAGAAAATATGTAATTGTAAACAAAGACAATACAGTGGGATATAGCCCCTCTGATCCCAGAAACGTGAAAAGTTTAGTGTAAAAGATAATTGAGCAAAATTCAGTTAATGACCAGTGATTCAAAGCACTGAAAAGTTTTGAATAGGAGATAAGGTGATTAATATATAGATTACATTGCACTGCACATACCTTTTTCAAGTTACTCCTCAAAATTAGGACATAAGGAACTTGAATGGCAGGCGGGCTCAGTCAGTAAAGGGCCTACTGCACAAGCATGAGGACCTGAGTTTGGATCCCCGTAACCCAAGTGAAAGCCAAGGACCATGGCACATGTCTATAACCCAAGGGCTGGGGAAAGAGAGTGAAAGAACAGATGGGTTTCTGGAGCTCACTGGCCAGTCAGTCTAGCCACATCAGTGAGCAACAGATTCAGTGAGAGACTCTTAAGTCAAAAAATAAGCTGAGAGTGACTCAAGAAGACACTCAACATTGACCTCTGACCTACACATGCACACAAACATATACACCAAAAAAGCTTATATAGGATCTCTGTGAGTTCAAGGCCAGCCTGGTCTACATAGTGAGCTCCAGGACAGCTGGGGCTACAGGGAGACCCTGTCTCAAAAAGACCAAAAAAATAAAAATAAACTTTACATGTAGGCATTATATAAATGAGTGGTAATATCAAAGCTATATACTTAAAACTGAATTTTATTCTATATAGAGTACAATGGCAGAGTATTAATAGTTTTAAAAATGGCATGTAGAGGGCTAAGCATGGTGGTGCATGCCTGTAATCCCAAGCAGGAGGATCATGAATTCAAGATGACTAGCTACACAGTTTTAGGCCAGCCTGAGATACATGAGACCCCTATCCCCCACTGCTTTATGCAGTGAAATGGCATAAAGCTATAATTTGAATGCACCTATAACTAGAAAAGACCAGCTTTAAATTCAAGGAGAGGAGGCAGTTTATATCAACATCTTAATAGTTACCTGAAACACTGCTAACAGAAACATTTATATCATTACTAAGTTTTTCTCAAGAGCAAAGACACAATTATATTAAACATAAGGATAGATCAGAACTACAATGAAAAGTTCACCTGTCAGGTGATAAAACATCAAAAAGAAGCCAGGTGTGGTGGTACAACCATGTGCTGGTACATCCCAGCACTCTGGAGACAGAGACAGGCAGATCTCTGTGAGTTCAGGGCCAGCCTGGTCTTCATAGTGAGTTCCAGGCCATTTGGGGCTACAGGGACATCCTGTCTCAAAAAGACAAAAAGAGAAAAGAAAAAAAAAAATCTAAAGGGAGTTACCCAACACTAAAATGGTAAGTGGTTGGACTTGTACAACTTAACTTACTTACTATATACTAGCAGCTCTTCTAACCAAATCACCTGACAAATAATGGCAGGAAATAGGTGATATTATTCATGTTTTTATAGGTGAAGTTTGAGACACAAGTTCTATAATTTCTCTATGACTATACAGCTAATAAATAGTATAGTAAGATTTGAACCATACTACAGAATGGTTTTCTGAGTTCTGCAATATTAGTATTACAAAAACATTTGTATTTGTAATGAGTCAATTCTAAAATGAAATATAGTACAGGCCAAGTTTTCTTTGTCAGTTTATGGTAATGATAATTGATCAATAAAACTACTACATAGCTTAAAAGCAACCTGAAACAATACATTATTACTGCCTAAGTAATTCAAAAGTTGGATGTGACAGCTAGAGAAAAATCACACTGGGACTAGCCTAGCAAAGGTACCACAATGCCACCTAAAAACCACTTCACACCCAAGAAAGTCCAAAACAGGAAGATAGGGGCTAAAAAGGGAAATAAAAGATATTTTTCTGCTTTCATCAAAATAGGCCTACACAGGTTAATTCTACCACTGAAAGTGCTGATTATCTAATCATACCACAGTGGTCAAGAAAAAAATGTATATATAATTCAGACGAATTCAGGTTTTGGTTTTTTGGTGGTGTTTTAGTAATTTTTATCTTTTATTAATACATGATTTA
>NW_008336062.1:550572-574373 GCF_000622305.1 Nannospalax galili | reverse complement strand
TTAATATAATACATTTAATATAATATGTAAAGAGCTGACATAAATCAGTGTTCACCCTCTTTAACAATCATGGAAAAATAAATATAAGGCAAATATCTTTATCAGGTTAGCAAGTTTTCTTAAGTACAGTAAGATCCAATGTTGGTAAGAATTCAGGGAACTAAGATTCCTCATTCACAGCTGCTAGGATATCAAACAATACCCTCAATCCTTCTAGAAATCAGTTTATAGGTATGTACTTTTTTAATCCCCCAAAAGTACATTTTAAGCCCTGAAAACTCACTTCTAGGAACTTATTCAAGGCTACTGCTTATTACAGAATGTGTGTGTTAGACCACAGCCAGCTTTCCCTTCAGGTTTTTTTTCCTCCTAATATTTTCTAACCATTGTTGAATCCACAGATGCAGAACCCATAGTTACACGTGGCCAACTGTGCACCCTGGCACACCCAACTCATCTTGTATCTAATTGTGCTGGATAGCTTTACTGTCAACTTGACACACCTGGGTTGAAGGAGTCTCAGTTGGAGTATTGTCTCCATTGGACTGGCCTGTGGCCATGTCTGTGGGACATCATCTTGATTAATGAGTGATGTGGGAGGGTCCAGCCCACTGTGGGTGGTACCACCCCTGGGTAGGTGGGCCTATGTTGTATAAGAAAGCAGGTTGAGCAGGGGCCAGGGGAGCAAGCCAGTAAGCAGCATTCCTCCATGGCCTGTGCTTCTTTTGCCTCCAGGTTCCTGTTCTGAGTTCTTACCTTAGGCTCCCTGATGAACTGCGACCCAAATAAACCCTTTCCTCCCTAAGTTGGTACTGGTCAGAGCATTTTGTCACAGCAATGAAGAAACAAACAGGACATTAATACTTCAGGAACAAGGCCTGATAGCCAAAAGGCTCTTTTTCACCTATAACCAGCACTCTTCAAGCTTAAGTCAGGACACCAAAGTGCTCTTTATTCACCTTTCACACAGCTGCAAACTGCTGGACTTATAAAATAAATTGCCACAAAATTAGGAATACTTAATGAGTCATGGAAGTGATGGACTCTTCCATGTTAACCTACTATAAACTAGGACATACTTATCTGTAATCCAAAAAGTAGCACTGAAGCAATGGTAGAAAGGACAATGGCTGCTGCTGCAGAGAAGCCTTTCATGATGTTGTCTGTGTACTTGACCACAACAGAGGTATAGAGGCCGCCAACACTTGCAAGGACTGGGGATACAGGGAAAAAAAAAAAAAATCTTAATAATTATCAGGTAAAGAAAACATTCCATAATGGTGAGAAAATTTTCATTCCCAGAAATGACATACTCATTTACCTAGAAAAAAGGAAAACACTATTTTTTTTCTTTAGAAGCAGAAAATATACTGAAATTGAATAGTAGTTCCTATTATAACATTGTTTCTCAGATGCCCAAAAGACTATGTGATCTATTGGTAAATTTATACACATTTACTAACTTCTTTTGATGGTAAAGGCAATATTGCTTTGGGATAGCTGTGCCACAAATGCAAGTCAATGAAAACAAAATTACATTTTTCAAAGTGGTATTTATAGTATCAGAGAACTAATTCCAAAATGCTATAAAGACATAAAACAGCATTTTTTAAAGGCAAAACAGAATCTACTCAGAACTTTTCATACTTACAGATAACGAACCAGACATAATATGTGTAACCATAGAAAAATCCCTTTTCTTTAATGTCGGCTCCATCTGACAGGTAGGTACCAACTAGTGTCACAATGATCCCTGATAGATACATTTGAATGTTTCTCACCCAAAGGGAAGTATCCGAACTCTTTAAAACTTTTTCAAAATAAACTCCTGGAAGAAAAAAGTTGGACATGGAAATATTAAAGACATTATGGATTAACTGAAAATGTCTTTTGTTTAGGACATACCCTAGAGTACATGATTTGAGGAATGGTATATTTAATAATAGTTAAATACACATTTACTATATAATTTTTATGACACAATATACTGAACATTACCAATTTGCATTTTTACAAAGCATATGAATTAATAATGAGGAAACTTCATAAGCTACATTTGACAAGAAGTTGTTAAATTATTGAGAAAGTTTTTCCTTTTAGATCACCAAAGCTCTCTGTACCACTTAATGCCAGTAAAAAAATTGCTGTGATCATCTGAAAAACTATACTATTAGACTGAATTATCCTAATCCCTTTCATGTATACATAAGGATGAATATGCCTAATTTTGCAAAATAACTATAATCACCATTTGGAATCTTTTTAATGCTACAACTAAAATAAGATTTAAATAGAGTTTGCTAACTGAAGCCAATTTTATTTGAAGCAAGTCTATATACAGTGTCAAACAGACCATGAACTACTAACTGGGTGTTACATTCTGTCTATATGTGGTTTTCTGGAATTGACAGCCCATGGTTGTTGGGGGGGTTTTTTGTTTGTTTTTATTTTGTTTTCCCTGGAGAGACTTGAAAGGGTAAAGGACTTTCTTGCTGCTAAAACTCATACACTACCACTATTTCAGGTGTTATTATCTAGATGAATGCATGTTGAACACTGGCAGTTTTATTACAGATACTGTGTTGGCTAGAGACTTAAGAGCTGTTACTCATCAACTAAAAGGTCTAATTAAAGTTAAGATTTTTTTTTTTTTAATTTGGGGGTGTTGTTTTGTTTTGTTTGTTTTTGGTTTTGAGGCAGGGTCTTGCTATGTAGCCCTGACTGGCCTGGAACTCACTAAGTTGACCAGGTTGGCCTCATATTCAGATATCTGCCTACCTCTGCCTCCTGAGTTCTGAGATTAAAGGTGTGAATCCCACTGCCTGGCAAAAATGATTATTTCTGATGAGACTGTGTTGGAAAGAGACAGAATGGGAACAACAAAATGCAACAAAATGCTTGTTCTTATTTACATGTTAGATTCCATGTGTAGAAAACATTTAACTATTCAGTGCTTTCTTATTTTAAGCCTAGAAGAATATTAAACTACCTTATATTTCCTCAGTTGTGAATTAGAGGTTGAGCTAAATACTATTTTGGACCTAAGCATTTAATTATTCAAAGACATTATTAAAAATCAAAAAAATACAGTATTTTGAGTGATTCCATTTTTGCTCATAATTTAATTCCTAAGACTAAAAGTTTAGCATTGTACTATTGTTAATTAAGTATATTCCTAAATTTAACTTTTCTCCTCATAGAATATTGCTGTAAATAAGATGCAGCATTTCTATGTCCTTCCTGCTTTCCTAGTCAAAAAATAAAAATAGTTGTCACTGTTGAAATAGGTACAAATGAAGCTATTCAAGATAACTAATCTATTCTTTACTAAAAAGAGCTCCTGAGTTTCACAGCTGTTGGGCCTCTTTCTACAGCACACTTCTTTTCTCACGTCACTAAACACTCATATACTTTATCTTTTCTCAACTCATGGGAGGAGTGATTGTCTCTTTCTTTGACTCCAGACTTCCCTGCTTTGTTTTTGGCTTCTCCTCTTTCATGTTATGTTTGCTAAGGCACCCTTCACCTACATTTTCTTTCTATTCCATAGCTCCTCGTTTGTTGAAGAAAGAGAACTTGAGGTTTTAAGACAAAAGAGACTCTGGGCTGGTAACATTACTGCAGCAGCAGAGGCAAGCTTGATGATTGATAGTGCCACTTCCAGGAAAATGGACAGTACTGAAAGCTAATTCATATTCAGGTCTTCTAATTTACTTTTAGTTCTTAGCTGACTGAGCTGGTCAAGGATGACAAGTATATGCTTAGATAATTGCAATTCTGAATAATTCTGAGATCTGAACTGGGTTAAATAGTCATATTTAACTGGGGGGAAAAAGAGCTGACACAAAACAGTGTAAGAAGTTAAAGCCTTAATGGGAGAAAAATTATTGGGATAAACCATGAATATTCAATCCATTTTCTTATAGTTCAATGTTTAAAAACTTGACAGCAGTATCAAACAATGCTTTCATGACTTACCTGCAAATCCTGAGCACAATACCGCAATAGCTATAGCACCAAACCCTAATAATGGATTCTGCTCCACCTGCAATTGCAATTTTTAAGTTACTTTTAGTGATAGCAAAAGAATTAATCCAACAATCCAAACATGAATACAAAAATTTATGTTACCGCCCAGTATGGTGGCCCCACCTTTAATCCCAGCACTTGAGAGGCAGAGGCAGGCAGATCTCTCTGAATTTGAGCCCATCCTGGTCCACATAGTGAGCTCCAAGACAACCAATCTAATATGGACACCTCACTTTCCAAGTACTCAAGCACAGAGTTTTACATAGTTGACCTATTAATTTTAATTTCTGCTTCCACCCTAATCTAAGCCTCAAAGCATCAGTCCTGAAAATGTAACAACTTAACTTACTAGATGAAATGCTCACTTTTGAGACTATACACATTACTGAAAAATTTTTTTTGTCTCTTTTGAGACAGGGTGTCCCTGTAGCCCCAGCTGTCCTAGAACTCACTATGTACACCAGGCTGGCCTCGAACTCAGAGATCCGCCTGCCTCTGCCTCCTGAGTGCTGGGATTATAGGCGTACGCCACCATGCCCAGCCCTTGAAATTTTTATTAAGTACCAATAGTCCACAATTCTTCGTACCAGAATCACTGCTATATACTGAACAGACAATGAAAATAACGACACATACCTCAGATTGTTCTTAAGCAGTTATTTGTATAGGGGAGATTGACAACGTGTACAGTAAAACTGAAATAAGTGTCAATAGCTGCCTGTATGTGGTGCCCTAACCTACTGCTTTGCTCTCCTTTTCTTTCTTCCCTAAACTCTCAGGAGTTTCATCTGTCTTCCCTGAGGGGTAAATACTATCTTAATAGTATCACTGGAATTAGTGTTGAGACTCAGGACTGTAATATAATGATATATATAAACCTATTCAAAAGAAAGAAGACTAATGTAAGGAGAGCATGTACCTGAGAAAGAAAGCTTGCTCTAAACTGTTTAGATGAAGATAAAAGGAGAAACAGGACACTCTAGACCAGTAGTTCTCTGAGTACAGTCCCTGAACCAGCAGCATCAGCATCACCTAAGAATTTATTAGAAATTAAAACTGCCAGGCCTTATCCCAGACCTACTGAATCACAAACTATGAGGATGAGCCAGCAATCTGGTTTAATGAACTTATAGTTGCATCTGATGTACTAAAATTTGAGAGCCACTCCTACCCTACAACTACGCTATAAGACTAACATAGATTAAAAAACAAGAACAAAAATCATAGCATGAGATTTCACCTGTCCTACCTGAAACAGGCAAGCTGCTGAAAATAATAGAAGAGCTGCTTTCTTACCAGTTTACTCTCTAGACCTGGAAAACTAAAGGAAACTGCTTTTCTGAATGGACAGATGATAAAGTAGACATGAGGGAAACTTTGGAAGAAAAGAGCCATGTTATCTCAACCAGGAGTAACAGCACAGAACATGTGCACCAGTCTTGAATAAATCAAAATTTAGAACAGCAAGACAAAGGTTAGAAGTCCATGGCTAGTGGGAAAGATGGTTCAAAGATTATCAACCTATGAAAAACAGTGTTTTGGTGAGAAGTTAAAAGAAGACAACGAATGCATGACTAATTATGGCATCTTCATTGTATTCTGACTATAGGAACAACAGAATTTGAAGATGGCTAATACAAATGTAACAAGGAAATTGTAACCAAGAAATTGAAAACTCGGCTAGAGAGACTGCCCAGCAGATAGGAGCACTTGCTTCTCTTGCAGGGGAACTGGGTTCAGTTTCCAGCACCCACATGTAACTCCATCTGTACAAAACAAGCTGATTCCCTGTTCTGGCCTCCACCAGCACCAGGCACACACACATCCATGCAGGCAAATACTCATACACATAAAAGAAAAAAAATTTTTTTAATTGATAACTCAAATTGGAAAGATGACTCAGTGGTTAAGAACACTGGCTGCTCTTCCAGAGGACCAGGGTTTGGATCCCAGCACCCACACGGTAGCTAACAACTGTCCATAACTTCAGTTCCAGGGGGTCCAACACCGTCCTCTGAACTTTGTGGACACTGCATGATGGGTGTATTTAGATGCAGGCAATATACTTATACACATAAAATAGTATTTTAATTGAAAGCTCAGAATAAGCACAGGTGTTTAAAAATGTGTTTATTCAGGAAAAAGGAATGTTTCCTGAGCTGTCATACACTGGTATTGTTAGGCAGCAAGATAATAGAATTACCCAAATCTAGTTTCCATTTCCTGTGAATAATAATACCTTCTATTCCCAAGCATGCTATGGTCTCATTGGGTGTGTCCTATGTAGAGTGGGGAAAAGAAGATTAGGGCCTGATTTACTGATGATTGTACATGCTGTGTATGAACCAACCCAGAAGTGGACAGCTTCAGCATTACAGCTCCTTTTTAGGACAACCATGAAGGACACCTCCACATGAAGGGAAACCTCCACAGCAAGCTAAACACTGGGCAGTGCATTTTGCTTGGAAGAAAAAATTTCCAGATTCTGTTATTCTATATTGATTGATGGGCTATAACCAATGGTTTCATTGGATATTCAAGGAGTTGAAAGGAACATGATTAGATAATTGGTGAGAAAGTCATGTGGGGAAGAAATATGTGGAAAGATCTCTCTAAATGGGCAAAGTGCATGAAGATTCTTTTGTCTTGTGTAAATGCTCATCAAAAGGTGATTTCAGCAGAAATAAATACAATGACCCATTCTGTGGACAGTCAGCCTTCTTCTCTAGCTATCCTTGTCAGTGCCCCATGGGCCCAGGAACAAAGTGGCCATGATGATGGCAGAGATGGAGGGCTCAACAAAATGAACTTACACTCACCAAGTCTGTGATTGGGTGTTATGTTGACAAAGGGTAGACCTGTGATGGCTAATTTTGGTTGTCAACTTGACCAGATCTGGAATCAACTAGAATCCAGTCCACTAGGCACTCCTATAAGGAACTTTCCTTTTTGTTGTTGTTGTTGTTGTTTTTCATTTGTTTTTATTTTATGTGTATGAGTGTACCACATGCATGCAATGCCTTGAGGAGGCCAGGAGATGGCATTGGATTCCCTAAAACTAGAGTACATATGGTTGTTAGCTGCCATGTGGGTGCTGGGAACTGAACCTGGGTTCTCTGCAAGAGCAGCCAGTGCTCTTAACTGCTGAGCCATCTCTCCAGCCCCTATGAGGGACTTTCATGATCAGATTATCTGAAGTGGGAAGCCCACCCCAAATGTGGGCAGCACCTTCAGGTGGGAGCCCTGATGAAAGGACATGGAAGAAGGGAACTTTGCTTTTTGCCTGTTTGCCTTCACTCTTGCCAGAAAGTTCATCCTATTGTTGTGGCATTTGTTCATTGTTATTAGAATGAACTTTTGTAAGTTCCAATGTAGACTGAACACTAACAGCTCTTGAGGAATCATCTAGGACTTCAGTGCCAGACTGGAAATGGTGAGACATCCAGCCTTGTGGACTAAGCAACTACCAGATTCTTGGCCTCTTCACTGTGAGACAGCCATGGTTGGACTACTTGGACAGTACTGTGTAAGGCAATGTAATAAATTCCTTTTTAATATATATTATCTATATTACATGTGTGTATCCATTCTATCAGTTCTGTTCCGTTAGAGAACACTAATATACCTACCATGCACATGATCCTGGGTTCCATATCCAGCACTGCAAAACAAAACAAAACAAACAAGAAAACTAGCTAAATAAAAAAACCTCTATCAGAGAGAGAATGGAATATATGTGACATGGAGGCTTATGGGCAGATGGGGGAATACCTGAGGAAGGAAAGTAGCAAGAAAGGCAAGGGGTGTGGGGGAGGGCAGTGCAGGAGAGTAAAGAATGAGAACAAAGTATAATGATTGACACATGTATGGATATGCTATGAAGAAGTGCATTGCTTTGTATATTAATTAAAGCTTTTTGCCAGGAAGTGAGTTAGCATACATAAAGCACTTAGAATTAATTAATATGCATTTTACTGTTATTGTTGATTTCCAAAATCTTACACTTAATGATGACTTGAAGAACTTAAATTTAATGGTCATCAAGGGAAAATAGTGTTAACCTAAAGATGAAGCAAACCAATCCTTTCTGAAGGATTTTTAGAATTAAATAATGAGAGGAATTTCACTGAGATAATGTTTGTCAAGAAAACTGACAGGAAGCTAGAGAGATGGCTCAGAAGTTAGGAGCACTGGCTGCTCTTGCAGAGGACCCAGGTTCAGTTCTGAGCGCCCACATGACAACTCATAACTGTCCATAACTTGATCTCTTCCAGGGGATCTGACACCCTCTTGTGGCCTCCACAGGCATTGCACAACAAAGGTGCACTTACATACATGCAAGCAAAACACTCATACACATAAAAATAAAGATTATTTAAAAACTGACAGATATGCACAATATCTTTGTGGACAAGACAAAAATGTAGCAAGGGTGATAGTACAATGAGGGCAGGGGTGTGTGCCAGAGACAGAACACAGGAGGCAGCCACTCTTCTGAAGCCTGCTTCCTGAAAACAAACTCACTCCTGTCAGAAAGGCATTAATGTCTTTTAGTGGTATAACCACCTTTTAAAGCATGTACCTCACAATACCACTATGATGTCATTCAAATTTTAGCAGGAGTTTCAGAGGGGATAATCATATTCAAATCACAGCAAGACAAGAGAAGGAAAAAGAAAAAGTATTACCACAATCAGGTCAAGTCAAAAGAAAAGGAACAAAAAAAAGATGTGAGTTGTTCTTTACATGTAGCAGAATGGTCATTCAATAAAATTAATCCTCTTATGCAAAAAAAAAAAAAGGATAATTTCTCATACGGAAAATACTAATGGGAAAAAATCAAGCTAGACTAGCAACCAAGACCAGCCTGTCAGACATATGAAGGAACACTGTTCTAGTTTCCTTCCTGTTGCTGTGATAAAACACTTTTAACCAAAAGCAACTTGGGGAGGAAAGGGTTTATGTGGCTTATACCTCCACGTCACAGTCTGTCATTTGAGGAAGGTCATAGCAAGAACCCAAAAGCAGGACTGCTATTCATGTATTACCTCCTACCAGGGAGCTCACTCGTGATGTAATGCTCTGAGCTCCACAGGGCTTGGCCAGTCACACTTCTCTTAACCCTGCCATCCTCAGCACCTATAGCTTATCTCAGACATAAGCCTGCTCCACCTCGCACCTGCCTCTGTCCTTGGTGGTCATCCACAGTCCTAGCACCTCCAATATCCTGGGTTCTCCACTGCAACTGAGGCTGCACCTTCACCAGTGGCCTCTCCTGGCTTCTCCACAGGGACTTCTACACAGTGCCAAGCTTCAGCTGCTCCCCATGACCCCTTCAATCCTACAGCTTTCATACTTTGAAAGCCAGTTCTCTGTGGGAATTCATACATTGCCACATTTGGGTGCCAGCCTGACTTGGAGCTTTTGCCTTCCACAGCTTCTGTGTGCTGACCCTAAGGAAAATACTTTCTAATTGTCCCAATGATGCACCGAAGATTTCACCTCAGTGTTACTGATCTCCTATTAATCACAGCTGATTTTTCAGCCCCAACTGACAAGCATCCTGTTGTCCCAGTGAAACACAAAAGGTTTTACTTCACTGGTGCTGACATCTTTGACAATCATAGTTGCTGCTTTATGTTCACCATGACCAGCACACAGAAATTCTTTGTAAGACTATCACATGGATGGCCCCTATTCCAGTTCTTTTTCAAATTTACATGTATTTATTTTGTCTGAGGAGGTATATGTGTGCCATGTTGTGCATATGGAGGACAACATTCATGAGTTAGTTCTGTCTTTTCATATGGATTCCAGGGACTAAACTCAGGTTGTCAGTCTTGGCAACAAGTGCCTTTACCCACTGAGCCATCTCACCAGCCCATGATCCAACTCTTAAGTTCTTATTCCCTTCTGAAACCTCTTGAGTCAGGCCTACACAGTCCACATTTCTCTCAGCACTATCTTCCAAGCTCTAATAACAACAGCTCATTAAGCTCTAAACATTCAGCTGCTTTTCCAGCCCAAAGTTCCAAAATCTTCCATAGTCCTCCAACAAAAAGGTCCACAAAAAATGAAACCAAATGGTCAGGTCGGTCACTTCCCTGATACCAATTTCTGTATTAGAGTTCTCTAGAGGACCAGAACTGATAGAATGAATATATATTAAAGGGAAATGCGTTAGATTGGCTTACATGATATAGTTTGGGTAGTCCAACAATGATTTTCTCACACTGGAAAGGCTGAGAATTCAGTAGTTGCTCAGTCCACAAGCCTAAATGCTTCATCAGTTCTAATCTGGCGTTTAAGGCATGGAGGATTCCTAGAGAGCTGCTGGTCCTCAGTGTACCTTGGAAGCCAGAAAAGGATGGCTCTAATATCAGCAAAGGAATATAGCAATGGCAACAGAAGAATAGATGAACTTGCCAGTGAAAGCAAAGTTTCCTTCTGAGTTGCCATCAGAAAGTGCTGTCCACACATAGGATGGGTCAAGCCTTCAGCTGACTAAACAATAGCTTCATTACAATTGTAGTAAGAGGCCTCAAGCCAGAATCACTTAGATGAGGGACCCTCAAATACTGACCCATGAAAACTATTAAGGACAGATGTTTTAGTAAGCAAGAAGTAGAGAGAGGTCTAAAAGTGGTATATCCCACAGACTCTGGTCTGTTATAAAAATTTTAATGAAGACACGTGTTCACTCCAGAAAGCATAACACTCAAAAGAAAGCTAACAATGGATAAGAAATAGAAACCAAGGGCCTGAGCAGTAAGAACTTCAAAATTAACAAGATGAGTTTAAATGCAAATACTGGTTTAAAATAAACTAGCTCTATAGGAAATTCAAGAAAAGATGTATTGATGTGGCATGCATTGTATATAATCAATTAAAAATGGATAGCTTGCTCTCCCAAAACTAATATAATCATGTGCTGACTTAAGAAATCAACAGAGTAATCAAGTTATACCTGACACTACTCAGGTAACTCTGGAGCTAGTATGCAATTTTAGGACACACTATGTAACAATTCCAGACCAATGCATTCAGAGGTAAAATACGAGACAAAGTGTTGAGGTAGGGCTCAGGAAGTTTCTGTCTAGAAATCACACTACAGAAAGCAATAATAGAGTTGTTTAATTGGAGAGAGGGGACAGACACCTGGAGGGTAGGGATATGACATTATCCTCATTCATAAGTTCATTCTATGGCATTGGTAGGGAGCTGAACTGTTATGACAAGAACAAAGAAAAATGAAAGGTAGTTACAGGAAGCTGCATTCTGTTAGAGTACAAAAAGGCTTTCTAGAGTGGCCCAAGGTAGGATAAGCTGCTTTACTCTGTTCTAGCTGACAGCTTTCACGTATACTTTGTGAGCAGACCCAACACTCTTCCAAATGATGTGAGGTTTTACTTAAACTCAAGTTTAACACTTCAGTGTTTGACTTATCAAAAAAAAAATACTTCTCTTAAGTCTATAACTGAATTAAATGTGTAGTACATATTTGATACATATTTTGAAATGTCACCAAGCATATGAACATGTTTCCACATCATCTAAAAGCAATAAATGCTCATCTGAAAACAAACATTTCTCTTCTAAGCTAAAGAGTAAGTATTTAAAATGAGCAGACTCACTACATTTACAAATGCTAATTCCCAGTTGCCATCTATTCCTAAGAGAACCATGGCCCCTTTGCTAAGCCTTGAGGAGAATATTTGGTATAAATGAAACCCCTGACCTTGGTAAAACTCACTCACTAACTAGAGTTCCACTTTATACTTCTCTTTGGAGAAATAACTGATAGAAGCTTACAGTATTCTCAAAAAAATAGGTTAAATACCTTAACATTCAGTGTTGAAACCATTAAGTAAAGCGCATTTTTTGTCCCATTTTCATATTCATATCAGAATACTGCTCTAGTATTATCCCTATCACTAACAATGGGCATACTGCAAAGGATAAGAGACTATAAGTTGAGGGACAATCAAAACTAGATGGAGGAAACCTTGCCCAGCATTTCCAAAAGATAACTGAAAAAGCCTAGAAATTGTGAACATGTACATTATGTAGAGGCTGGCAGAGATTTAGTCAAAGTTTAGCTCTCTTTGCACACATTGCTTCACCTGTTTGGACCTTAATGGGTCATCCATAAAACAAAATGGGTAGAATAGACTGTGCAGGTTATCTTCTAATAAATTTTAATAAATTTGGTCTAAGGAAAGTCAATAATAACTTTCTTATCAATAATTATATAATGTTAAAGGGGAAAAGCGTATCTATAAAGCCAAGTGCAATTTTAAATCAGACGTAATTATTCTGTATTGCATCACAGTGACTGACATGCACAAGACTAAGGTGTTGTAAGATAGCAAGTTTCCAAACTAGAGAGATGGCTTAGTGGTTAAAAGACTGGCTGCTCTTGAAGAGGATCCAGGTTTGATTCCCAGCACCCACATGACAGCTAACAACCATTTGTAACTCCAGTTCCAGGGGATCAGATGCCCTCTTCTGACCTCTGAGGGCACTGCACCATATGGGTGCACTTACATATATGCAGGCAATACACTCATACACATAAAATCAAAATTAAAAAATTATTTTTTGTCTTTTTGAGACAGGGTCTCCTTGTAGCCACAGCTGGCATAACCAGGTTGGCCTTGAACTTACAGAGATCCGCCTGCCTCTGCCTCTGGAGTGCTGGGATTAAAGGTGTGCACCACCACACCCGGCTATAAAAATATTTTTAAAAGACAGCAAGTTTCACATGGTGGTACATGCCTTTAATCCCAGCACTTGGGAGGCAGAGGCTAGCAGCTCTCTGTGAGTACCAGGCCAGCTGGGGCTACAGGGAGACCCTATCTCGAAAAGACCAAAAGGGAAAAAAAAGAAAAAGGAAAGATAGCAAGTTCCCTATTTTAGTTATGGTATGACTTTGTTTCTTACCACAACTTTTGTAGCTTGGGCTGGTTTCCACTGTACGAGTGTGACCCCACCACATAGCATAAAAACTGAAATCCATTGTAATTTGCTGAGTGTCCGATTTAACATTAAAACAGTGCATAAAGCTGTACAGGGAATCTTCAACTGATAGGTCACCTAAAAACAAAGTACAAATATAAATTAATCTTATGTCAGTCTTTGACATAAATATATTATTATATCATTAACAGAATTGATAAAATACTTGGTAATACAGTAAAGAATTAATAAGAGTTTTTACTCCATAAAATATATGTATAGTTCAGAGGTTAAGAGCATTGACTGCTCTTGCAGAGGACCCGGGTTTGATTCCCAGTACCTATATGGAGGCTATGAACCATCCTTAACTCCAGTTCCAGGAGAATCTGAAGCCCTCTTCTGACCTCTGCAGCATTGCACGACATGGGTACAGTCACATACATGCAGGCAATACACTTGTACCTATATATATACATATATATTCAGCTGGGCATGGTGGTGCACGCCCCAGCACTCCAGAAGCAGAGGCAGGCTCTGTGAGTTTGAGGCAAGCCTGGTCTACATAGTGAGTTCCAGGCCCATTGGGGCTACAGGGAGACCCTGAGTCCAAAAGATCCCCCCCAAAAACCAACCTCAAATCAAGGGTCCTTTTCTTTGCTTTGAGACAGGATCTCACTATGTAGCCAGAACTTGCTATGAAGACCAGGAAAAATATATTTTTTTTAATTCAGAGTTTTTCATATTATTTATTTTGACTTACCTGGTACACTGCTGCATCCAGATTACTAAGAGCTAGGAAAGCCATGTTGTTCTGAACAGCATACACCAGTGATGGCACACTTAACTTTACTAGTTCCTTGGGGCTCCCCAAGACGTTTTCACTTAAAGATGCCTTAAATCTACCCAAACTACCAGTTTCTCTTTGAAAACAAAAAGGGAGATAAGAATGATGAGGCAGAAAATTAAACAGCTTTTTTTTTCTTTTCCTGTGAACACAGATTAGCATATATAGTACACCTAAGTAGTGGAATACCATGCAGCTTGGAAAAAGAAAGATTTCTATGTACTGACAAGAAGCATTTAAGTATGAAAAATGATAATAAAAAACATTTAGGTATAAAAAAAGAAAAGCACAATATATAGGTATTCATACTCAGTGCCTAGCAGTCTCTTGCATATAACTAAAATTCATCAATTAAACCACATAAGCCTTATTTATCAAAGTACCATCCATTAATTCCTCCACACAGCCCTCCTTTTCTTCTTTTCTAGTTTTTGATCAAAATAAGTATTTCATATTCCAAACATCTTAGAAAACTATAAGTAAAATCAATAAGAATGATGGATTCCAATTATTGTAAGTGTATATAAGAAAATTATAGCAGGACATGGTGGTGCACACCCTTAGTCCCAGGACTGGAGCCCAGAGGCAGGCAGATCTCTGTGAGTTCAAGGCCAGCCTGGTCTCTGGTCTACATAGTGAGTTCCAGGCCACCAGCTGGGTCTACAGGGAGACCCTGTCTCAAAAACAAAACAAGGGCAGCCTGGTTTACATAGTGGGTTCCAGGCCAGCCAGGGCTACAGGAAGACCCTGTCAAAAAAAAACCAAAAAAAAAAAAAAAAGAAGATTATACTTAAGAGGAAAAGAGAACTCAAGCATCTTAACTATTATTATATGTTCTAAAACTTATAGCAAAAAGAACTACATACAAATTACTAAGATTTAATAAGCTTGATATTTTTCCCATGAGTATATATTAGAAATTCTTTTTTTAAAAATGTTAATCACGTTTATTTACTTTTGTGTGTGAGCATGCATTTGGGTACATGCCACAGTGCTCGTGTGGAGGTCAGAAGACAACTTATATGAAACTGATGCTCTCCTTCCACCATATGGGTACCAGGGATCAGATCTGAGTCATCAGACTTGGCAGCAAGCACTTTTACTCACTGAGCCATCTTGCCCAGAAATTCTTTATCTATTTACATGTTCTAGGATTAAGTAAATTAGTAATTGTCTTGAGGATAACAGAAGCTAAACTCAACGTTGGAGAAGGAAACAAAAGCCCTGTGTTGCTTGTTGTAGTTGTCGGTATCAATATATAACTATTATATACATACAGAGAAATGGACATACATAGGTATATCTGTATGCATGGGCATACATTTCCTAGCTCTGTCTGCTGAAAGAGCCTGGAAAAAAGCATAGTGCAGTAGCAACAAGTCATGAGCTGGGCATGGTGGCACATGGCTTTAATCCCAGCACTCAGGAGGCAGAGGCCAGCCTGTGAGTTCCAGGCCAGCCTGGTCTACATAGTGAGTTCCCAGCCAGTTGAGGCTACAGGAAGACCCTATCTCAAAAAAACACCACCAAAAAGGTGTCACATGAAAACTGCTGAACAAAGATTTATGAAATGAGTTTGGAAATATTTAAATGTAATTTGCCTATTTCTACATAAAAGCCCACACATGCCATTACTTACTGTTCCCCACTCTTACCAGCACACATAATAAAACTGCCCCAGTGACTCAAGTAGGTCCTCATCTCATGACTCTCCCTCCCCCAAGTCATTTACTAACAGGATTTTATTTAATTCTCATCACTCTATATTATTTTCTCCAGTGAAAAAGATGAAAAAGCTAAACTTAAGATATTAAATACTATACTGTGAACCCAGAAATAGAATTAAGCCTCTTTTACTTAGAAGCTCTTATCCCACCCCTCTCTTTTATTGTACCATCATCTAGAATGATTCTTATATGGGGTTACTGAGTCAAAGCCCAGTGTTAACAGTATAATTTTGAGGTACCTCATATGCTGTGTTAATTAAACAGATAATACCTAAAATATATAAAAATGAAATAATTAGTGGAAAACACCTAGCACAGTGTCTAGCACTTAATATAGGAAGCACCCATGAAATGCTTATTATCAGTATATCCTTCTAAAACAGATCAATAATTTTTCTTCTGTAAGGGTCAAATATTTTAGGCTCTGTGAGAAATACAGTCTTCTTTGCAACAAAAACCAACAACAAGCTACATTTGGAACACAGACCACTGTTTGCCAACCCTGCTGTAGAAGAGTTCTTCAGCAGCAATGCTGCTGCCATTCAGGGTCAGATAGTCATGTACTTTAAAGGGCTGCCCAAGGCATACAATACATACCCACTCTAGAAGTATTTTTACTTACTTAGCTAAAAGTCCAACACTTAGGAGTAACTTTATAACTTCTGTGATACACACGGCTGTGGTTGAAAAGTAAAGTTCATTATCTGTTGTCCTGGTGTATCTTAAAGCTATGGTGTAAGTTGCAGCCACCAGGGTCATCACTGCCAAGCAGTAGAGCTTGAAGAGTAAACTGACATTTTCTGGAAAATATGTGCAACAAAAATATTATTTAGTATATATTATAGATGTATCCCTAAACTAATCAACTAGTTATAGTCCAGAATGCTTTCCAATTTGCAGCACCATTTTTTTTAAACATAACATCTAAAATTCAATTTCCAAACAATACTTTTCACCAGGCATAGTGGCACATGCCTGTAATCCCAGCACTTGGGAGGCAGAGGCAGGCGGATCTCTGTGAGTTTGAGACCAGCCTGGTCTACATAAGCAAGTTCCAGGCCAGTTAGGGCTACAGGAAGACCTGTCTCAACCCAGCCCCCCCCACCATAAAAAGGCCAAACAATACTTTCCAATTACATGAACACAAAACACTGCTGACTTTAAAACTCTAGACTAGTTAGGCATAGATTTTGTTGAGTGCCCCACTTGTACAATTGTGCAGCATGCCAACCCTAGTTTAAGATATTATAAATTATATTATCTTTATAATTTAAAATCTATGAAAAAAACATGAAGGCAGAATGAAAGCAATTGCAATACATTCTAAATTTTTTGGCTTTGTTTTTTGAGACAGGGTCTCCCTGTAGCCCCAGCTGGCCTGGAATTCACTATATAGACCAGGCTGGCCTCCTGCCTCTGCCTCCCAGGTGTACACCATCAATATACCTTAAAGACAGAAGAAAACAGGACATGAGGACACTCTGGCTTCAACTGTCACTCCTTTGATCCCCAGGGCTGATTTGGCTGATCTAATTGGCTAGATGAGAACCCCTTTCTTCCCTCATCACTCCATGTTCATCACACCTAACACTGTACCCTCAGTCAAAGAATTGATAAACTTCCCAGATGGCAGAGGACCACTCCACCAAGGGTGTAAGGTTTAGCTATGCTCTCTTGCTAGAACCTCTAAATATGTTCTCAAAGATGACAGAAAGAAAACAAAAGGAATAACTAAGTGATAAAAGTGCAACTTAAGATAATTTCAGTATCACACATATGCAATCTCAGCACCAGGGAGGTTGAGGCAGCAGGATCCTAAGTTCTAGATGAACCTCGGCTATACCTGGAGGCCATGTCTTAGACACACACACACACACACACACACACACATACACACACTCACACACACACACACACAGTTTAGTACAGAACTCTATCAATATCAAAAATTATATCTAGCCTCTCATTTTACTGCATTATCTGAAAATAATTCATAACACAAATAATATTAAGAACAAATCTCTATAAAACTTGAAATACAGGAAATGCAAGCACTCAAGAACTGCCTGCAGGTATACCTGAACAGCAGCCATCACACTCAGGCGCCAGAGAAAAGCCAACACCTTTGGTAAAGCAGCAAGCACTGGGAAAGCAGGCTTCCCCCTTAAACTTCTTGCTCTAAAACTGCCAGCACCCAATCAAACCATTTCTGCTTTCTTTTCAAGACAAAATTAAGCATATCATGTAATGTGTTTATATAAGAAAACCAGTTTCCGTGATTTTTTTTTACTAATTATAAATTAGTGTAATCCTTGTAATAGAGAGAAATAAGAAAAAATGGAATTATTTGGAGGAGGTAACATTTCATTTTCTTGCTGTTCAGTTAGTGTTTTGGTATCAATTGCAACTGTCCATCTGTGAACACCACTCTTAGATCATGGTCATACATAAATAAGCAAGCTAATTTATTAAGTTGGACAGTGGGTCCTACTTTGCCAATCCCAGCTTAGGAATCAGAGGGACAAGAAGTGACTCCAGGCTGCTGCTATAACTCCCCTATGTGATAAATAAATACTTTTGTTCACTCCATGGCAGTGAACCTTCAATGGAGCCTAATCCAACTCAAAGATGACTTTCATAGGTAAATAAAATAGATGTTTCAGACGCTTTTAAATATGGTTATACAGGAACTTAACAAGGACACATTTCTTCAGATAAATACTTCCCCTTTGATGAATTAAAGAATAAATTGTAAATTCTTTATCTCCTAACACAAAGCTCTATATGTAAAGAGATTATAGCCTGTTTGAAGAAAGAATACTATTCTTCCAGGAAGCTTGGATATATCTCATTGTCTCGTCCCTTGAGCAACTCTTGTCCTTAACGTTCATGGAAAGTCTACATTAAAAATTGTCTTTATTATACAGCTATTCTTAAAATTCCCTTCAACATTTGAAGCCAGGAATGTTGGTTTGGCCTGAGTAGAGTTCTCCAACGCTTAGGAGAACTCCTTAGGCTCCTAATGACCACGTGACAGCTATGTCTCAGTCAGTCCTAAAGTCTCTGGGCACTCCTCATAAGATCCATCTTGAAGCATTGTTGGTGAGTTTCTAATCTGTTATCTGTATGATCTACCCTGCTAAGCAATTTGGATTCCTTTACTTCTATTTTTCTGGCCAAATCCCACTTACAAATCTCATAGACTCGGGGACTGGAGAGATCGCTCAGCAGTTAAGAACACTGACTGTTTTTGTCGAATCCCAGCACCTACATGGCAGCTAACAACTGTCCGTAACTCCAGTTCCAGGGGCTCCAACAGCCTCTTCTGTCCTCCGTGGGCATTGCATGACATGGGTGTACTTACCTACATGCAGGCAATACACACATACACATAAAATAAAAATAATAAATAAAATGTTTTTTAAAAAATCTCATAGACTGATTTATAGTCTGGTACCTGGGTCAGTATGTGGTTTTTTCTGGGGTACATGAAAAAAGCTGACCCCCTAAGAAGGCCTAAGCCAGTCTCTTGCCTCCTAAGACAAAATGAGATAACTACATTTTTTTTTTTTAAAAAAAATTTTTTTTAAATTTTTTTTTTTTTAAAAAAAATTTTTTTTTTTTTTTTTTTTTTTTTTTTTTTGAGACATGGCCTTGAACTCCACAGAGATTTGCTTGGCTCTGTCTCCCAAGTACTGGGATCAAAGATGTATGTTAATGTTTCCTTTACTGTTTGTCTTGTCACCTCTGATTTATGTTATGTTGCCTGATTTATGTTACGCTAATAGCTTAGACAAGAGGAACTCTACTGGTTTCATATATAAAGGCACTGCCCCCTGAAAGAAACATTAAATATTAGTCTTCTATTTCAAAACCTATAAAACTTAGAACTTGGTTTATGACAAGAAATTCTAATCTTTTAATCCCACCACATCTTGTAAGACTTTTGTTTAAGGGAAGATCCTAATACATTCCTGAACCTGATGGCCTGGGGCAGCTGAGCTCTACTCTCTTTAAGCAGATTCTTTTAAACTGGATCTGACTGACCATGCAACGAACCCTTATGCAAAAGTAAAATCTGCTTTGCCAAGTTACTATTGCTTTGTCCACATGTATTTTGTGAGGTATTGATAGGGTTCTTAGATCTTGGATCTTGGGTTTTATTTATAATACCCTTCTTTTATTTAGCTCTTAAAAGGAGAGAAAGATATTATCTTAACTCTACATGGCAAACTTCACCCTTTCTTTTAGGCCACTAAGTCTTTTTTTACATATTAAAGAACTAGAGATGTAAGCCTTCTGCCTTCTCTCACTCTTTGGTGCACCTGGATTTCACATAATTGTGTTGTGTGTCTTTGATAATTGTTTTCATGTGTAGTTTGTGTCAAGACAGTTTTATTTTTGGTTTTGTTTTTTTTTTTTTTTCGGTCTTTTTGAGACAGGGTCTCCTTGTAGCCCCAGCTGTCCTGGAACTCACTATGTAGACCAGGCTGGCCTTGAACTCACAGAGATCCACCTGCCTCTGCTTCCCAAGTGCTGGGATTAAAGGTGTGCACCACCATGCCCAGCAAGACAGTTTTTTAAACTGTGGCCACTTCAGTTTTTTCCTTTCTCATTATTTTTATTGTGCACAAGAATTATTATTATCATTATTATTACTATTATTTTGGCAAGATTAAAATGCACATGTGCAGGTTATAAATGTATTTTGCTAATGTATTAAAAGGCCTGATAAATACATACTGTTTTATAAACTTGAGTGCTCTACACATCCTCTGCCGGGCGTGGTGGCACACGCCTTTAATCCCAGCACTTGGGAAGCAGAGGCAGGTGGATCTCTGTGAGTTCAAGGCCAGCCTGGTCTACATAGTGAGTTCCAGGAAAGCTGGGACTACAGGGAGACCCTGTCTCAAAAAGACAAAAAAAAAATAAAAAACCTACTAAATAATAACTTTGGACCTATTGTTTCACAAAACTTTTAAATGCTAATTGTTTATATAAAATGGCATTCATTAAAATTGTAAGATAAATATTTCAGTAAATTATAAAATCTAACATTACATACATAGATTTTTGATTAGGATTTCCTTCAAAAACAGGTTCTAAATATATATACATTAAATTTTTATTCCAATTGTGTAACAGTCACAGGGAACAATCATTTCTTTCAAAAATATTCTTAATATGAAACTATTAAATGTAAGGTTTTACTAAAGCTAGACTACCTGTAAAACAATGGATATACAGGTTTTCCAAAGATCTTTGTATTAAATTTCCTTTTCATAATGAAAATTACAGATGTACTCTCAGCAAAAAATAATTAAACAAGATCTTGGTTGCTAAAATCTGTTATATATGACTGTATATGAATGCACCGTCTACATGAGTTTAGGTTTAAAAGATAAATATTTTACTTGGTATCAAATTGGCTTCTAAGTAAGCGTCACGTAAACTGATGTGAAATTAGCCCATCTTGTTTTGGCTCACAGTAAAACTAAAATTTTAAGGGACAAGGTCCCAACTCCAACAGACTTGTTTGTTTGGCCACACGTCCATACATGCCCATTGAAGACATTAAATCAATGTGACCACTTTGGCAAAGCAAGTAGAAGTGACTAATGGTCCTAGATCTTTTAGATATAGATTTTAACATGAGTTTTAAAGTTTAAATATTTAAAGAATCTTTTTAGACAAGATATACTAAAGTCTGGTCAAGATGTTATCTCCTTGATCCTTGTCTCAATTCTGGTTCTGTAACATGTTCTCCTAATATATTAAACTCTTTATTCCAAGGATTATGAAAGATCACTTATCTCTGCCTTTAGACGTATTTTGTAAGTATGTTATGTTTTTATAAATATAAGCATTTTAAGGCATTTTTTTATCACTACTGCCTCCTTAAAGCCAACTACAAGTTTGATAAGGTGCATATCTTTGCCAAATTTATGTAAAAACAGTTCTAAACATTTAAAAAGACAATTGGTCATTTAAAAATACCTGCTTTGGAGATCCTATCAGACAGCCTGAGAGGGTGGGTTCCATGGCCTCCATCCGTGTAGTGGTTGTGATCTCTGCAAACCGTCAGAGAGTGCCAGGTTCTGGCATAGGGACTGAGAACTCAGGGGACTGCCTGAGAGCACCTGGATCCTGCCTCCACGTGGTAATAAGAGTTATGCAATTTTGGAGTCTTTCAGACAGACCCCCTAATGGGATACTCCAGTTGCCTCACCTGCATCCCTGTTCAGCATGGAAGAAGCCAGAATGGTCTGTGTCCTGATTCCTTATCCACAAGTTGGGTAACCTCTTCAGAGGATGGTGTGGTAGGATTAGGAGGTAGGAATTGGCTAGGCAGTTAGGGGAAAAAGGCCCCAAAGAAAAGTAGCCAGTTTTTTGGCTAAAACTCACAAGGTCCTTGGGCCTCTTAGCAATATACTCCATTCCAAAGGCCAAAAATGTCAAAAGTATTTGGGAGCTTTTATCTAATCATTAAAAGATTTTAGGGTTACGTCTTCAGAGGGGGAAATGTTAGAGTAGCCAAAAGCCCCATAACAAAAAAATAAAAGAAGGGGGCTGTAGAAATGGCTCAGTGGTTAAGAGCACTGACTGCTCTTGCAGAGGACCTGGGTTCCATTCCCAGCACCCACATGGCCGCTACAAACCATCCTTAACTCCAGTTCCAGGAGACTCTGAAGCCCTCAGAAGACCTCCGAGTTGCAAGACACACATGCACTCACATACATGCAGGCAATATACTCATACATACACATAAAATAAAAATAAAATATAAAAAAAAGAAGAAAGAGTACATTTGAAAAAAAAAAGAGGATCTTATCAGAAAAGAAGTATTCTCAAGATATGTGAACCAATATTTTAGGACCAACTTTTTTCCAACAGAATCTTTACAGAATTGTAGATAAGGCTACAAGTCCTAGATCTAGCTTGCTATTATCTTTCAGAGTGATTGTCTAATGAATTAATACATGTAAATAATTTAGTGTAAAAACAAATAAAATTCAAAAAATAAAAATACCTGCTTCAAGGCTTACAAAGACATCTTAAAGTTTAAGACTTCTTAAAGTTTATAACTAATGTTAATGTGTTACATTATAATATATTTGAGATAATTGTTCATCTCTGCTTTAAATTTTAAAAATATAGTTAAATACTTGTTAAATGATTAATAAACTATAATTGATGGCAGCTTTTATCAATTTTATAATTGATGGTAAACAGATGGCAACAAATAAGTCAAATGCCAAAATTTTATCTTCTGAATGCCTCAAACCCTAATGAGACGTGAATTCTTTTTAACTAAAAATAATTTCAAAGTACCTGTTACCATGACTTACCTTTAACAAATAATCAGTTTAAATTGGTTAAGAAAAAACAAGACTATTAATATGTTTTATCTGTCTTTATTACTGTTAGATATTTAAGAAGCCATATATATGTTTTCTATGTTTTGGATATGGCTTCCTGGAAAAGGAAGGTTTAAAAAAGCACTTTTGGATTTGTACGTTAAAATAAAGATTATTCCAAATGGAAATGAATAAAAATAATATTTAAAAAACTAGTATATTGTAAAAAAAAATTAAAGAAAGTAGGATAAAAAGCTAAATTATAATATAAAGAGTATTAAATTTTTAAGGTCAAAATTCAATACCCTGAGGTAAAATTAATGCTTTAGTATTACTTACAACATAAAGTTTTCTTAAATGTTAATCTGCTTAGAAAAACAAGGACTTTTAAATATGATTACTAAAAGTTCAGAATTAGTTGCAGAATCTTCCTGAAGGATAAAGAAAACCGAAGGATTTCATCAACTACATCAAACACTCCATTCAACTGGAGAGTAAAGACTGTACTCGGGTACTTCTAACCTTCTCCTGCACTACAAAATAATAACCAGCTTCATCTAAGGACTCATCCATGTGGATTTCTGAGATGCTGGATGGAATTCATCTTCAACTGACAATCAAGTACTCCCAGTGAACATTTTTCTCATTTTTTTTTGTTCCTTAACCTCTTTTATACTTAGCTATTAATGGTTTCTGATATCTAATATTTCACTTAGTATATTCCTAAATGATAAAATAATGCTCATTATGGTTTAAATTAAGTTATAAAGGCATACCCAGAACCCCTACCTTACTCAACTAGTTTTCATGTTTAAAAAATTCAAGTGTTTTCATTCTTTGTAAATATATTATTTCCTAATTATTCAATATAATTTGGATAAAAAG
>NW_008336062.1:504790-550549 GCF_000622305.1 Nannospalax galili | reverse complement strand
GTATATTATTTATACAAAGTATATATTTAAATTGTATTTATTATTTTTATGTGTATGCATGTATTGCCTGCATGTAGGTAAGTGCATCCATGTCGTGCAACACCCACAGAGGACAGAACAGGCTGTTGGAGCCCCTGGAACTGGAGTTACGAACAGTTGTTATGTAGGGACTGGGATTTGAACCCGGGTCTTCTGCAAAAACTGTCAGTGTTCTTAATGGCTGAGCCATCTCTCCAGCCCTACAAAGTATATATTTTAACCGAATTCAACAAATTAGACTAAAAGAGGCTTAAAATGTACTCCAATATTTAACAAGGAACTACAACCTTATTTTCTCTAGATAGAAGTACCCAAAGATTTTAGTTAATTCTTCTTATTCAAATTATATAAGGCATCACTCTAATAACAACAATACTCATGATATTTTATAGTTTACTGATGTTCCTTGATTAAATGAGCATCTAAGTTGTCCTACATAGTACAATTATACTGGGATAAAAATAATTAGGCAATATCTATGTTTTACTAAGGAAATGGCCAATACTACAATAACTCCTTCTAGACTCCTATTTCTACTTCAAGGCCTTCAAGGCCTATAAAATTCAAATTTCCTAACAGGCTTGATATCTTGTTTCTATTAATGTTATTAATGTTTGTTATGTAAATGAGGACATTCTTATTAGAAGACAATTTAAAGAATACTGTATTGCTGCATAATTTTTTCTATGTTTCATTTATTTTCAAACTAATCTGGTATGATGCCAGTATAATAAAACAGACGAAGCCATTATGCACAGATAAAAACTACTAGAGTTAGAGCTAGCCCCTCCATGAGGTTATAGCTATAAGGTCTAACTGATCCAAAGAAAAAACAAACATTAGAAAACAATAGATTTGTTTAAATATTCCAAATATAAATAAAATTTTTCATAGAGTACAGATAACTGTAAATACAGGGGGAAACATAGTCAATCTCATTTTTATTTTAATGTTTGTTACTTTAATCTGTTAAATTCACTCCATTAGGCTATGTAATGCTCTTGGTTATTTTAAGTATAATCATCTATTATATATCACATACAAATGTTATGTCAGAGGACAAAAGAAAAGAAAAGTAAGATCTGGATCATGCTGGCTAATAGTTTTGATATGATCTAGGAGTTTCTTTCTTGTTGGCTCTACCAGCTAGCTATTCCTCTCTCCTGATTACTGCTATCTTTCCTAAAACTGAGCCTCACCTACATCAGATTCTAGGCATGAGTCTTCCTAAAATAACCTGGGAATAAATAATGTGTGGCCTTGCATGCACAAAATGTGATGCTGGTCAACAGGGGGGAATTGTGAAAGACGTTCACAGAAAGAATTCAGCATCCTGAGCTGAATTTCCTGCAAGGCTGACCAACTGATAAACACATCATGACTGTGGAGAGTTTGGAATGTTGCAGATCCAGGGTCTAGTCACAAATTATCTGGGAACATCTTTAACCCCATAAATATCCACACCTTGCCTGCCTCTTTCTAAATTAACATTCTTGTAATTAATAAAATGTATTAACTTAGCAGACCACCAGGTCTCACCAATCAAAAAGCCAAGACTATCATCAGATAGCATCTGACACCCTGTTTTGCAATAACCTGTCTACTGAATGTATCCACCAGTGTATTTGAAAAGTGTCTTGATTTATGACTTCTCTTTGTTCTGTTACTATAAAAGCGTGATGTAACTGTTACCATGCTGGAACATGGAATTTGGGGTAACCTGACTCTGTGTTCCCTGACCATGGTCACTCATATTTGACTCCTTAATAAACGAGAGAGAGAGAGAGAGAGAGAGAGAGAGAGAGAGAGAATAAGTTGTGAACTGTAGGCAACATTTGAAAATTATGTCAAAAAATATGATGAAAGAAATAAATATGGCCTATAAAGGTCTACCCTTCCTCCCCAAAAGGGCCAAGAATCAAATAAGCAATGTTTTTGTAAAAAGAAGTTAAGAGGCTACTACAATACTTCCTTTGTTCTAAAACTTTCCTATGTAAGAGTTTATGACTCTAAAGCTACACAGCAATAATATTTAAACAGTCAATACTGGAGAAAACAAACATATGTACAGTCCCACATGTTTATAGGGCCTCTCAGAATGGCTTTCCACTTCTATAGGAAGTGTTGGAAAAACTTTAAATTCCACCTCATGACACATGGAAATTATACTAAATTCAAATTTCTGTGTCCATAAATGAAGTTTTATTGAAAAAGTCATACTCATTTGTCTAAATTATTCTGACTATATTTTTCCCTACTATTGCAAATTTCAATAGTTATGCCAGAGACAGCTCTCTACAGAAAGCTTGCCCATTGTGAAATTATCAATACTTTAATAAGTTAGGACTACAAATTCAGATCTGCTTTATTTTGGTTATTATATAGGCTTCTGAGTCCAAAAATAATGGCAAATGATTTAATACTATAGTATTTATTCCATTCAACCATACTCTGACCTATATTAGATCATCAATTTTGAAAAAATACCTATGTGTATTATAGGGGAATGTAATTCTTGAAAATAATTATTGATCAAAGTAGAAAAGTAAATTTAAATACTTATAGGACTTTGGTATATAATACTTTTTTAATATTTTACTTTATTGCTTGCATGTAGGCAAGTGCACTCCTGTCTTGCAATGCTCACGGAGGACAGAAGAGCCATCTCTCCAGCCCCGGTAATACCACTTTTAAAGCGTATTTCAACCTTAAAAAGTGTTTATAACCATGGCTTTCATTGACAGGTCAGTGTACCTGACAGGTCAGTTTAAGTTCCCATTAGCTCCCACAGTATTAGTTTCTGGATAGGAAAAGTCCCCAAAACACTGTCTGAAGTTACTTTTTCAGTTAAATTTTTGGAGCTATCATTTGTTCGTCCTGAAAGCTTGGACATTCAGGAAGCAGCGCCTAAATTCTGAGACTCTTAGGAAGGTGTGGAAATAACACAACCAAATGTAACAAAGTATGCACTGGCAGTAAGCTTGAATCTATACAACTGTTTTAGGTAATGATTTGCCTTTTGCAATTTTTGTGTTCATTTATCATTAATCTTTACTATCCCCATTTTATGTGCTAACCAAACAGCTTCTTTGCCCATTACTTCCTGGTTTGCTACAGAAAAGACTCTCAAGGTAGGCTTAATTGAAATGGGATAATGCGAAAGGTAAGCATAAGCAACCACAGACAACGCCCCTGGCCGCTTGATGTTAAATGTAGATTCCTCAAGGCAAATAATCTGACACCCACGCAAAAGGATATTCTTTAATATTTGTTCGACATTTATTTAAACGGGAAAACCAAGTGTTCTATGGGAAAAGGGTGAAGAAAAAATACCGATGTCGTCGCCCGCCAAGGTGGCTCATGCCAGTAACCCCAGCGACAGGGACCCAGGCAGGAAGATCACGGCTACAGAATGAGACCCTGTAGTCACAGAGTGCGGTCAAAAACTACCGCCGCCTTCCGACCTCTCCAAGACACAGCTCTAGGAGAGCTCCAGCTTACGTAAACCTCTCCCAGGCACAGGTGCCAAGGGGTCCGCGCTGGAAGTGGCAGCCCCCGTTAACCCTAGGGGAACATGCACCCCGAGGTGGACCCGCTCTCAGCCCACTTCCCAGCTCCCATCCTCACGCGGGCTTCGGGTCCTCGGTACCGCAGCGCCAGCACCGGCTCCCTCCGGCAGACCTGCAGTCCGGCCGGGCCGCTGCCCGCCCGCAGGGCTCACGGGGGACTCGCACCCACCAGGCCCTGCCGCCCGCCGCCCCCAGCCTGGGCCTCACCTCTCGCCTGAGCCATGGCGTCGCGCGGTCCGCAGAGCTGTCGGGGAGGTCCGCCCTGCGGCCATAGAGACGCGGCGGCCTAGAGCGCCCCCGCCGCCCACGGAAGACGGCGAGAGCCCCAGCGGTTCGCCGGACCAAGAGTCCCGCTGCTGTGGCCGCCCGTGAGCTCTGAGTGACAGTCCAGGGAGCTCCGACCGAGGGGTGGTTCTGGAAGCCGCAGCTTCCGGGCGGCCCAGGAAGCCGAGTCCAGCCGGCCTAGCGTTTCCTTCTGGGAACCGCAGGCCTTTCAGACGGGATTAGGGGGCAAAGGAGGATTTGAAATTGCACTTGGTGATTTCTTGGTGTGAAAGATGTTCGAGAAGCTCTGAGAACTCGAACTTTCGTAATTCCACCTCGGTCACTGCCTTCCGTTATTTTTTGGATACAGTTATGATTTATATTATATACTGCTCATAATCTTGTGTCTCTTCTCTTTATCATCTGTACTGTCATTCAATGTATCTGTCTAGCCAGGCAAAGTAACTCTAATTATATAATCTTCGGACAACAGAAGGCCCATCGGAAATATTAATGTATCAAAACGCACTTCAACCACTATAATCACTGCTTTGACTAGAGGATGTTAATTGACATAAATGGTATTGGAAAATAATTCCATGGTGAAATGAATGTTTAAATATCTGTACTGGGAACTGGAGAGATGGCTAAGCGCTGGCTGCTCTTGCAGTAGACACAGGTTCCATTTCCACCACTCGGTCCACAAGGCCACTAACAACCATCCATAACTCCCGTTGCCAGGGAATTGAAAGGCCTCTCTCACCTCTGCAGACATTGCACTCAAGGGTGCACTTAAAAAACATGCCAACAGGGGCTGCCAACAGGGGCTGGAGAGATGGCTCAGCGGTTAAGAGCACTGACTGCTCTTAAGGAGGATCCAGGTTGGATTCCCAGCACCCACAGGTCAGCTACAAAGCTACAAACTGTCCTTAACTATAGTTCCAGGGGATCCGGCGCCCTCTTCTGACCTCCGTGGCAATTGCACGACACCAGTGCACTCACGTACATGTAGGCAATACACTCAAACACATAAAATAAAAATCATATTTAAAAAACATGCAGACAAAACACTCAAACACATAAAATAAAGCAATTTTTAATGTAATAAAAATATCTGTATTGACATAAGGGTGGTGGCACATGCTTGAAATCCCAGCACTTGGGAGGCTAGAGCAAGAGGATCCTGAGTTTCAGGGCCAGTCTGGTCTACACAGTGAAACCCTATGTCAAACATACAAAAATATATATGTATTGCTTTAAAAATACTATGGAAATAACATCAACCCCTACAGGAAACAGGGATACAAGATTCTGAAAGATTCAGTTGCCTATACCTTTGGTAGCATGATCTCTCCCCAAAATTGTCTCTGGACAGTTGCGGGACAGATGTCACATGCTATTCTGTAGATATTAGATGTCTGTATAAATTTAAATCTCATCTCCACATTACTGGAAAAGTTTAATTCTTTATCATCATATATTAATATGATACAAAAGGTGCCCCAGATGTGACTTTTTTTTCTTTCTTAAGGTGGTAGTACTCACACCTACTGAGCAAACTCTCTAGCACTGAGCCCTAAAGTTGATAATGTTTCATTGATCTCATTTTGGAACAGATTTAAAATTCAAGTACTGAGTTTTCTGTTTAACTGTATGCACAAATACATATACAGTAAGCAGCTGAATAATACCACAATTATGAACTGTACCAATTTCAGGAACAGGTGATTAGCATCCCTGAGAACATTTACAGCCAGGTAACCTGAATTCAATCCCTGGGACTCTCAGAAAAGGTGAAAAGAGATAACCAACTCCACAAAAGCTATCCTCTGACCTTCACACAATGTTCATGCACACACATACACACACACACAATAAATGAGATGGCTCAGTGGTTAAGAGCACTGGCTGCTCTTGTAGAAGACCCAGGCTTGGTTCCCAGCACCCACATGATGGCTAACAACCATTGGTAACTCCAGTTTCAGGGGATCTGACACTCTTCCGGCCTTCATGAGCAATGCATGCATTGGTACACTTACATATGTGCAAGCAAAACACTTATCTGCATTAAAGAAATATTTTAATTATATATGGAAACACGGTAAAATTTTAACATTTAATAATCCTCATGACGGCTAATGAGGTGGATGCTTTTATTATCCAATTTCATACTTAAACACAACAGCAAAGAGTAACAGGAGTAAGTAGTAGAGCTCTGTTTTATTGCATGAGAACAGAAATTGCTGCTCCTCCTGTTGGCTCTTCTTTACCTCATTGCACCTCCATTCCTATAGGGTTGTCTTTACAAATTAGCTTTGCTCATTCTAAATTCTTATCACTAATTGCTATCAATGTAATCCTTTCTATTCAAATGTCCACTGTAACATTGACAGGATGATCTTTTTGACCAACTGGGAAGTTCCTCTTTCTAATTACCCCTGGTGTCCTAGGGAAAACACCCTAAGTTCATACTCTGATTATTTTCCCATCTTCTTCATAAAATGTAATGTGTTATAGATCCTTTCTTTCATAAACGTTTACCTTGACTATTAAAATAATCATTACTCTACTTCGTTTTCTCCTTATTTTTTTTTAAATTCATTCATCTAAGCTGGGTGTGGAGGCAGAGGCAGTTGGATCTCTGTGAGTTTGAGGCCAGCCTGGTCTACATAGAGAGTTCCAGGCCAGCTGGAGCTACAGGGAGACCCTGTCTTAAATATACCCCCCCCAAAAGGGGGGACCTAAAATACTTCAAATTTCAAAAAAGCCACAATGTAGCAGAATATAAACAAAACCTAATTATGTACCTGTTTAAGTGCTATAATAAAAGCATTAATAAAATACAGTGGATAAAATAAAGGGCTAGTGAGACAGCTCAGTGGTTTATTACCTAGGGAATAGAGAAGGATCTTGGCAGGTTTTAGGCAAAAGAGTTGGTTGTGGAGAGGGTGAGGTCAGATGTGATCAAATTTACATGTTAGAAAACTTATCCTGATGTGTCTTTTTTTTTTTTTTTTTTTTTTTTTTGAAGCAGGGTTTCCCTGTAGCTCCAGCTGTCCTGGAACTCACTATGTAGACCAGGTTGGCCTTGAACTCACAGAGATCCGCCTGGCTCTGCCTCCAGAGTGCTGGGATTAAAGGCGTGAGCCACCACACCTGGCTCTGATGTATCATTTAAAACCTGAGGCAGCAGGGCCCCCAAGCAATAGGAAAAAATCCTAAGCAGGGGTAGCAAGACTAGGCAGACATCTGAGACTGCTCAAGCCAAAGTAACAGGGCTTTCTAACTAGTTAAACGTTCAGGCTGTGGGGAAAACACCATTAAAAAGTTTTAAGGGCCACTTGGGAAGTGGAGTCAGAAGGAAGAGGTCTTCAAGGAAGACGTTTGTTTCAACTATGTGTGCTTGTATGTGTGAGCATGCATGTGTGCATGCTTTGCCATGGTGACAGACTTTCTAATCAGTTTCAACAAGGAAATGAGTGAATATAATAGAAACATAGATGCCATCTCCCAGGCAGGGGAAGGAGGCCTAAGTTCTCCCCCTCTTTGATGAAGAAGAAACAGGACCAGAAGGAAACAGTCAAGCTCCCATCATCCAGCTGGGTGTCCTGGCCCCCTCACTCATGGAAGTCTAGCAGAGCAGCTGAGGAGATAGCAGTCCAGGGGACACCACGGGCTGAGGATTATGCAAACCGGACTTCATCGTGGACAAATGAAGTTATTCAACAACTGCTTAGTGTCCTCTGAGCTCCAGGAGTTGGCAAAGCTGATGAAGAAAGCAGTGAATAAACAACTAATTGCACTGTTTCAGCCTAAGCCTGAGGCTGCTGAAGATCACGCCCAGCAGGTTCGTGTGGTTCAGCATTCTGTCACCCAAAGCCAAGTTACGCTTACTCAGTAAGGGCTTACACCTCAGCTTTGTTGAGCCTCCACAGATCCAACATTAATATGGGCAAGAAGAAGTTTTTAATATATACTAATGAATAGCCAGTGACACATTTGTTCACAGAAGTAAGCAAAGAGGGAGAAACATGTTTGGCAAAGAAAATTATTTCAGTCTGTGACTTGATAAAATGAGGGTGAGCATCAGGCATAGTTCAGCACATGGATGGAAATCTTCAGACTAATGAGATGTGGATAGACAGTGGGAAAGGATATGTTTGCCATTGGATCTACCTTCCTTCATTCTGATACTTCGATACTTACCAAGTGACTTAATTTATCTTTTAAATTATTTATATATGTGTGATGTGTGTGTATGCCTGTGTACATGTGAGTGCAGGTGCCCACAGAAGTCAGAGGAAGGTGTCAGATACCTTGGAGCTGGAGCTACAGGTGGTTGTAAGCTGCCTGACATAGGTGCTAAGAACCAAACTCAAATCACATGCAAGAACAGCACTAGCTCTTAACTGCTAAACCATCTATCTCTCCAGCTCCTCAAGTGACTTTCATACTAAAAGTTTGGCTTTTCAATTAATTCGGAATTTTTATTCATTAGGCCATTCTAACTCTAGCTCTAAAGTAATCCCAAATGGTGGCTTATGTTTATGAATTTGAATGAGGGTTAACTGAAAAGTAAAAATCACAATCCTGAATTCTTACAGTTTAATACATTCAATAGTGACCCAACCCCAGGCCTTGTGTTAACAGACAGCCAGACTATCTTTAACATCATTTTTAACCTGCAGGTATGAAAATCATGACAATTTATAAGCAGGTCTGTTTGCTGTTCACCCTTATATAATATCTGTGGAAAATAGATTCCAAGATATATTCATGTCATAAATAACATTTAACCGACACAGAAAGCAAATTACACCATTGCATTCATTTAAAAAAAAAAAAAAGTCACCTCTCTTCCTATTGGCTTTACTAAAGCTTGCTGAAGGCATGTATTGCAGGGAGATAGCAAGTAGCAACTGCCTACCCCAGACTGTCTCTCTGCCACTTTCTGTATCTTCCTTGTTCAGTTACCAAAATAACTGCAACCCCATCTAGGTGCACAGACATTGTGCTAGGGTACTTTGCGAGTCAACTTTTATGAGTTAAATATTTTGTTGTTGTCGTTTTAATATTTTATTATTTTTATGTGTATGTGTGTTGCCTGCATGTACGTAAGTGCACCCGTGTCATGCAATGCACAAGGAGGACAGAATAGGCTGTTGGATCCCCTGGGACTGGAGTTACGAACAGTTGTCAGCTGCCATGTGGGTGCTGGGATTTGAAACCAGATCTTCTGCAAGAACAGTCAGTGTTCTTAACCACTGAGCCATCTCTCCAGCCCCCTGTTGTTTTTTTTAAAAAACTTTATTGAGAATTTCATACATGTATATAAGGTGTTTTGATCAAATCCATGCCCACTCCCTCCCCTCCAACACCTCCAACATCTCCCCATCACTTTTTTCTGGCAACTTCATCTTCCTTCCTTCCTTCCTTCCTTCCTTCCTTCCTTCCTTCCTCCCTCCATCCCTTCCTTTTTATGGGGCTCTTTGCTATTCTAACATTCCCCCCCTCTGAAGAGGTAACCCAAAAATCTTTTAGGGATTAGATACAAGCTCCCAAATACTTTTGACATTTTTGGCCTTTGGAACAGAGTATGTTGCTAAGAGGCATAAGGACATTTTGACTTTTAGCCAAGAAACTGGCTACTTAGTCTTTTTACTCTAACTGCCTAGTCAATTCCTATGTCCTATTCTTATCATACCATCCTCTGAAGAGGTTACCCAAATGGCCTATAGGGGAATAGGGACACCTGTGGGGCAGGATCCAGGCACTCTCGGGCAGGGTCCCCTGAGTTCTCAGCCGCTATGCCAGAGGGAGGCTGGAACAGGCACTCTGGCGATCTGCTGAGATCTCAGCTTTATCTTACCAAACAGCCATGAGTTAAATTTCATAAGAAAAAAAAATCTGTGCAGAAAAAAATGTGCTAAATATAAATGATCCCCCTTCTCCAACTGCTAGTGCAAGCTTAGCAGACCATCTGGGAACTTTCTTATCCATGAATTGGTACTAGAGGTATATAAAACAGTAATGAAACTACACCTCTAACATGCAGCTATCAGTAATCCACAGGGACCCTAAACACAACTGCTTATGGGCCAAAAAAGGCTGAGGAGTCTGGAGTGGAAGAGGTGCAGGCTTTGGATTAGACCACAAAGAACTAGAAGGGGCAGAGCTCTAGCGCCAGCCAGTGTTACCAAATATTCTGATTATTTTTCTCAAGGAGCCTGAAATTGAGATTCTGTATCAAATCTCTGGGTTTTAAAAGGCATCACATGCATGTTGGTGTTAATTGTTCCAAATAGTAAGGTTTATTACATAGCAATGTAATTTGTGTCAGCACTGAATAGCCAGCCAATGAAGCTGAAAGTATTATGATTTAGAATGCTAATGTTTAACATTACATATGATTTTAGGAATAAATGCCCTCTGATTCTAGTGATAATAATTTATAGTATTATTTAAATGACATTATACTTCAATCTTAATGTTGAGAAACTGTTTCTAAAAGGTGAAACAAAATATAAATGAACAGAGAACTTTACTTGTCAATTTTAATAGAATGAGAGATGTGTTACAAAGATACTTTGACATTTTTACAGCAGTCAGATAGAATACAGGGATCTAATAAACGTTCACACAATCAGTGACTGTACCACCCCCACAAAACTAACATTCACAGATGTATCCGCTATACTTCATAACTGATGAAAAACTTTTAAAGTGCCATCTCTAGGTTTCATCAGCTGCTCTAGTCAAGTTTACCTTTACCCCATGAGTGGTTTTGCTTTGTCCCCCTCGAAGACCAGCTATGTAAATCTGGGGCCTGGGTACTCGAGAGCTGCCTTCTTTTATGGACTGTGTGCTAGCATCTTTCAAAGGGTACACCTGTGAGGAATTTTCTCTTCTCATGTGACTAAGATCAGTTTGTACAGAGTGAGTAATTTTCTGGCGCAAATTAGCCTAAGTAGAAAGAGAAAATAGAAATTAACATTTTTCTAAAGAACAAGCAATATAAAATATTATCAGGCTCTTAGTTAACATTTGTCTATCATTTTCCCAATCCACAAATAAATTAAGCATCACATTTATTATTATTATTATGCATATGAATGAATTTGTATATTTATGTGCCGTGATCTGCCTGTATATGTCAGAGGAAGACTTTCTGGAGTTAATTCTCTCCTTCCACGGTGGGTTCCTGAGATCAAACTTAGGTGGTCAGGCTTGTATGGCAAGCCTTTTTACCTGCTAAAGCTATCTTAATGACCACAATGTTGCATTTTTCTCTAAAACTTAGAACACTAAAAAAAAAAATCTAGAACAAAATAGGAAATATCTGTTATGAAGTGGGAAAATATGTGAAACATTGCAAATTAACCTAAAGAGAGACCATACTAGATTTAGAGTTACAGTGAGCCTAATCATGTCTTAAAATGACCTTATAACTACTTTATTATTAAATTTGAAGATTCACAGAACTCAGATTATTTCCACCATACTTGTTTGCTTTTGAAGAGAAAATTTTTAAGTTCATATTGAATTTATAAAATAGGCTTCACTCTAAGTTTTTAATATAGCTGTACTTCCAGCATTGTTCTTCATTTTGTTTACTCAGTGTGGATAACTAGCAAACATGACTTTAAACAGATTACACAGGTCAGTAAGCGTGGAGGACAAGGACTGGAAGATCTAACTCTGTGAGTGGTCTAGGGCTTGGCTAACATGTGTGAGGCCCTGATTTGATCCCCACAACACACACGCACACAGACACACACACACACACACACACACACACACACACACACACACACAGGAGAGCCTAAAGGCTAACATGATTCTGGGAAAAGAGTAAGAAAATAACTTGGAGAGCACTAGAGCATATTAGGGAATGAGGAAATAAGGAAATACCTATAATAGTCTAGAGTTTGGGTGACTGAGAACACAGAAACCTTCCCTACAAACACCCAGGGTACTGTGTGCATTAGTAAGACTATTACTTCATTATTTTTGTAGGATAACTTTATTATTCCAAGAGACTTGTTACATAAGCAAATATTTTCTGTACTGGGGATAGAACCCAGGGCCCCACAGTATCCTAATTTAGTAGAATTTTTATTTCACTTCTGTTATACCACCGACCTACAGTAATAAAATATTTTTACTGTATCAGTATTAGACCATGAGCCTCTTGCTGAAGAACAAGGCAGGGAGACATAAGTCACCCAGTTCTCTCATTACTGTGAAGAATACCTGACAGAAGTACTGTAAACTGCCTCACAGTCAGTCATATCCAAACATTTGCTGTGAGCCACTTAATGAAAGTCAATGTCTCCAGTGTCTCTCAGTAGACCTGAACCCTCTTTTTTTGTTTGTTTGTTTGTTTTTTGGAGACAGGGTCTCCTTGCTACTCTGTAAACCAGGCTAGCTGGCCCACAAGTTTCTGCCATTTCTTCTGTCTCTACTTCCTAGGATTGCAGATGTTTATGGCACTGCATCCAGCTTTTATGGAAGTTCTAAGGATCTGAACTCAGGTTATCAGGCTTTTGTGGCAAGAATTTTACCAAATGATCTCTCTCCCTATCACCCTTACCTAGTTTTTTCAGTCTGTGTTAGCTTTCTGTTCTCATTGGGTATCTTTATTTACTGCCACACCTGATTTCAGTAGATGATGGATAAAATACATTAAGATGGCTATGACCGAAAAGATCTTTCCTCCTTTTATATTTTTCAGGCATTCTGTCACACCTATGAAAAAAGTAACTAAGAACTTACTTATGCCCCACCTTGTTTTTCAAGAAGAGGCTTGTGATATAATAAATTATACTGATATACTAAAAATTTGTTGTCTAAAATGACAAGATACCGTAAAAAATACAAGCACGTGGATAATTCCACTGAGTTGAACAGGGATGGGAGTTTCAAGGACAAACTTCAAGGCTAGGCATCTGTTATGATTAAGGTGACATGGAATCCACAGGATGAGACAGCATAGTATCTAACAGAATGGGGGCAGGCATGGAGTACACATACATGTAATTTCAACATTCAGGAGGCTAAGGTTAAGGCAAGAGTATGGTGAATTCCGGGTCAGCCTGGGCTACATAGTAAAAACCTATTTCAAAGTGACTCAAGTCATGGTTTTATGTAATATTTGTCAACATCGCTCATATAAAGACTTCTATAATATCTATGATTTGATAGGAAAATGTTAAAAAAAAAAAGTGGGGGGAGGAGGTTTGAAAGGCATGGTGGCACATGTCTTTAATCCCAGCACTTGGGAGGCAGAGCAGGCAGATCTCTGTGAGTTCCAGGCCAGCCTGGTCTCCATAGTGAATCCAGGCCAGCTGTGAATACAGGGAGACCCTGTCTCAAAAAGACCAAAAAAAGAAAAAAAAAGTGGGGGGATTGTTTCTGTTTTGGGCACAAGGGTTTAACTCAGGGCTCTGCGCATACCAGGTTCTATCACTGAGCTATGTAGGCAGCCTTTTAAAAACTATATATGCTTTTTAATCTTTGATATAGATTTTTGTTAAGTCTAGGTTGACCATGAACCCAGCCTGTAGTCCAGGCAGGCCTTAAACTTGTGATCCTCCTACTTTAGATTTCCAAGTAGCTGGGATAACATGCTTTTCTCATCAGACTTGGAGAAAAATTGTTCTTATTTTTTCTTTTTTTGAAGACTCATTTTAATTTATGCATATGTGTCTGTGTCTGTGCACATGTGTGAGGGCCCATGGAGGCCAGAAGAGAGTATTAGATCCCCTGGAGTTGTAGTTACTGGCAGTGCTAAAAACCAAACTCAGATACTCTGTAAGAATAACAACCACTCTTAACCACTGAGTCATTTTTGTAGCTCCTGAAAATGTATTCTTTAAATGATTAGAAGAGTGCCCTATAGACAACCTCCAAGTTTTAAAACTATTGGGTAAGAAAGTAACCTTCAATGTTTAGTAACTGGCTGGTATAATTTCCCTGTTTCTATATCTGGAAAATTATAAATTAGAATAATCATTTTTGTGTTAACTTGCTAACTCTATGGCAACAACATTAAGATTCCCCAACCTATGAATAATTTAGAAAATATTGTTACAAACCAATTTTATAGCTTTTCTTCTTAATTCCCATTCATTCCACTCATATGATCTCACGGTAGTTGGTGGCAGTATATGTGTATCTGTCTGTGTGATATTTTCACATTTTGTAATTGGTTTTATGTAATGTTTATCAACATCTCTCATCTAAAGAAATGGAAGTTTGCAATTAGTACTTGTAAAAAATAAACATTACATACAGATAATTAAAATGATACAGCTAAAACTAGCAAAAGCTAGAAAAAAATTTCTTGAACATGAAATATACTTGTAATACACCAGCAGAGAAAAGTTTGTAGTTAGTAAGGTAAATGTAATTGTATTTCTGCACAAGCTGGCTTCATACCCGATATTGTGAACTTAATGTGGGAAGGATATTTTGGGAGAGGGAAACAGCCATCATTACCAATTTTTCAAATGTCTTTTACTACTTTGAACAATTGTCAGTGTAAGTGGATAACGTTGGAAACAGAAATTTAAATTAACAACTAAATGTTAGATATAAATTGCATCTATTTAAATCTCCTTTAGGATGTATTTTGAATTTGAACTATGTATCTGTAACAGATTATCCAAAGTTTTTGAGGGTTTTGATCTTTATTTGAATATGCTGATTCTTTCTTGAGGACCCTAATATTAAGTACTGGTAATTCCAGATGAAAGAGCACATGATTATGCTGTATTTGTTGTTGGACAAAGTGAAAAGGGAACTCAAGTCAGAGTAAAGAGAGGAGACACTACTCAAATCAAACACAGATAATTACTACCATTGAATATAGGTTATCACTTCTGCCTTAAAAACTTTTCTTACGATATAGTGGAGTAAATAAAAGCATATTGAAAAGATAATTAAAAGTATTATACAATAGAAGTAAAATGGTAAGCAAATAATAAGATAATTGGGACTCTATGGAAGACAGATGGTGAAAACCTATTTCCATAGGTATTAAATAAGCACAAAGGGAAAATTTCTATTAGATGCCCTATGATCACTTGATCAGGAAAGCTGAAGTCTTCCAGCAGGAAAATCTGTAACCACCTATTTGTAATCAGAGTTCTAAATCTCACACTGTATTTTCTTCACCCCTAAAGACTGTAATTGAAGGACTGAAGGACTGATGAGGGAATAACACTAAGTAAAGTTGATTAAGAAAAAGAAAATACAAAGAGAATCCATAGAAGGTGGTTGTGGCAGTTAGTTTTAATGTAAACTTCACAAACTAGAATCACTTGGGAAGGGACTCTCAATGAAGAGCTGTCTAGATCTGGGTTGAACTGTGGGCGTGTCTGTGGGGGATTATGTTGATCACATTAATTGAGGTGGGAAGGCCTGCCCACTGTGGGTGGCACCATTCCCTGAAAGGAGATCCTGAACTACATGGGAGTGGAGAAAGTGAGCTGAGCTCTAGCATTGTGAATGAAAGTTCCAGGAAGAGCCTTCTGACATGGCTTATTAACAGATTACTACTTCAGTACTGTGAAGAGTTTGGAATGTTATAAGTCCAGGGCCCTCTTTAGCCCTCTTAGTAGGTGTTTATTGCCCTCCTCTGTGTATGAGCTAACATCTTTGTGACCATTAATTAGGTAAATCCTTTGGAGTGTACAAACAGACACTATTTCTCACCAACTGAAAAGCTAAGAGTGCCATCAGATAATATCTGAGGCCTACAGGAGAGATGTCCCTGCTTTGCTTTAACTACCTACTTAATGTTTCCACTAATGTATTTGACAAGTGTCTTGATTTATGAATTTCTTTGTTCTGTTACTATAATAACTTTAAGAAACTTCTCTACATTAGAACGTGGACTTTTGGGTAGCCTAAATCTATGTTCTGGAGCCATAGTCTCTTATTTGACTCCAGAATAAGTTATCTCTTATCCCCTCTGAGGTAAAAGTTGTGTTTTTGCATTGACAGGTATGGTGCCAGAATGTGTTGTCCCAAAAATGGGCCATTTTTCACTAAAGGAGTCACATAGATGGGAGTGAGGTACCAGCATTTGGACGCCCTATGCACAAACCCTCCTGGGTGAATTTCGGTAAGTACTTTCTTGTGCTTTCTCACACCTCCCTTGGTTTGACTGAGGTCCCTTTGTTTTTTCTGAGTTTGGTTGCTTACCGATCCTATCTGTTAGATACATTTTTTGTTTCTGGTACTGAGAGTGTTTTGTTTAAAGTATCTAATTTGTTTGTTTGATTTGAAAATATTTTGGTTTCTGACATTCTGTTTGTTTTTTGTTTGCTTTCAGACCTCTAAAGGCATTTTTGTTTTTTTAAGCTTGCTAGCAGCCCCCTACCTCTGTTACCATCCACCCCTCCCATATTTAATGTAAGGAAGTGGGAAATGTCTGGGGAAAAAAAAATCTACAAATAAAGTATTTGGTAGTCCACCTGGTTTTATGCTTGATTAGTGTATTCATTCAACTTGCAAGTATAAAAAGCAATAGGAAAATCTAAGATAAGTTGACTTTATATTACCCTCAGTGGGGAACATTTATTGTCTTTATTTTGTACACTTAGCTAAAGTGTCCTAGGTAATATTTTTTTATCACAAATGGGTAGTTTGCTTTAACTAGAATGTAAAATCATCTAAAATTATAAAATTGTTAATTTACAAAAGTTAGTGAGAACTCCAAAAACTACATGTGAGTTAAAATGAGATATTAAAATAAATTTTAAGCCTAGAGGTTATATCAAAAGTAGAGATAAATTCTGAGAACAACTCCCTATTCTTATCTTTCTATGACCTTGTCTGTTCCTTCTTTTTTTAAAAGATTTTATTTTTATTTCAAGTGTATGAATATTTTGTCTGCACATACGTATGTGCACCCCGTGCATGCCTGGTGCCCACAGAAGACAGAAGAAAGTATCTGATACTCTGAAACTAGAATTACAGACAGTTGTGAGATGTAAGTGGGTGCTAGACACCAAACCCATGCCTCTGCAAGAGCAGCAAGTTCTCTTAACTACTGAGCCATCTCTCCAGCTCTCTCTCTCTCTCTCTCTCTCTCTCTCTCTCTTGTCTTTTTTTTGAGACAGGCAACTCTATAGAAGGAAACAATTATTATGACCTGTTTTAAGATAGCAGGTAGAGAGAAAGGAGATTCCATGCTATATTAAAAATTCCGATTTGTTGAGGCTGGAGAGATGGTTCAGCAGTAGAGAGTACTGACTGCTCTTTCAGGGGTCCCAGCACCTACATGGTAGCTAACAACCTTTTGTGACTCCAGTTCCAGGGGATTCAGACTACCTCTTCTGACCTCTGCGGGCATTGAACAACACAGGTGCACTTGCCTACATGTAGGCAATACACTTATACACATAAAATAAAAATAATAAATAAAATATTTTTAAAATTCTTATTTCTAACAGTCTGATCTCTTGTTTCTATCACAGTTAGTAACATACTGCATGAAAAAACACAATACTATTAAAAGAAAATTTAAAGGAATACTATATTGTCATTAAATTTCTTCTATAATATGGCTTTCCATTTATTTCTTCAACTGAATCTGGTTTATAATAGCAATACAATGAAACAGATCAAGTCACTACCCATAGATAGTTATGATAATTTAGATATTGAAGACTCATTTAAAATTGTTTTTGATTTACTTTTTAATGTGCGTGAGTGTATTGCCTTCATGTATGTAAGTGCACCTGTGTCTTGCAATGCCCACAAAGGACAGAAGAGGATGTGGATCCCCTGGAACTGGATTTATGGACAGTTATTAGCTGCTATGTGGGTGCTGGGACTCGAAGCTGGGTCCTTCACAAGAGCATCAGTCCCCTTAACTGCTAAGCCATCGCTCTACCCCCTTGAAGATAGATTTTTGCTAAGAATTAGAGCTAGCTACTCCACATGAAGTTATAACTAAAGATCAAACTAGCAAAAAGAAAAACTAAAAAGGTAAAAAGATTTGTTTACTTCAATATAAATAAAATAGTTAATAGAGTACAAATAACTGTAAATTAGTTTTTTTAATATACAAATTTTGGTGGTTTTAATTGCCTGTTTTCTTCATCTGTTACAATTATATCTAATGGTATTCTTGATATTTTAATTTTAGGTGTATTATTCTTAATATATGTCACATATCAAATACAGAGGGTTTTGAAAAAATCAGATCTTGATGATAATGGCTAATACATATTAATGATATGATCCAGGAATTCTTCTTCCTAATGGCTTTACCAGCCATTCCTCTCTCCTGAAGACTGCTCTCCTCCCTACTACTCAGTCTTAACTACATCAGATTCTGGGAATGAGCCTTTCCTAGCAATACTGATATTTAATAAATAATATGTGGACCCCTGCATACACAAAATGTAATGCTTGCCCATCAGGAGGATCTGGGAACTAAAGTTCCTGGAAAGAGTGCATCTTGCACTGAACATTCTGACAAGGCACATTAACAAATTAGGACTTGGGGCTGGAGAGATGGCTCAGTGGTTAAGAACACTGGCTGTTCTTACAGAAGACCTTCCAGGGGATCCAACAGCCTCTTCTGTCCTCTGTGGGCAATGCATGACACAAGTACACTTACCTACATGCAGGTAATACACACACATAAAAATAATAAATAAATATCTTTAAAAATTAGAACTTGTGGAGAGTTTGTAATGTTACAAGTTCAGAGCCAAGTAATCTTGGGCCATCTTTTGCCCTCTCAATAGCCATGTATAACTATTAATATATATGATATATATTAATATAGCTTAACATCCCTCCTCTGTAATATCTTTGTAACCATTAATTAGGTAAATCCTTTGGAATGTACACACAGATACCTAGCTCTCACCAGTCAAAAAGCTAAGAATGTCATCAGATAGTGTCTGTGGTGGTCCCCGTTTTGCTGTATATCATCTAATATTTCCACCAATGTATCTGAAAAGTATACTGATTTATTATTTTCTTTTTTCTGTTACTATAAATCTTCATGAAACTGCTTCCATATTAGAACATGGAATTTGGGGTAACCTAAATATGCGTTTTTGGACCATGGTCACTCATATTTGGCTTCAGAATAAACTATCTCTTACCCCTTAGAGGTGACAGATATATTTTTATGTTGACACATGCATGCATTCATTCTCTGAGTCCTTTACTATGGACTTAATATGACTAGCTACTTCAAGTGCCTACAGCCTTGAATTCTCTATAGTGATGGACTGTGACTTGAAACTGTGAGCTAAAAAAAGTCTTTCTCCTCTAAGTTGCTTTAGTCAGGATGTTTTATCAGCGCAACAGAAACAAAACTGATTTTTTAGTGTGTAGATATTTACCAGAGATAGATGCCAGGGGCCATGCTTTCTATAACCACTACTTTGTAGTTGTAGAAATCCCTACACATAAGGATAACGTTCTCATTTTGAACTGTATGCATTATCACATCACAGAGCTAGACATCTTTCATTAATGCTTTCTTGTGAAACTGAAGTGTGAAAGACCTTTTGCTACATGAAACTTTACAATATATGTGAAAACTATTTAGTTTTTTTTATGCAAAATGTAGTATTTCTCCAGGCATCATTGAAACTTTCCCACAAGGCTTTTGTCCTCATTAGGTACTATCCTCAGCCTAACTATCTGGAACATTAAATTCCTGCCAAAATTTTACATCGAGTTAAATCCATTTTCTGGAATGTTTTTTCTTACTGATGTTACTGAAACCAATTTCCTCTTCATATGCATACTTTTGCAATGGCAATCAGATTTTCTGCCAACAATTGAATCCTCAAAAATGATTGCATTAACTCATTTTGTGTGCTACTATCAAATTATTTCTCCTATGGTTGATTTCCTTCCTCACCATGATGTCCCCCTCCCCACACACACTAGCATTCCCTCTGAAATAAACAATGATTTGTTTTTAAAAAAGCACAAAGACTGAGGAAAGTAACTGTTACTGTTTGCTGATATGACTGCTCACAGTTAAACCCAAATAATGATCCTACTTCAAATAATGGAATTAGCAAGAGTGTTTGGTAAGGTTTCGGAATATGAAATCAGTATACAAAGCTAAACTCATTTCCATATATAAGAAATAAAACAAATTCAATTCTAAAATATCCACACCATGTGAAGACAATAGCAAAAAACATAAAGCCCCTACAAATAAGTTTAGCAAAAGATTTACAAGTCATTTCTAGAAAAAGTCATAAAACTAAAAGTACAGTGAGGTTGAGGAAGAGAGAAATAAGATAAAACTGTGCTATATCTACACACAAGGCTATTTCAGTCAGGATCTTTAAGGGCCTTTAATGGAATCTGACAATGGACTTCTCAATTTTGTATAAGATTAAAGAGTGAAGGACAGTGAAGACTTTTTAGAGAAAACATACTCCAACAGATATCAAGACTATATAGAGCTATCACATTATCAGTATAGGAACTGTTTTAAAATTGAGTAACTAAGCAGAACAGAGAGCCCTTAAACAAGCCTATGACTATTTAAACAATAGTAGATCATGAGAAAACAGGAGAGACTAGTGATGAACAAATGATTCAGGACAATTTTTCTACAAATGGGAAAAAATTGAAATTGAGTCTTTCATTAGCAATTCCAGTTTTAAACCCAGGAAGATACTTTTTTTTTTTTGCAGGGGGGCAGGGACTTTGTAAATTCATTAAGAATATTACATGGAGACATTTGAAAAATAACAAAGAGGAGGGCTTCTTTATCAGATGATAAAATATACAGCTGGCATTCTATCTGTGGATCTTGTGCCTATGGATTCACCCAAAAGAGGAATAAAAACCTGTGCTGATGTTGGGCAGCTACTTCATCCAAAACATTCCCTCCTGGAGAATGTTCATGAGGCTCAGCAAGTTAGTCAAACTTAAAAGGCTTCGGAAGCTCACAAAGTTACAAGACTCACAGGCCCCCTCCCAAAGGAGATCACCAAATACTAGGCTAGTGAGCTTCTAGAAGGTTTTAAAGCCTGTGCAACAGTTCATAGAAGACATAAATGGTAAAACAGTACAAGGAAAAAAAAGGATTAAGCTTGCTGTAGGAGTGGAAAGTTATTTCTATAGAGTATGTAGTGTACATTTCTCTCCTACAAGAAACTATACTGAAGTGAAGATTGTTTGCCTAGCTCAGGGTCCTATCAGCAGCCAGTGATGTAAAGGCAAGGGTTATGGTGCTGCCTGGAACCAGGGAGCCAGTTCCAAGGCAGGCACAGTAAGCTAAATCGCAGCCCTGCTCCCCCTTGCACCTGAGCTGGGCCAAACAGTGCAAGTTTGCTCCATTAAGATCACTGGGGGTGGAGAAAGGTAGAGTGGCCCCACAGCAGCAGCACCAAGGATGAGAAGGTTGGATGGCTCAGGGAAGTGCACTATGGGCTATGGAGTTGAGATGTGGAAAGTGCTCTCCTATTCATTCCACTGTACCCAACATTGCTCTTTTGCCAAACAATTGACATGAAATTATGGAATTTTTCATGCTGCAATGGACAATGCTATTGCTTCTTCTTTAGTATCTCCTTTTAGCCAGCCAAGACCAAATGATGTTTGTTTGGTAGGGACAATGGTGGGCCTTCAGAGATACTGCTCACCCTCTATAGAAAAAGATTTTATTATACAATGCTAAACTTTGAGTGTCACAGAGTTGGAAAAGCATCTGGAAGAAGAATAAAAACAGCAGTCAAAGGGCATAAAGAAAGGCACCATGAATTGGTGGAAAAAAGCATTCCCAGACAAGGTTGTTGAATGAAAATTCCAGCACTAGAAGGGGGCTATCTCCCTATGAATTGTTGGCCAGGAAGGGCTCCAAAAGCTCCACAAACCATTAAGGTTATTGTGACTGCTATTAGTTGCATGCCAAACTAGATAGTAAGACCTTATTGTCAAAGGCACCACACCTTGTGAGTTCAGACCATGGTGAAATCAGGCCACAACAGAGCTGAAAACTCCCTCTCTGTTACTTGCCCTTTGTAGTGCCAGAAGGTGCTATGCAAGCTGCTAGGGGAGAACTATCACCAACAGTCCTCAGTAATGAACCTTGCCTGCTACAGTACCAAAATGCCAGGCAAGATGTGCCTTCTGGTGCAGTAGTGGCACAAAAGCTATGGGTACAACTATCTGCTTTCCAATTGGCTTTCAGTTCCACTTCACTGGAAAGAATTCACATCTGGTATTGTAACTAAGCCAGGGCAAAAGCCTGTGGCTAAGGGGAAACAACTGCTTTTGATTTGTTAAATGGATATGGTGTGCTTGTCAAAATATCTTCTACACATTTGTGTTTATGTCCATATATTACTGATACTGTCAAAAAAGAAAAACCTTTTTTTGCAGTGGGTAATGATTGCTGCAGAGGCTCATAACTGGTCAAATTAAGAACAAGTGACTAAGCCAATTATGGTGGGTAAGTTCAAGGCCACCTGGGCCTATCTAATGAGTTCTAGACCAACAGAGTTTACATAGTGAGACCTCTCTCAAGAGTAACGACAATGATGATGATGATGATGATGATGATGATGATGACAACGACGACAACAACATGACTGTTGCTATAGTATAATGGACCAATATTCAGACACAAATGAAAAAGAACTATACATTCCCTACAAGGCTCAGGTTACATTGAAGAAGAGGGGATTGAAGAAAGAATGTAAAAGCTAGAGGAAGGTTAGAAAGTTGTACAACTATTTCCTGGAGGGAAGTTCTTAAAACCCAGGCAGCTAATGAAACTTACAAGGCTCAGGAAGTTGAAAACCCATAAGAGCCCTCTCCAAGGTCATAAAAGCAGTAAAGAGCAGATGGAGAAAAGAATGTCCAGTGGAGCTGACTCAAGTTGTGCAGGGAGCTCCAGTGATGTAGCTTTTGAGTTGTCAGCCAAACTGGAGTGGGCTTTTTGGTGACACAGCTGCCTTTGAAGCACCTATTCTTCTGTAAGTAACCCTCACCTACACTCCAGTAAGTAATTACAATAGGCCCATTCATTCACCAAGCTAAACTCAGGTAGAATCCATTATTTTGGTCTGTTGTTGGTGACCTATCTGAAGTGAAGAGACAGTCGTTCACATTCATCAGGAAAAGTTGCACAAGAACTGAGTATGTACAGAATTTTTCTTTGTCACTATTGCCCAAGCACTGCAATATAGCACAATTTACATAGTATTTACATTGTAACAGGTATTTTACGTAATTTAGAGGTGATGTCGTATATGCTGGAGGGCATGCATATTAAGGAAGGATACATTTGGAGGGGGTTGTTTTGATACAGACTCCCCCTGTAGCCCCAGCTGGCCTGGAACTTGTTATATAGACTAAAGGAACTGGAATTATGGATTGTTAGCTGCCCTGTGGGTGCTGGGACTTGAACCCGAGTCTCTGGAAGAATAGCAAGTGTTCTTAACTGCTGAGCCATCTCGCCAGTCCCTTAAATAATATTTAGAATAAACAAAGAATTGCCAATTAACAATTGAAATAATACAGAAAAAAATTATGGCAAAAGTTATGTCATAAATAGCTGATGTACAGATGGGAAACCTGAATGAATAAATCATGTCAGCAGAGACACCGAAGCCAGTGCAGAGTGGCACAAACCTGTCATCACAGCACTGGAAGACTGAACCAAGAACAGTCCTTGCTCTTTTTCTAAAGCTTCCCACCCCACCCCATCCACCCCCACCCTTGCTGTGTGGCTATCTGTCATCATGTGGCTGACTTCTGTGGTCATCTTCTCCATTTTCTTCCTCCTGGCACTTCTTCCAGATTTACAGTTTGCCTGACCAAGAGTTTGCCTTTTAAATTCTAATAAAAATTGTTCTTGAGCTTCTAAAACCCCAGGAAAGCAGGCCAATTAATTACCTAGGACTCCCCAAGATTCCAGTAATACTTCTTTCCTGTCTTTTAATTATTTAATTGGCAGCAAAAACCAAACCAGTTCTTGCACCCCTAGATGGTATTAACTGGGTAAAAGTGCTTGCTGCGAAACAAGAGGACCTGGAGTTCAAGTCCCCAGCACCTACATAAAAGCTGGACATTGCCACGAATGCCTGTAACCCCAGCATTTGGGCAGGGCAGATGGAGCTGCAGAGTTTACTGGTCTGTCAGCCTAGCCAAAACAGTGAACTTTTGGTCAATGAAAAACTGTCTCAAAAAATAAGGTCAAAGCCAGGTGTGGTGGCGCACTCTTTTAATCCCCATCCTCAGGAGGCAGAAGCAAGCAGATCTTTGAAAATTCCAGGCCAGCCAGGGCTACATAAGGAGACCTTGTCTCAAAAAAATCTAAAAAAAAGAAAGAAAGAAGTCAAGAGCAAAAGAGGAAGACTCCTGAAGTCCTGCTGTCCTCCTCTGTGCACATACACCACACACACCATGCCACACACACACACACACACACACACACACACACATACACACACCACACCACACACTATATATCCCATACCACACACATATAGAAAACACACACCACATTTACCACGTACACACCACATACACACACACCATACACATCACACCACACACACACACCACACACACACACCACACATCACATATACACATCATACACATACACAACACACACATACACCACACCACACATACTACACTACACACTATATGTCCCATACCACACACAATACTCATTCATATACTATACCATACCATACACACACCACACACATACACAAACCACACACAATATGCACATACACAACACACACCATACCACAGACACACACACACTACACTCATACACAACACACACCATACCACACATACAACACACCACATACACACCACACCACACACAGGCACACACACACACACACACACAAACCTCAAACGACACATACCACACACAGTAAAAAAATCAGTAAAATAAAAAGATGCTGAATTTCACTGTCAGAAAATGTACAATAAGCAATACTGACATATCACTTTAACTAGGCAAACTGTCAGAAATTACAAACCCAGGTAATAGTATTTACCTGAGAATATGGAATGAGAGTTTCAAACTGTTGATGAAGTTCCAGTAGCTGAATTAATTCTGCATTCTTTTTGGCCTTTTCTTTAATTAGATCAATATAATGTTCAGGATTTTCTGCGAATGAATATGCAGCATCTCTGGTATTGAAAGTGTAATAGTTTTCTTTGTATTTCAAAATTCCAATTGTTGGATTTCCTGAAAATTTTTTAAAAAAGAATTGAATTAGGTGCGAAACAGGTGATTCTGTGTTTGTGACAGCCACACAACTACTGTTGCTGTTGTTTTTGTTTTTGTGTTGTGTTGCTTTGTGTTGGTGGTGCTGAGATCTATCAACAAGCTAACCAACTGCTCTACCACTGAGCTACATGCCCAACCCATACATTCCATTTTTAACATATCAATTATATACATTTGTGGGGGTTATTTTATTGTGTGTGTGTGTGTGTGTTTTTTTTTTTTTTTTTTTGAAACAGGATCTCCCTGTAGCTCCAGCTTGCCTGGAACTTGCTATGTAGAACAGGTTGGCCTCAATCTCAGAGAAGGGCCTGCCTCTGCCTCTCAAGTGCTAGGATTAAAGGTGTGTGCCACTGCACTTGGCTCAATTACAGTTTTAATTAATATTTAATTGAAGGATATATGTAAATTCATATTAAATTATATTTTTCTACTTTTCAGTTTAAGTTTAAAATGTATTTTATGGAGTGGGAGATAGCTGAACAGTTAAAAGCAGGTACTGCTCTTGTAGCGGACCCAAGTTCAACTCCTAGCATCCACATCTGGCAGTTCACAATGACTTGTAATGCCATTTCCAAGGAATCCAACACCCTCTTCTGGCCTCAGCAGGCACCTGCATTCACATGTACATACCCCAACACAGACACAGACACATTAATTAGAAATTAAATAAATCTTTTAAAAATTTATTTTATCTAAATATATTTCCCACTAGCTACATGAAACATGCAAAAATCATTTATGAAAGCCACTTAGTCTATTTGGCAAATTTTACAAATCTACTTATTAAATTTATTTTATTTGCTATTTTTATTTTATGTGTGTGCGTGTATTGCCTGCATGAGGTAAGTGCACAAGGTCGTGCAATGCCCATGGAGGTCAAAAGAGGCTGTCAGATCCCCTGGGACTGGAGTTAGACAGCTGTTAGCTGCCATGTGGGTGCTGGAATTCAAACCCCGGTCTTCTGCAAGAACAACCAGTGTTCTTAACCACTGAGCCATCTCTCCAGCCCCCAAATACTTATTAAACTAATCACTAAAGTAGTGGTATGTGGTGTATGTGTGTGGTGTGTGTGCTGTGTGGGCATGTGGTGGAGTGTGCCCTGATCCATCACTCCCCCGGTGGGGACCTAAAAGCCCCACCTTGCAGAGGTCCATGAGGAAGTTACTGGGGCAGCCTGACTTGTTTTAAAAGTCTGAAGGACACTTCCACACTGCTGAGGAGTGCATGATCAGTGCGTGACCATCCTTAAGCTACAACCGCAGGGGGGAGGGGGGATTTCCAGATGCCTTTATAAGATCTGTAACACCTGCAATAAATGAGTCCCTGCTTGACTAGGCTCCCCATCGCGTCTGTCCCCAGTACGGCACGCTTACTCATCCCCAATCATCACTGCACGGGGGTCACTGGTTCAAACCCCCTGCACCACCTTCTTCCTTTGAGACAAGTTCTCTAGCTGAATTTGAAGCTAGGCTGGTGGCCAACAAGCCCCAGCGATCTTCCTGTTTCTGTCCCCACAGTACTGGGTTACAGAAGTATGAATGGCCATGCCTAGCTTTTTATGTGGGTTCTGAGGACTTGAACATAGTCCTTCATGTTTAATCAGCAAGCTTGGACTGAGCCATCTCCAAAGCCCCTAATGGACTTGTTTAAAATTAACTCTGGGGCCAGGTGTGGTGGTGCATGCCTTTAATCCCAGCAGAGGCAGGCAGATCTCTGTGAGTTCATGAGCTGCCCCCTATGAGCTGTTGGCCAAAGGGGCTCTAGAAGTCCCCAAAACAATAAAGGGCATTGCCAATAATACTGGTTGTACACTGTAAATGGATGGTAAAACCCTATTGCTGAAGACATGCATGATATGAGTGCAGGAGAGGGAAAAACCAAGCTTGGACTAAGCTGGAAACTCCTTGCTACTGGATGGGTGGCTTTCATAGTGCTAGAAGTCGATATGCAGATGGCTGGGGGAGAACTAGCCCCTATAATTCTACTCAACAACAAATCCCCACATGCTACACTATCAACATGCCAAACAAGGTGTTCCAGATGGTGCAATAGTGGTGTGTCTAGTGTATGTACAACCAGAAAATTTTTTATTGGATATAATGTCTGCTCCTAGAGGTGGAACACACATCTGATACTGTAGATCATGCCAACGCCCTGTGGCAAGGGAGGATATAGGCCACAGTGGAGAAGTGACTGCAATTGTTTTATTAGATGGATGTTACACACCTGCTAAAGTTCCATCCAAGCATTTTTGTATATGCCCATATAATAAGTTATTATAGTAGTCACTGTTTAGATGTTCTTGCTTCTTGCTGTTTGTGTTTTTAGAATAGATGGATTCCACTGAAATGAGCCAACAGCCCATGGAAAACAGAGAGACCCTAAAGTTTGGTACCTTGACACAATGGGAAGAAGATCAGCCCACACCTACCACCCCCTCCAAGGCTCAGGGACTTTTGCAGAAGAGGTTGGCAGAAAGAATGTAAGAGCTGGAGGAAGGGGTGGAGTGTTACCTGGAAGTGTCCTCTGACCACTGTGCTGACAAGCTATAGTCACAAATCCTTCCCACACTCATCAAGGCATCGATAGGGGAGTCAGTTATCCCTCCCACCCAATCAGTGGCCTTAGCTTCATGTGGGGGAGGTGCTAAGGATATATAAGCCAAGAATGCCATGAGGCACCTCTCAGGAAGTCACAGGATCTATATTTGAGTGTGGACTTTGCAGCGCAGCAATAAATAGGGGGGTGCCCACTATTCTGTAAATAAACCCCCACCCTATGCGCTGTTAGCAAGCCCAATAAAATCATTAGGATTTTCCAAAAAAAGAAAAAAAAAAGGAACAGAGCTAATGGAAACCTTCACTATTCCACCAAAGTTGACCTCATGTTGGAAAATCCTTTTGTCTTTGATTTCTTATTCCTATTCCCCTCCCCTTAACTTCATTGTATATATACTTTTATGTAACCTGCTTCAAATTATTTCTGGAAAATGTGTTAAAATTGCCTCTCTTTGGAATAAAAAATAAAATAAAATAACTTTGTGGTTTGGAAAGATGGCTCAGTGGTTAAGAATACTGGCTGCTCTCGCAGAGGATCCAGATTCACTTCCCAGCACTTACTTAACAGCCATCTGTAACTCAAATTCCAGGGAATCCTATGCCCTCTCTGAACTCCACAGGCATTGTACAACATGGGTGTGTTGTGCCCAGTTCGCAAGACCCCAAGGAGCCGACCCCAAAGACCACCAAGGAGCTGACCAATGCAAACACACAAGGGTTCTTTTATTATTGCAGGCTCAAGCTTGGGCCCACCCTGTCACCAACTCAGTGGATCTCAGATGTGAGACCCCTTGCTTTGGGAGACAGAGGTTTTTATAGGTTTATTTTAGCAAGTTCAGCAAATAGGGGGTCTCCAGCCTGGCAAGCACCTGATTGGTTGCAGGCCAGTGCCAAACCATAAACTGCTGGCTTCAGGAAATCTGAAAAGACATCTGGACTTTTAGTACTTTCCTGTCCCTGGTTAATTGACCATTGGCAGGGCAGTTGTTCTCTATCCGTTCCAAGTATTGTGGTTTTTCTTGGAACAGGGCTCAGGGCTGGGTCAGTCCCATGGATGTTTTATTGAAGATGGAGTCACTCAGGTCTCTCAGGATGAACTCTGGAGAGGGGGACTTTGATTTCCTATTCCAGCTTATGGTTGCTGCTACCATTCTTCAACTTGTGTCCATGTCATTTTTAAAGCCAGCATCTTCAGAGTTACTCTTAAGTCTTCACGTTTGTGTTTCCCTCTGCCTCCCTCTTCCATAAAGAGGGTAAATGTCATTACATTTTGGATTCATCTGGAGAATTAGGGTTTTCTGACCATCTCAAGACCATTAACTTCATCATCTACAGAGACTGCCATAGTAACATAACATTCACAGGCTTTATCAACCAGGCCTTTAGGATCTTGTTGGAAAGGAATAGGTAAGACTGTTTTTAGCCTACTGTAATGATAAAAAACAGATAGCATACTGTGTGGTATATCTGTAGAATGGAGTAAGATGTAACCACTAAGAAGAATGAGTCGGGCATAGCAAGTGATATGGGGCTGTACTTACTGTAAAATGGGCAGCAGCAAGTTGCAGAGGTATATGTGAGTAAGGTAAAAATGTGGAAAGACAAGTCAAACTTGGCTTCCACTAAGAGATGAGGAGTGGAGTATATGCTCTGCTTTTAAACTGTTGGAACTTTCCCACATACTTCATAAGCTGTGCATTTTATAATTATAATAAATAGAGGAAAGTAGGCTTGCATTTTGTTTTCTGAATGAATTATGTAATAGAGGTAATAGAGGCCAGATGTGGTGGCTTATGCCTGTAATACCAGCACTAAAGAGGCTGAGGCAGGAGAATTATCATGAATTCTAGGTGAGTCTGGGCTACAGAGTAAGAATATATCTTTAAAAACAAGGGGCTGGAGAGATGACTCAGAGGTTAAGAGCACTGGCTGCTCTTACAGAGGACCCAGGTTCAATTCCCACATGGCAGCTAACATTCTTAACTCCAGTTCTAGAGGATCCAACTCCCTCTTCTGACCTCCTTGGGTATTGCAGGGCATGAGTGCGCTTACATACATGCAGGCAATACACTCATACAGATAAAAATATAAATACTAGGCTGGGCATGGTGGTGCCCACCTTTAATCCCAGCACTTGGGAGGCAGAGGCAGGCGGATCTCTGAGTTCAAGGCTAGCCTGGTCTACATAGTGAATTCCAGGACAGCTGGGGCTACAGGGAGACCCTGTCTCAAAAAGCTCCAGGTTTTCTCCCTTGAAGTCTGATTCCTGGGTTTCTAATATTTGGCACTGCATTAGTGAGTTGGCAAGCTTTACAGCCATTGACAATCTTTAATCTTTAAATTAGCGTCCTTGATTTTTACTTCAGCATATCAAATTAAGTCCTGCATCCTCTTGATGCCCATGTGGGAAGAATGGTGTACTTTTGCCAACATTTGTCTTTTTCCAGGATCCAGGAGGATCAGCTTCCCTTCTGCTGACCTCCACCATCCTTCCAGGCATTGGGTCCTCAGCAGTCCCTTTATCCATTTCAGGTCCTACCTGGTGTATTTGGGCCTTTCGGGGAGGTTTGGGTCACCTGGGTCAATTAGTGTGGTGGCCAAGATTGGGTTAATTTGGAGGGCAGCCTGTTTAGCCACCTGATCTGCTCGATTGTTTCCTTGGGAAATCTCGATCGTCCCCTTTTTGATGACCTGGGCAGTGGATAATTGCAAATTTCTTTGGCAGCCAGAGAACCTTCAGCAATGTTAGGATTTCTTCATTTTGACAGTCTTTCCCTTTGCCATTAATAAGCCCCGTTCCCGATATGGTGCCCTATGAATGCACGCAGTGGCAAAGGCATATCGGCTGTCTGTATACATATTAAGCTTTTTGTTCTTTCTCAGTACCAATGCCTTAGGGCAATAAGTTCAGCCTTTTGGGCTGAAGTGCCAGTGGGCAGAGGCTCTGCCCAAATGATGCAGGTTAATGATACTACAGCCGTCCCTGCATACCTCTTGCCATCCTGGACAAAGCTGCTCCCATCAGTGAATCAGGTTACTTCAGCATCAGATAACGGGTATCTCTCAAATCTGATCGGGTACCGTGGACATGGGCCAGGATTCTGGCACAATCATGCAGGGGGGCATCCAAGGCAGGGTCCGGCAAGAGTGTGGCTGGATTCAGGGCAACTGGTACCTCGAAGGTGATTCTACCAGGATTAAGAATGCCTGATAATGAGTTATACGGGCATTACTTAGCCATCTGTCCAGGAGCTGCTTTAAAACTCCTTCAATTGCATGTGGTGTGGTGATGGTCAAGTTCTGGCCCAAAGTCAGTTTGTCAGCATCTTTTACCAGTAGTGCTTCTTTGAGTATATAGCCCAAGTATTGGACCTATTGTTTACATAGTTGGGCCATTTTAGCAGAGGCCCGATAGCCCAGGCTTCCCAACGTCTGCAACAAACGTTCTGTGCTGTCCATGTGAGCCTCTTGGCTGTCTGCCGCTACAAGTAGGTCATCCACATACTGCAAGAGATTCCTTTCCCCGACGCTATCTGTCTCAGAGACCTCTGCCGGTCCTCTGGATCCACAGTGGCAGCCAGCAGGATCCTTTCCAGGTCCTTATTCTGCCTCCTTTCTGCCTTTATCTGTTTTTCCTCTGCACTATCCCTATTATTGTACACTTTCTCGGCCACAGTCATTAAATCCCTTAAGCTCTTTTCACCCAGTCTCTTCACTTTTTGGAGCTTTTTCTTTATATCTGGAGCCGACTGGTTAACAAAAGCCATGGCCACTGCCGCTAAATTATCTTTGGCCACCGGGTCTAATGGAGTGTACCTGCATTATTCACTCCAAGAACACAGCTGGGCTTTCATTTAGTTCCTCACTAATATTGTATACCTTTTCCAAATTAGCTGGCCTATGAGCAGCCGCTTTGAGACCTGCCAACAGAGCCTGGCGGTAAACCAGAAGCCTCCCCTTACCTTCTGCAGTATTATAATCTCAATCAGGCCAGGTCAGTGGATAGGCAGCATCAATCAGTATTGGGTCAGTAGTAGGGTCACCAGTATTGCCAGAAATTAATTTTCTGGCTTCTGTTTGGATACATTCCCTTTCCTCTGTGGTAAACAGGACCTGTAATAATTGATGACAATCATCCCAAGTGGGTTGGTGTGTGAATAAGACAGTTTCTAATAAATTAATAAACTCCTTAGGATTTTCAGAAAAGGGAGCATTCTGGGTTCTCCAGTTATAAAGGTCACTAAGTGGCGAATGGCTAATAGTGATGGGGCTGGTTGCCGGCCTCATCCATGAGGCCGGTGACTCTGAGGGGTAGAACAGTAAAGTCTGGACCCTTCAGTGTTGCTGCCCTTCTACTTCTAGTCCCCTGAGCCAGTCCCCCCGTGCCTGTGAAAAATCTGGTACCAGGGGTGTCGGTTCTGGAGGGGGTACCTCCTGTGGAGGAGGTGGATAAGGAGGGGGAGGAAAAATTAGACCTTCTTCTGTGCTTCCCTGTAAGACAGGGTACAGTGATGGTACTGATGGTTTGGTTTCAGGCTTAGGTGCTTTCTGGGTTGTCGTTTTCCGTTCTGCAGCTGTCAGCACCTCAGTTTTCTATAAAGGAAGAAAAGACTTGGCCCAAGGAGGGGGGATTATTAACTAAATCTCCCCAGACACTATGTATGATATTTGATCCAAGTGTCCCACATGTGGTTGAAGAATAATTTTCTCAACTGCGTTAATGACAGTGAGATTAAAGGTCCCCTCCGAGGGCCATCCCACTTTGAAAGTGAGCCATTCAGACCTGCAAAAAGTAGTTAGTTTATTCTTCCTGACAACAGAGAGGTTATGGGCTTGAGTCTTAACCTCTCCAAAATGTGCAAGAACCAGGTCCAGAGGGAGTCTGTCCCATGGCGTCCGTCTCAGTCACAGAGAAATAGACAAAGACAAAACAGAGAGCCAGAAAGACACACAGAAGGCCAAGTAGCAAATTCCCCCGCTTGTGCGAAAGAAAAACTGAAAGTAGGACAGCGGTGAACTGCCACACCCACCGTGGGAGCGACCCGCCTTGTCATTTCACAGAAATCAACAGAGTCCGGGGCCCTCCATCCCCTCTGCCGGGGTCTGGAACGTCTTCCAGACCTCTGTGGTCACAGTCATCCAGCGCGTCCACTCCAACCACTCCTCACCACACTGTTCACAAGTTTGCCTCAAGGCTCAGAACAGAAGCTAGGACACAGAAAGGCACAACTAGAAACAGAACACTTACTGGCCTGCCAGGAACCCTTCTGTTCGGGGGTCCTGGGGGTCTTGGGGATCGCGGATGAGCCCCCAAGATGTTCTGCCCAGTTCACGAGATCCCAAAGACCACCAAGGAGCTGACCAATGCAAACACACAAGGATTTTTTATTGTTACAAGCTTAATCTTGGGTCCACTCTGTCACCGACTCAGCGGATCTCAGATGTGAGACCCCTTGCTTTGGGAGACAGAGGTTTTTATAGGTTTATTTCAGCAAGTTCAGCAAGTAGGGGAGTAGGGGGTCTCCAGCCTGGTAAGCATCTGATTGGTTGCAGCCCACCGCCAAACCATAAACTGCTGGCTTCAAGAAACCTGAAAAGATATCTGAACTTTTAATATTTTCCTGTCCCTGGTTAATTGACCATTGGTGGGGGAGTTGTTCTCTAACTGTTCCATGTATACTTTTTTGTGTGTGTGGTTTTTCCTGGAACAGGGCCCAGGGCTGGGTCAGTCCCATGGAGGTTTTATCCAAGGTGGAGTCACTCAGGTCTCTCAGTGGGTCGGGCTCTGGGACTCAACCTAGGTCCTCTGCAAGGGCATATAAAAATAACTGTAAGAACTATAAAAATGAGCCATCTTTTCTACAATGCAAATTTATATATTTTAAACTGTAAAAAGATTTTGTCTCAAAAAGACAAAAAAAAGATTCTATATAGACTGTAGATTATTAAATATCCATGCATATTGTGGAAATTATTTAAAAATTATAATACTGTCATATTCATTCTTTCATTTATTCAACAGTTATTGACCCTATTCTTGGCATACAGAAGGACAAAGAGTAAATAAAGTCTCTACTTCCAACAAGTCACAAATATATCAAAAGCCAAAGAATGACCAGAGTTATGGCAATAAATAAAGCAAGCAAGCAAGTTAAATATATAGTAGGGAGAGGTTGGTGCTCTAAATTGACTAGGAAAGATTTAATAACATAAAGGAGCAAGGCATGAACTGAGGTGGTAAGGGAGCTTTCCACGCAGGAGGAGTCACAAGTGAGGTCTCTGAGTTGATAGTGGCTTAGAATGTGCAAGAGCAGCAAGAAGTGGACCTGACTAGAGTAGAGTGAGTCAGGGAGATGGCTTGGTAGACATGAGGTCATCTGAAAAGGACTGTGATGGTGCAGTATGCCACAGTACGCTTCACCTTGGGGTTTAAGCCATGTAGTCTGCACTTCCAAATGAAAGAAATGCTCCACAAAGCCTTTTGAGGTAATGTGAGCTTCTGGTGTCTAGACCATAGCATAGTAGATAGAAATAATACAGTAAACAGAAAAGAAGGGTCAGCACTAGTTAATTCAGTGAGGATTCTGAAACTCATAGCCTGGCAAGCCTTCTTTCCTACTTATCCCTCTCTTGTATTAACACGGTAGGTAGAAGCTGGACTATGTCTTTCGCCACCTCACATCCACATTTCTGGTGTGTTTGTTCCTCAGGAAAACACAAAGAGTAAGCCAATTTGTCTCTTCTCTTTAGCATGAGGAATTCCAGCAATTCTGTGACAAACAGCAAGACCCAATTGTAAAACATGGCAAAAATATCAAGGAAAAGAAATCAAGAAAAAAGGCAAAGGATGAGGCTAATGACATAAAAGCAATAGTAAGCAGGTCTGTCAAGCTGTTTTCATTGCAGCCCTAGCAGGCTTCTTCTCATTACCCCCTTCACATAGCACTTTTGGGATAAAATTTACTGCCTCTCAATGCCTGATTTATATATATAGTAGAGAAATGTTACTTGATAAAGTATTTCCTTAGAAGAATCTAACTTATAAAGGAATCCTAACTTATGTTAATGGAGTATAACTACAAAGTTAAAGGGAATATTTTAAGTGACCATATCAGTTGTGTTTTTTTTCAGTAATTATTTTAAAAGGCAGTATTTTTAGTACTGTCTGGACTCTTTTCAATGCATATGAAGCAGCACCTTTCCATGACACTACAGAGCCCCTATTATACAATATTGGCTGAGTGTCCTTAAGCTGAAATGTGAAATGCTCCAAAATCTGAAACATTTAGAGTACCTTCAGGATGCCACAAGCAGAAAATTCACATGCTAGGTCAAGAGTGAGTATACTAGCTGGGTGTGGTGGCATACACCTTACAGGCAGAGGCAGGGGGAATCCCTGTGAGATCAAGGCCAGCCTGATCTAATGCAGGGAGTTCCAAGCCAGCTGGGGCAATAGGGAAACCCTGTCTCAAAAGGACCACACACACAAAAACAAAAACAAAAAACATGTGAGTATACTAAAAAATAGTGTATAAAATTACCTTAGGCTTTATGCATAAGATATCTAAGAAATACAAATGGATTTTGTGTTTAGACTTGGAGTTCCCATCCTTAATATATCTCATTCCTAAAAGACCCACATTGGAAAACACCTCTGCTTCAAAGCATTTGGATAAGGGACAATCAGCCTGTTACACCTCCCACCACTTACTTCTTAATAGTCTTCTGTGAATCTACCAGATTATACTGTAAACACCTTTAAGATGAAGACATTATCTGGATCATCTCCATATCTCCTTTCCTAGTTCACCATGTGAATCCATAGTTTGAAAACATGACTAATGGGTGCAATGAACACCCAGTATGAAATAAACACCAGGACAAAGGACAATGTTATTCCCAACAACACAATATACCTGGAAGGAGAAGACCATCTGTTGCAGCAAATGTGTAGCCACAAAATCCCCGATACTGAATTAGCAGTTTATCAAAATTTGCTGTTGTTTCTGGAAAAAGCCATTCCAATTTTCTGAAATCTGCCAACTGTACTCTTTCTTCTAAAATGAAAGAGGACAGGAAAAGTTTTTAATTCCTTGAGAAAATAAAATTTCCTATATAAGTCAGAAGATAATTCTAAACATCAACTTTTTATTGTCTATAATTTTTCTGACTGCAAAATTTCCCTTGATTACATACAAAATCAGACTTACACTAGAGAACGTTCCAAACAGGAAAAAAAAAAAAAAATCAAGGAAATGTCTTTTACTAACATGGTTTTGACTACAAGATATACAGTTTTTAAAAATTTTCTTCATTTTTATTTTATGTGTTATGCCTGGTGCTTGTGGAGGTTATAAGTTGTCAGAGTCCCTGGAACTGGACTTACAGGCAGCTGTGAAGAGCCATGTGGGTGCTAGGAACTGAACTTGGGTCCTCTGTACCAAAAACACACTCTCTGAGCATACTGAGTCACCTTTCCAGCCCCTGTTCTTTAGACTTTTTGTCTCGTTTTATTTTTCGGTTTTTGAAACAGGGTCTCAGTATGTAGCCCTGGATGGCCTCAGACTCAGAGACCCACCTGCCTTTGCCTCCCAAGTGCTGAGTATAAAGCCTCAGTTCCCAGCACCCACATGGCAACTAACAACTGTCCACAACTCCAGTTCCAGGAGATCCAATGCCCTCTTCAGGCCTCTGTGGGCATTGTACAACCTGGGTGCACTTACATACATGCAGGTTAAATACTCAATACACATAAAAATTTTAAAAATATATGTTCACGGGCTGGAGAGATGGCTCAGTGGTTAAGAACAGCATTTGTTCTTGCAGAAGACCCGGGTTCAAATCCCAGCACCCACATGGCAGCTAACAACTGTCCATAACTCCAGTCCCAGGGGATCCGACAACCTCTTCTGACTTCCATGGGCACTGCATGACATGGGTGGTACACTTACCTACATGCAGGAAATACACACATACACATAAATAATAAATAAAATTAAAAATATATGTTCATGAAAAATTGTTCTCCAAGATTCCTAGCTTTTAAAATCACTTGTATTATTTTTATGCCTGATTCTACACCCAGAGACAACCAAATGACCTTGTGTCTACAACTAAAAGTAAATGTGTAACTTGGAGAAAACAAATCTGTCTTACCCTGATATATTCAAGGTCTCCAACAATGATAAACTGTGGCTAGTGTAAGTTAAAGTCTTTCAGAGAATATTGACTCTCCCAATTCACTGAAGAATGACAATAAAATGTTCCAGTGAGGAAAAAAATTCTAACTCTGGTGGGAAATCAATCTAAGATTTTTAAAAAATTTAAAACCTTTATTAACAGGTGCTTGCAGTTTGTTGACTTTTTTGAAAAAAAGCAAGTTGTAAACTTTTTAATTTTTTTATTTTATGTGTATGTGTGTATTGTCTTCATGTAGGTAAGTGTATCCATGTTGTGCAATGCCCACGGAGGTCAGAAGAGGCTGTCGGATCCCCTGGGACTGGAGTTATGGACAATTGTTAGCTGCCATGTGGGTGCTGAGATTCGAGCCTGGGTCTTCGGCAAGAACAGTCAGTGTTCTTAACCACTGAGCCATCTCTCCAGCCCCGTAAACTTTTATTACAAATTAAAAATGAAGTTCTTAAAAATCTCGACTTGACCAGATATAAAACAACTTAAAAATCTTTAAAAGTGTATTGAGAAAAACCAGGCTTTAAAAAAAAAAGTGTTTGTCATTACCAAAAAGAGACATCTTTAGGTAAAAATAATAAAATCTCCATGCTGCATAGACAATGCAGATAGTTCTAGTATATATGGTCAACAGGCAAAAAAGCAAGCACTTAAGGTCTTCAACTCCAATCTTTTGTTCATTTCTCATTGCTGGAATTTCATATTCATTTCTTCTTGTTGGATGACTAAACCAGATGATGGTAAAGAAACTGTCTTGACAATGTAGCGGAACTGAATACTCATTGTTGAAGTTACTTTAACTTTCCAATTTCATTTAATATGTGCTTAGACATGCTGTTTTAATGAAGTGAACAAACTTCACTAGAAGTAGTAAAAACTTAGACTAAGAGGACAGTTTTTAGTATCTGACTTAGTTTTCAGTTTTTATAGCTCCTAATAATTTAAGAAAGGGATCATTGCTACATTGTTATTTTCAAGTTTTACCAAAATAGAATTTAAAAAAGCAAGCAGTAATTTATCCAATTTAATTTTTCTAGGAAAAACATTCATTTTACTAATAAGTTCCAGACTATACTTTGACATTTCTCATAAATTTTAAATTCTCTTTTAACTAAGAAAGAAAAGACCAAAATAGTAAAAAGGTGATACAGATAGCCCCTCCATAAGAATCAATGCATTTCTCAGAGGGCCTAAATTAGCTAAATTAATTTTATAAGGCCAAAATGAATTGGTTTATAAATCTCAATTTGACTCTAAGTAGACATTGAGCAAATAACATTCTGTGAAAAGAAAAGAGATTGGGGCTGGAGTGATGGCTCATCAGTTAGAAGCACTACTTGCTTTTGCAGAAGACCCCAATTTGGTACCCAGCACCCACATGACAGTTCACAGCCATCCATAACTTGAATTCCAGGGGACCCAATAACCTGTTTTAGCTTCTGTGGGCACTTCACACATGTGATGCACTTGCATACATGCAGGATAAATACATTAATTTTTTTTAAAAGAAGAGCTTTATTTGCAACAAATACAATTTGCAAGAATTTTCTCAATGTATTAACCACAAAACCACTGATCTTACAACAGATATGCATATACACTCAAAACCATTGTTCACCAAGACATGAAGAACATTAAGAATGATTACTGTGGAACCATTTTCCATACTTGTGTTTTCCACTTTCTTTTTGAGACAGGGTCCCATGTAGCCCAGATTGGACTCAAGCCCACTGTGTAGCCTAAGCTTGTCTCAAACTCCTGATCTTCCTGCCTCTACCTCCCATAAGCTGAGACTTACAGGTGTGTCCCACCATGTCTGGTTTTCTCTGTATATTCTGTAATGAATGTCTGTCTTTTCTAATTATAAAGGTAGCTCTAATTTGAAAATTTTAAAGCAACGCGAGATTTAAACAATAGATAACTTTTAAAGGAGGAGATAATGTTTGATTTCCATTACCCATGTGTTCTTTAATTCTACACAGATCAGTTTTCACAGTCGCTCCATCAAGAAGATCTTTTATCACTTTCTCAGGAAAGAGAAGTTCGTGAGTGCCCAGGAATAGCTCAAGGTTAGTGGTCAAATTACTGAGGACACTAATCAAAACAGTTTCATCCTGAAAACTAACCCACAGACTGGCTAGTGCAATGAAGATGGGCTGATGGAGAGAAAAACATTGAAAAATGTAACTGTTATAGAATTATTAATCATTACATTCTTAAAATTAAATATGATTGTTATTTATAAAGAAACTCATTCCTCCATAAATCAGTCTTGTCAAGACAGTTAACAGATTCTAGATAGAAAGTCAGTAGAAAATAAACTTGTATTTTCTTTCAAGGCATTTTATTTGGTGTGACTGTTACAAAGTTAATTTACTCAAAAATTAGCCAAACTCATTTGATCTCCTAAGAAATTTTATGGATACTTAACTTCAAGAAATCAAAAGGAAATATCCTTCAAATTTAATGTTTTAAAACTAGGTATGACTCATTATAGAGTTACTTGGCCCAGTCATGTATCAAAAGAATCTGGAGGGGCTGAAGAGATGGCTCAGTGGTTAAGAGCACTGGTTGTTCTCGTAGAGGACCTGGGTTTAGTTCCCAGTATCCACATGGTGGCCAACTATCTATAACTCCAGTTCCAGGGGATCCAATGCCCTCTTCTTACCTCTGTGGGCATTCATTGCATGATGCAGGTGCACTTTAATACATGCAGGCAATATACTCATACAAACAATATAAAAGTAATAAATAAAATATTTTTAAAAGAGGAAAAAATCAGCCAGGCATGGTGGTGCACACCTTTAATCCCAGCACTTGGGAGGCAGAGGCAGGCGGATCTCTGTGAGTTCAAGGCCACCCTGGTCTACACAGTGAGTTCTACGCCAGCTGGGGCTACTGGGAGACCCTGTCTCAAAAAAAAAATATGGAAAGTATACAAATATATCTTACCGTATGTCATATGAGCTATAAGCAAAACATTTTCAGTGAGTGAAATAAAATATTTTTATTCACAATGAAGATCAACGACTTACAGAATAAATGAAAAATCAATTAGGCCTCACATATAAGTTAAATAACTTAGCTTTTTGTTTCTTGGCTTTAACATTTTATTTATTTATTTTTATTTTGTATGAATGAGTGTTTCACTGGCATGTATATGAGTGTACCTGTGCATGAAATGCCCAAGGAGGCTGAAAGAAGGCATTGGATCCACTGGAACTGGAGTTAGAGAGGATGTTAGCTGCCATGTAGGGCTGGGAACTGAACCCAAGAACTCTCTTCAAGAGGAGCCAGTGCTCTTAACTGCTGAGCCATCTTTCCAGCTAATTCTTCTTGGTTTTTAAAACCAATATTGAGAATAACTGAAGAAATTTATCAGGGTCTCCCAGATCAGGGATGTCAAATTTTTCTATAAAACAGTGCTGTTAATCAGAAAGCCAAGCAAGGTAAAGAACTGTACTCCAGCAGTTAGAAAGCACATGGACCTAAGTTCCAGGCCAACCTGGTCCACATAACAAACTCCTGCCCAGTCAGGGCTATGTAGTGAGACTCTATGCAGCTGATTACTGCTGGGTGAGGAAAAGCTGATCTTCTTGAAAGGAGAGACCCTAGATAGGCTGACTAAACCATGGTGATTGAAGTTGCTCTGAGGGACATCTTAGCACATTAACTTTACATAATAGGCCTTAATACAAATGACAGAATGTATAAACTCTGGGAGGGGGGCTCTGGAAGAGTACCAAAGGGGAAAGGGGAAGGGGGTATAAAGATGACTTGATAAAATTCACAAAAATTCTATTTAAAAAAGGTCAAAGTGGTTGACAAATACTTACAAAGACTTGTGATGTTGGGACAGCTGTCTTTGATTTTACTGTCATTTTTAATTGTTCCAGTTGAGCTGCTAACTGCTTTATCATCATTTCCACTTCTTGAGCACAAGTAATTATATCTGACTGTAAAGACAACATAGTTTTGCTACAAATATCATGTGTTAAGCCCTACCTGCTCCCAATTTTTAAGTGACAGAGATGTCATGAATGTCAACTCCCCGCCAAATAATCTGTAAAACACATGGTCTGAATTAAAAATGTTACAAATACACATGCTGCTTAATTATAGCATGTTAACAACCATACTAAGTACCAAAGAGAATCAGTAACTATAAACTTAACTTCTACCAATACATTTCCACTAAGATCACATCTAACTTTCTTGTTTCTGTTTTAATTCTTGGCCCTATCAAAGCAATGTAAACTGACAGTTCCTGAGTTTGCCTCATTCATTAATGACTGGGTTCTTAAGAGACTGCTTTACATAGAAAATGCCAGAATTTGTAGCATTAGCTCACCAAAACAATCTGAAGGAAGATCTCATACTGTCGAATATTATAGAGAGCTTCCTTTAACATGTGCGGCTCAAGTTCTTTGCTCATGGGTGTATTCTTTGTTACTTTTTCAAGGATGGCTGTGTAGCGAAATGCCTGTTCCTGGGCAATCTGAAGCTGGGACTCAATATGCTGTGTGGTTCCTGGAATTGCTTCTTGGAGAATAGCTGGCACTTTTTGTCAGGAATGAGCACCACAGGCATGAGGAAGTAAAACAAAACAAAACAAACAAAAAAATCAAAGAGGGGATCCCAGAAAGTAGTTGCATTTTAAACATTAAGTTAAATTTTTTCCAATCAAATTAATAATAATGAGACCTCCATTTCATGGGTCCCACACCATATAGAAAAGATATTGTCAGGATAGCAAAAAGTAGAGCAGATCTACTTTTCTTACTAAAATATAGAAAACTTAAAGACTAGGTAGATTGTGGTACCATGTACTGTTGACAGTGTTCCTTTGAAAGTCCACTGACCCTTCCTTCTATAAAAACAAATTTTAAAGACATTCATATGGATACTGAGACAAAACAGAGCAGTTGTAGTGGTTTGAATGAGAAAGGCTCAAATAATTTGAACACTTGGTATATGGTCCCCAGCTGGCGGCCCTGTTTGGAGAGGTCATGGAATCTTTAGGAAGTGTGGCCTAGGGGGCAGGTTTTAGAGTCCATAGCCTTGCTGTACTTCCTAGTTCACAGTCTGCTTCCTTTTTGCCACTGGAGATGTGAGCTTTCAGCCTTTGGCTTCTACTGCCATGCCTGCCGCTTGGTGCTATGCCTCTCTGCCATGATGGACTCTTATCCCTCTAGAAACATAAGCTTGGGTTGAGGATATAACTCAGCGGTTTCTCAGCACTAAAAAAGGAAGGAAGTAGAGCAGGCATGCTGGCTGGCTAGCTGGCTTACCCTGCTGCTAATATTGATCCTAGTAGTGATCAGTGATTAGATAAAAGACAGTAGCACACCTTGCCAAAGGGCCTGCAAAGTATCAAATTCCTAAGAAGTTACTTTTACTGTGTGATGGCTAATCCTGGGTGTCAAGACAGATGGGTGATGGAGAATGACAGTTGACTATCAAAAACTTAAGTAGTGACTCCAATTGCAGCTGCTGTACTAGATGTGGTTTCCTTATTCGAGCAGATTAATATGTCTCCTGGTACCTAGTATGCAGCTATTGATTTGGCAAAAGCTTTCTTCTCCATACCAGTTCATAAAGACCACCAGAAGCAATTTGCTTTCAGCTGGCAAGGCCAACAGTATACCTTTACTGTCCTGCCTCAAGGGTGTATTAACTCTCCAGCATTGTGTCATAACTTGGTTCGAAGGGATCTTGATTGCCTGACTCTTCCACAAAATATCACACTGGTCCACTATATTGATGATGTTATGCTGATTGGATCCAGTGAGCAGGAGGTAGCAGACAGTCTGGACTTGTTGGTTAAGCATATGCGCATGAGAGGATGGGAAATAAATTCAACAAAAATTCAAGGGCCTTCTACCTCAGTGAAATTTCTAGGAGTTCAGTGGTGTGGAGCCTGCAGAGACATTCCTTCTAAGGTGAAGAATAAGTTGTTGCATTTGGCCCCTCCCTCCACCAAGAAAGAAGCACAGCACTTGGTGGGCCTGTTTGGATTCTGGAGGCAGCACATTCCTCATCTGGGTGTGTTACTACAAATCATACATCAAGTGACTCAGAAGGCAACTACCTTTGAGTGGGGCCTGGAACAGCAAAGAGCCCTTCAACAGGTCCAGGCTGCTATACAAGCTGCTCTGCCCCTTGGGCCATATGATCCAGCAGACCCGATGGTGCTTGAGGTATCAGTTGCAGAAAAAGATGCTGTTTGGAGTCTGGCAGGCCCCCATAGGGGAACCACAGCGGAGGCCATCGGGATTTTGGAGTAAGGCTTTGCCTTCATCTGCAGACAACTATTCTCCCTTTGAGAGACAGCTCTTAGCCTGCTATTGGGCCTTAGTGGAAACTGAACACTTGACAACGGGCCCCCAAGTCACCATGCAACCGGAGCTGCCGATCATGAGCTGGGTGTTATCTGACCCCGGAAGCCATAAAGTAGGCCATGAACAGCAACAATCCATTATCAAACGGAAGTTGCATATACCTGATGGTGCTTGAGCAGGTCCAGAGGGCACAAGCAAGTTACTTGAAGAAGTTGCCTAAATACCTATGGCAGGTACTCCTGTTCCAATGCCTCCTGTTCTCAAGCATGTACCTGTGTTGTCATGGCGTGTGCCCTCTGATAGGTTGACTGAGGAAAAGAAGACTAGAGCCTGGTTTACAGATGGTTCTGGATGCTATGCAGGCATCACTCAGAAGTGGAAAGCTGTGGCATTACAGCCAATTCCTGGAAGAACCCTGAAGGACACTGGGGAAGGCAAGTCTTTACAATGGGCAGAACTTCGAGCAGTGCACGTGGTTGGGCATTTTGTTTGCAAGGAGAAATGTCCGGAAGTGTGAATTTATACTGATTAATGGGCTGTAGCCAGTGGTTTGGCTGGATAGTCAGAGACTTGGAAGGAGCATGAATGGAAAATTGGTGAGAAAGACATTTGGGGAAGAAGTATGTGGATAGAGCTCTCCAAATGCGCAAAGGATGGGAACATCTTCAGCTATACCTGTCATTGCTCAATGGGCCCATGAACAAAGTGGCCATGATGGCAGACATGGAGGTTGTGCATGGGCTCGACAGCATGGACTCCCACTCATGAAAGCTGACCTGGCTACAGCTGCTGCTGAGTGCCAGATCTGCCAACAGCAGAGACCAACACTGAGCCCCCGATATGGCACTGTTCCCCGTGGTGACCAGCCTGCAACCTGGTGGCAGGTTGACTACATTGGACCACTTCCATCTTGTAGGGGATTGTCGTTACAGGAACAGACACTTATTCTGGTTATGGATGTGCCTTTCCTGCACATAACGCTTCTTCCAAAACTACCATCCAGGGACTTACAGAATGCCTTATCCACCATCATGGTATTTTGTACAGCACTGCTTCTGACCAGGGAACTCACTTCACAGCCAAAGAAGTGCAACAGTGGCCAACGGTCATGGAATCCACCGGTCTTACCATGTTCCCCACCATCCTGAAGAAGCTGGCTTGATAGAACGATGGAATGGTCTCTTAAAGACAGTTACAGTGCCAATTAGGTGGCAATAGCCTGGAGGGCTAGGGCAGGGTCCTCCAGAAGGCAGTATATGCTTTGAATCAGCATCCAATATATGGTACAGTTTCTCCTATAGCCAGGATTCACAGGTCCAGGAATCAAGGGGTGGAAGTGGGAATGATTCCACTCACTATCACCCCTGGTGACCCACTAGGAAAATTTTTGCTTCTTGTACCCTCTACTTTGCACTCTACTGGCTTAGATGTTTTGGTTCCAGAGGAGGGAGTGCTTCTGCCAGGGGAGACAACAAACATTCTGTTGAACTGGAAGCTAAGACTTCCCCTTGGACCCTTGGACACTTTGGGCTTCTGATGCCCTTAAGTCAGCAGGCTAAGAAAGGAATAACGGTATTAGGAGGAGTGATTGATCCCGACTGCCAGGGGGAAATTGGACTGGTTCTCCACAATGGAGGTAATGAAGATTATATCTGGAAGTCAGAAGATTCCTTAGGGTGACTTTTGATGTTACCATGTCCTGTGATTAAGGTCAATGGGAAACTGCAACAACCCAATCCAGACAAGACAACAAATGGCCCAGACCCTTCAGGGATGAAAGTATGGGTCACTCCTCCAGGGAAAGAGCCAGGACCTGCAGAGGTGCTCACTGATGGTGGAGGAAATACAGAATGGGTCGTAAAGGAAGGTAGTTACAAATACCAACTTAGGGCACGTGACCAGTTCCAGAAACATGGATTGTAATTGGCATGAGTATTTTTGTCCTATTTGGTTAAGAATAGGCTTGTACATGTATACACATATGTTAAGCAGATACTTGAGTTATTCTTTTTTGAATGTGTAATTGAGATAAGTGGTAAGTGATTAAGTGTTGTGAACCTCTATGATTATATTGGGTTATGAGACACTAAAGGACTAAGCATTCCTCAAAGACCTTATCACCTACTCTTATATAATGCATTGTATATATAACGCAATGTATTGATCATTGTATGACGGGATAGTCATATCATGTTAGGTGAACTTATGACCTCAACATTGTTTTCATTTGAAAATTAAGCATGACATAGAGAGATGCTATTGGGTGTCAAGTTGACAAGGGGTGGACTTGTGATGGCTAATCCTGGGTGTCAACTTGACTGGATCTGGGATTAACTGAAATGAAAGAGATCTTCTTGATTGGATCATCTAAAGCCGAAAGACACACCCTAAATGTGGGTGTTACCTTCTAATGGCAGCCTGTATAAAAGGCCATGGCAGAGGAGAATGCCTGGCTTCTTGCTGCTTACCTTCTCTCTCGCTGGTGAGTTCATCTTGCTGCTGTAGACTGAAGACTAGCTGATCTT